>NC_133325.1:604113056-604426493 GCF_042186555.1 Aquarana catesbeiana
TTTACATCTGTGTAATACTTTTGTAAGTTAAAATCTGTTGACTGTCACACTACATTGGTCTGACAGTACAACTGTTGTAGTGTTCTACTTTAAAGCAAATACAGTAAACAAAGTTCTTGTTTAAGTATTTTTGTTTGGAGTGTTGTTTTCTTTTGTATTATTAATGACCAGGTGGAGGCTGGAGATAAAAGGTAAAGACAAAAAGGTATATTACATTGTATATTGTGACATTGTCTTTAGGTTTTTACCGCACACTATATTACACCACAGCTGTGTCAAGGGGACTGAGAGAATACATTCTGGACTTTAAAAGACTGTAGAGTAGAGAAGACTGCAGACAAACAGGTACAACTTATATGGGATAATTTGTTACTTCTCTGTGTATTACCTGAGGTCAGTCACGTCAGTGGGTATAGGTAAGGGTTTACAACCACTTTATAGAGGAAGTAAAGTCTTCCTGTTTAATTGTACCTACAGGTAAGCCTATAATAAGGCTTACCTGTAGGTACTGTAAATATCTCTTAAACTTGCATCGTTTAGGAGATATTTACTATATACTCCGCCGCCGACATCATCAGTGCATGCGCACTTAAGCAACGACCCTGTGCCGTGAACGGGAGTGACATAATCGCGGCTCCAGCCAATCACAACACCGGAGCCCATGAACCTGGGAGAAAATCCAGGAAAAATGTCAGCTGTCTCACCAGCATAGGCGTGCGCACAGGGTGTGCCGGGTGTGCCTGGGCACACCCTAATCACCCCATGTGCATTAGCATTATCCAGGGGTGGCACCAGGTGGGTGGTTGGGGTGCCGGTGGCCAGTGTAAATGTCCTCATTATATTAAAGGCTAGGTTGAACTGTAGGAACATATTACACCTATACTTAGGATTTAAGATAATAGGCTCCCAATCAACTGTCTCCTCGCTGTGACAGCAGGTGGCGTTCATGTGTATTTGAGCTTTGGGGTGCACACCCTAATGCAATAGGTTGCGCACACCTATGCTCACAAGTGTGTGGGCACCGCTGCAACAGCTACGTTCTAAGGTAAGTATTTCAAAATGAATTAGTATGGGATGCATATATGCTCATTATGCCTTTGTCTTACATTTTTTTTTTTATGTTTCTTTTTTAGGTTTTATAACCCACCGACTCCTGTACATATATGTCGACACTACGAAGATGGATATCTCGGTAACGGCAGCAGCTGCTGCCACAACCGAGGTATCCATCTATTCAGAAGCAGGTCATGTTTACGATAATGGTGGTCTCTATGGCGGCAAAATCACCGTTATCGGCGGCGGGAGAGGTGCCACCCCCTCTCCCGCCGCTCTCCCGTGCCCTCCGCCGCTTACCGGAGCCGTCGGTAGCGGTGGAGGTGATCGGGACCTGTCATGTCTGTGGTATGGAGATGAGTGAGGGGAAGATGGCCCCCACCCGTCTCCATACCATAGGAGGGCGGAAGCGACGTCATAACGTCAGCTCCGCCCATACGCCTTCAAGGGCCATTTTTTTGTTGTCATTTTTTCAAATGACAACATTTTTTTTTTTTTTTTGCATTTAAGTCCAAATATGAGATCTGAGGACTTTTTGACCCCAGATCTCATATTTAAGAGGACCTGTCATGCTTTTTTCTATTACAAGGGATGTTTACATTCCTTGTAATAGAAATAAAAGTGATCCAATTTTTAAAAAAAAAAACAGTAAAAAAATAAAGTAAAATAAATAAGAAAAACATTTTTTTTTTAAAGCGCCCCATCCTGACGAGCTCGCGCACAGAAGCGAACGCATACGTGAGTGGAGCCCTCATATGAAAATGGTGGACAAACCACACATGTGAGGTATCGCCACAATCGTTAGAGAGAGAGCAATAATTCTAGCCCTAGACCGCCTCTGTAACTCAAAACATGCAACCTATAGAATTTTTTAAACATCGCCTATGGAGATTTTTAAGGGTAAAAGTTTGACACCATTCCACGAGCGGGCGCAATTTTGAAGCGTGACATGTTGGGTATCAATTTACTTGGCGTAACATTATCTTTCACAATCTAAAAAAAAATTGGGCTAACTTTACTGTTATTATTTTTTTATTTAAAAAAGTGAATTTTTTCCAAAAAAAGTGCGCTTGTAAGACCACTGAGCAAGTACGGTGCAAAAAAAGTATTGAAATGACCGCCATTTTATCCATCCTTCGGCTCTCGGCTGCTGCCGCCGCCATCCTCGGTAAGGGAATAAGCAAGTGAAGCCGCACTGGTTCCCTAATGCGCATGCGCGAGTCGCGCTGCGCGTCCTCTCAGGTCCCTGCTGTGTTCTGGGACCTGTGTGTCTCCCAGAATACAGCGGGGGAGGACGGGGTAGGCGCCGGAAGTGGCATAGGTCACCGCAAGCACTGCGGTGATCTATGCCAGGAAGTGGGAGCAAATACCTGTATTAGACAGGTATATGCTCCCTCCTCCCCCCTGAAAGGTGCCAAATGTGACACCGGAGGAGGAGAGGAATCCAAAATCCATTCTTGGGTGGAACTCCACTTTAAGTGGTTAAAGCCCAACTCTAGGCTAAATGTTTTTCAAATCCGGAGCTGACCCCTACAGTACCTCTTCTTTGTCACTATGTGTCCTCAGTATGTAATGGTCCCACCATTTGAGCAGGGTGCCCTGCTAACAGGGAGGCGCTGATGTAATCACTAAAAGGGAAGGGGAAAAGGCTCATGTGCTAAAGGCCCAAACAATGTGTATAAAAAGCTGCTAGCATGATACCCAGGCTAATTTCTACACTGATGTCATCACGTCAGCACTTCCTCCCATCTCTAGTAGGGGGTCTGTTGGACTGCTGCAGTGAGACTCTCACAAAGCACAGTGGTCCAGCTCTGCAGCTGCAACCCAATATTTGTAGAGCAGCAGAAGACTCAGGATCTCTAGTAAGTGAGCCTGTACATACCGACTATTTTCAAAACTATTTATTTTAGGAAGGTAACAACAGACCTCGCACTCCTGCTTTTCTTATTTGGGGCCCTCTCCCTCTACCTAAACTATTGCACAAACAGGAGAACAATTGTGTGTGTGTGTGTGTGTGTGTGTGGGGGGGGGGGGGGCGAGGCGATGTACTTACCTTTCCCCCAGCATCTGTACTGCAGGAGGGACTTCACCATCCTTCCAATGAGATCTCAGGGAATGCTGAGTACCCACAATTGTGTTAGGTGACACTTCAGAATAGGGGAAGGAGCATCTTCTCATGAGATTTGGACTACGTTGCTCAGGATCTCCCAAAAAAGAAGTAAAACCCATCAGGATTTACTCCCTCTTTAAGGAAAAGAATATATGTTAGTGAAGTATATAAGCATTACACCAGTACAACACATCTGCACTACATAAAAACAAAATATTAATTAGTATAACTGATTTTGGGTGTTTCTTGCAGGCGTATTTTTACTGATCTGGGATGATTTCATGCACAACAGCAGGGACATGCTTATTTTTCCTGGTGCCTCCATGGCAGCATACCTGTGATAGAACTCTGCCTCTACTCCGCCATGCTGCCATGGATTGGCACCAGGAAAGGAAAATTATGGTAAGTATGATACAATTTTCCGTTTTTTTTCCCCAACACAGTTTCTGAACCGCTAGCATCTGAAGGGTAATTGAAACACACCAAGGTACTTAGTAAACATTGACTGTTATAAAGGGGTAGCTTAGTTTAATTACACAGCCAAACAATGCGCTACAAGATTCATAGCCCTAAAGGAAAAAACATTTTTCGTTTCAGCCTCAATAACACCTTATGAATCCCCCTTCACTGCATGTGAAATGTTAAAACCATGATATTAAGATTGCTATCGGCAAAGAAGATGAGTGCCTGACTGTCATAATTTGTAGATCGTATTTTCTGTTTAACTAATTTTGACATCAGCTTACAATACCATCAGATTCCTATTTATCTTTCCCACTGTACTAATGCTTCCATAACATACGACACTAATTTGACAGCCAAAGCACAATACTTGCTTTGCACGGTTTGCAGTCTTTATTTTGCTCATCATTTAGCATTGCCATCATTGTAAGAATAACAGTGATGGGGGTTAGTGGGATCCAAGAGTAGGGATCAGCAATTTCATGAATCAGAGTTTGCTTTACCTAAAGATTGATTCCAGCACATGATTACTAGTGATCCATTCCGCCGATCAGGTATGAATTCCTTGTGACATTGGTGGGCCATCTTTCCTGACCCAGAAAACAGTTCTCCTGCTTTCTGCAACAGCCAATCAGAAGGGGAGAATTGAACGGGTAGTTTGCCATATAAAACCTCTGTTCTTCTGCCGTTAGTTATACTGTGGGCAGGGAAGAATAGTGTTTTTGAAAAGTGGTTACTATTAAAGGGATTGTAAAGACAGAGGGTTTTTTTTATCTTAAGGCAGTCTATGCATTCGGATACAAAACATTCTGTGTGCAGCAGCCCCCCTTTAGCCCCCCTAATACTTACCTGAGCCAGTCTTTATCCAGCGATGTTGCAGGAGTGTCTAAGCTGCTCAGGACTCCCCTCCTCATTGGGTGAGATAGCAGTGCGGCATGATTGGCTCCCACTGCTGTCAATCAAATTGTCAGCCAATCAGGAGAGAGAGGGGGCGGGGCCGGGTGGCGGCTCAGTGTCTGAATGGACACAGGGAGCTGTGACTCGGCTCGGGTGCCCCCATAGCAAGCTACTTGCTGTGGGGGCATTTAAAAAGAGGGAGGGGCCAGGAGCACAGAAGAGGCACCTGAGAAGAGGGGGATCTGGGCTGCTCTGTGCAAAACCAACTGCATAGAGCAGGTAAGTATAACATTCTGTTATTTAAAAAAAAAAAACAAAAAAAAAAACAAGACTTTACAATCACTTTAAGCAGTATCAGCATTTTTTATAGTGTAGGAGTGAGAGAGAAATAGACTGCTGCTATATTACTAAACTGTCTACGTTCAGAGGTGCACATCCATCCATAACTGCAAGTAATCAATACATGTGCGATTACATGCAAACAGCTGCAGACAATGTCAGCCTATCAATGATTTATATAGGCTTATGGTCTGTGGCTGATCATAAACACCTGGCCATACCTGCTGCAGAAATACACTGATGTGGGCAGTGAAGGCCCCTGGTCTGCTGTGTATATGTGTATAGTGCTCTTAGGCCCCTTTTATGCATGCGGACTGTTCCTTTCATCAGTTCACTCATCTTTTTTCAAAGAAAAAACACTATGAAATTGACATCCGTTTGTCTTCAGTTTTTCATCCGTTTTTATTAGATCCGTTTTTTACATCCTCCAGTAGGAGTCTTTAACCGCTTGCCGCCCGTATACTGCAGCTCTGCTGCACAGGATCACGTACCTAGTACGTGATCCTGCACTTTCGGGTCTGGGGCGTGCACGCCGCTGTTTGGCGGGTACAGAGGACTCGATGTCTGCCAGCACCCGCCGATGTTTCTGTACTGACCTAGCTGAAGTAAGAGACTTACAGGCAGTGTTAAAGTGGATGTAAACCCAAAAATCTTTTTTTTTTTTTTAATGTCAAAATGTAGAGTATAAGATTTCCTATCATTTGAGCCCAGTCTTGCCACAAAGAGTTAATCCAGCTCTGAGCAATCCTCTTTTATTGTTCAGTGAGATAAATCTTGACAAACAGAGAAAAACTTTGTCAAATCCTCCCCCTTGCTGTGAGTGACAGGTGATTTATATCTCGTGCACTAGCCTAAGAGACACGCATTATTTTTTAATTCCCTCCCACTCCTTTCTTCTGCTGCTCTGCCAGGATTGGATGTTCTCAGCCCTGGCTGCAGACACTCCACTAGTCTGATGGGGGGGAGGGTGTTTTTGCTGCTGGACACAGCTATATATATATATATATATATATATATATATATATATATATATATACAGCTGTGTCCAACAGTAAAAACAACCACCCCCCTCTTAGCACTAATTCTTCTTACCAATACCACAGCAGCTCTGGTCAGCTCAGGGACACCCACCCCCCCACCCCCATTGCAAGAGCTCACCTCGGCCTCCGGCGGCGGAGGACACCCCCAGCTCAGGGACAGGGTGGGCGGCTCAGGTACACAATACATACACCTGGGGTGGCAGCTGGTGAGGACACACACACAGTGTGCAGCTGCACCGCCCGGGAGGAGAAAAGAAGTGACAGGTTCAGCTCAGCTCCTCCACTCTCCATCCTGAGAGATCCCACGGGAGAGGAGGGGAGCCGGCTGCAGGGGATAAGGGGGGACATGGAGGAGGAAGACACAGCGGGTGGATGAGGACAGGAGGGGGGCCAGAGAAGAAGGGGAGGTGGTGGTGGTGGTGGAGGAGAACACGTCAGGCGCTGGAGGAGGAAGACACAAGGGACAGTCGGAGGTGATCGGTGCAGCGGAGGGACAGCCGTGAGCACCGATTCCCTGCATGGCGTTTGATCAGCTGCTTCTCCTTCTTTCCCTCCCGTGG
Source organism: Aquarana catesbeiana (assembly GCF_042186555.1). Taxonomy (NCBI): domain Eukaryota; kingdom Metazoa; phylum Chordata; class Amphibia; order Anura; family Ranidae; genus Aquarana; species Aquarana catesbeiana. The sequence goes on from NC_133325.1 coordinate 604,119,518, forward strand.
CTTTCAGCGGAAAAGCCATTCAGGGGGATTCGTGCTCACAGCTGTCCCCGCCGCACCGATCATCCCCGACTGTCACTGGACAGTGACACATGAAGTGACAGGAGCCATGAGCGCGCTCTTCTTCTCCTGTGCGCACACTTTTCACTCAAGCCAGACGCGAGTGTAGAGGTGGGCAGGGAGTCTGGTGATATCATGACTCCGCCCACCAAGCGCCGTACAACAGACCCGCCCACTGAATCCAGAGTTTTACGGGGCTCCAAATAAAGAAGGGGGACATATTTGAAAGGTAAGGATACATGCAGGAGGCATGTATATCCTTATAGATCAGCACTATGCCATTACTTTAAAAAAGTTGAGAGTGGGTTTACATCCACTTTAATTTTGTCGACTTAAATATTTTGCTATGTTATGGTGGCTCTCCTAATTCTGGCAAATGTATAGCTTGATATCTTTTTATAAAAGTTTACCATTTTTATCAGCATCAAAAAGAAGGCTGTAAACAGTTTAATTTGTCTAGTACACAGGTCAGTAAACCTTTATACAGCTGTGATGTGTATGCAGCAGGAAAGGGCTATAACGGATGAACTCAAAAGATAGGTTGAGATTTTTATCTGAATCATCATTGTTCTCCATTGTTGGTGATGACATGGAAAACATAGCTTAGCATCTAAAGCTTTCAACACTGCTACCTTCCGGTTAAAAGAATCTTTAGATTAGAATTCTAAACCTAGAAAACACATAAGTGTGATTTATTGGTTTACCCTAATAATTAATCTTTTGTTATATGTGCTGCCATCTCCTAAAAGAGGATAAGGATAATGTTGAAACAAATACTTAAAGCAAAAATAAGCTATATCTGAGCACCACAAACTGTTAATTTAAAACTATTTAAACTATTTAATTTGTTTGTAATATTCAGAACTGTTAAACTATTTAATTTATTTGTAATATTCAGAACAAACTCTCCCATCCAGCCATGCCTCCATGCTTTATTTTGTTGAGAAATTGTTTTGAAAACCCACCCCCCCAGTATTTATGTATATACACACACACACACACACAAAATTCCTGCTAAATCTAAAGGATAAAACTGTAGTGTGAGTAATAAAAAAAGCTCTGTGTGTGAATGAGGTCTTGGGGCTCATTCACATTGGTGCTGTGGCTTGTACAGTATGAATCTATTTTTTTATGGGGTTGAAGCTGTATGTACGCAGCCACAAGTCCTAATATGCAGGTGTACAGCCCCGAACACAGACAATGTGCATTTGTGGCCCCTCACCCTCATCTGCACACCTGTCAAATTAGGACCTGTGGCTGTGTTCGTACAGCTGCTGCATCCCTGTGACAGACTCATCTGGGACAAAGGCTTTTGGAGGGGACTGATTGCCAGCCTCTTGCCTACCGATTATGAGCCCCAACATTATGAATCAGTCACTATTTATAACATGGCACACAAAGAGTTCACAGAGTCTGCATGTCCTGGGGGGGATATGGACCCAAATCCAAAGTAACACCACCTCAAGGGTCCCCAAACATACAGCTCACAAAGAGCACCGTTTCCCCAAATGCCATAATCTGTAGGCAAGAGGCTGACATTCAGTCCCCTCCAAAAGCCTCTGTCACGGGTGAGTCTGTCACATTTCTACCCCATCAAAGGTTGACTAACAAGGTCCCAGACCTCCACCTGGTCTGGACATGCGTTATTCAGGCAGAGTGAACTCACAAAGTCTGTCCGCATGATCTCCTTTCTTGGCTGCAAGGAATAGTTGACCTCAGTAGGTGTGGGGCAGAGGTCATTTACTCTCTGTCCAGCTGCCAGTGCTTCAGATGGGTGGTTTTTAACATTCTGCAGCTTGGTCTGCTGCTGGGCAGAGGGGCCGATTGCCCCAGCTTCCTGAAGCTGTAGATATATTGTAGGTGCTAGGCAGAGGCCAGCGGCACTGTTGCCAGTGATTCAGCTGAGAGTAGCAACTTTACTACCTCAGCTTTTCGTTGGTGAGAGGGGCCGACTGCCCCAGCTCCCTGGAACTCCACAGTTGTTGCCGGTGCTGGGCAGAGGTTGGTAGCACTCTGCCCTGTTGCCAGCACTTCTGCTGGGGACTCCACATCCTCCCCTCCGGCTAACCGTTGGGGCAGGAGGCTGGCTTCCTCCACTCCCAAACTGTGTAGCTGCCATTGGGGAGGTGAGCCGGCTGCTTCCTTTTCCATTCCCTCATCTGGCTGCTGGGACAACATGTCTGTGGTACTGTCTCCCAGGTGCACGGATCTTTGCTGGGGGGGGGGGGGACCGCATCCTCCACCCTGGCCAACTGTTGGGGAGGGACGAAGAACACCTCCTTTCCCTTCTCCCCCTGTATCCGCTGCTGGGAAGTGATTGCCACCTTCTCACCTTGAGCCTCCTGAAACTGCCACAGGTGTGGGGCAGAGGTCTTGGAAGTTCCTTGTAACTCCACAGATACTGCTGTTGGTGCTGGGCAGAGCACAGTGAAGTTTGGCCCTAATACCAGCTCTTCTGCTGGAGGCTCATCAGGTTGTTCTTCCTCAGCAGAAAAGTCCATCAAATCCCCTGTCTCTGCAACTGGTGTCTGGGGATAGAGGTTCACCATCTCCTGTCCGTGGAACCCAGAAGATGCTATCAGTGCTGGGCAGAGGTTAGCAGAGCTCTGCCCTGTTGTCAGCACTTCAGCTTTGGGGATAGCAATCTCTAGATTTTCCACTACCAATTCTCTGGCTTGCTGCTGGACAGGCACATTCCTCCATCTAAGATCATCCCATGCAGAAACAGGATCATCAAGGTCAGTCAGCACTTGCTGCATTCACCATAAGACCTCCGCCTTCATAGCTGAGGAGGCAGGTTGGCAAAGCACACTGTTACTCTGCCACATTGCCGACTCTTCAGCCAGGATTTCAGAGTTGTCAACTGGTATTTCCTGATAGCCCCAGGCAAAGGGAGCCCAGCCCTGGCGCTGAGCAGAGTCTAGCAGCCGTCTGTAGGCGATCTCCAGCTCCCATTCTTGAAAATCTATATCTTCCAGTGCCCAGTGCACTTCCGAGACTTTCAGTAGCCCTTCTCTGAAATCCATGATTTCGTCCAACCGCCACTCCAAATCACTCCCAAAGTTAGGGTCCTCTGTCAGCTTCACATACAACAGTCCCAGGCCGCCGTAGCCAAAGCCTTCCGTTGGGCTGTCATCCGATAGGTATGCTTGGGATACATACCACCGGAGGGCTCTGTAGCTCTCATTCAGCTGCATCTCTGCACAGACCAGCCTGCTTAATTCTGCTGTCTGCTCCTTGTGTGGTTTTTCTCCCAAAAATCCATACTGTGACCAGTACCTTTCCTGGATGGAGGGGAGAACTTTTCCCTTCCTTCCAGAGTTTGCAGCGGATAGAATCAAACCATCCCAGCAGGACCTGCTCTGATACTGGTCCTCTGTGCTGTATCTGCATCTCTTGCAACCTCCTTCTGAATTCCTCTTCCATGGCAGCTGGTATCTGTACCTCTCCTCTCCTCTCCTGCTATCCGGACCTTGGATCCAGGTGGAAGTTTGGATGTTCCAGACTGCAGGAAGCGTCCCGCTGCTTGCCACCAATGTAACGGATCCTATTCCACACTCCGCTGAGTGCTTCTGTCAGTAATACCGCTTCCTCCAGTCTGACCATCAGAGAGATATATTATTATAGCTGCATTGAATACAAGTCTAGCCGAAAATAGCTTGTAGAATCTTGAATCATTTATTGGGCAGAATACAGCCTTTTTATACACTTTTAACACAAGGGGTTAGATAATGAAGTAGGGCTGGCTCATGGATACTCCACCCTCCCCTCTAGCAACAAATTAAAAGACAATTATATAATTAACATGTTAATTAACACAGCACTTAAGGCAGCCTAGGTGACCAGACAGTCCGTCTCTGCAGGTCAATGTGATCAGCTCTTTCAAGGATCATGTATTGTTCAGAATTAACAACCAAGAATAGTCCTTGGGCAAATCCAAGAAAACAGTCTCTCAAAAATGTAACAAAAAAAAGATTAATATAGCGATATCAAATAACAGGGTGAAATACTCTTAGAGCCCACAGTAGCCTTATTTACAATAAACACATTATAGCAGACAACAGACAGGTAGCTGGAGTTGATGACATCAGGATCTTCTATGAGCCCCAACATTATGAATCAGTCACTATTTATAACATGGCACACAAAGGGTTCTCAGATTTTGCGTGTCCTGGGGGATATGGACCTGAATCCAAAGTAATACCAACTCAAGGGTCCCCAAGCATACAGCTCACAAAGAGCACCGTCCCCCCAAATGCCAGGGCCCATAATCTGTAGGCAAGAGGCTGGTATTCAGTCCCCTCCAAAGGCCTCTGTCCCTGGTGAGTCTGTCACAATCCTCATTTAGGGGCAGGTGGCTACAGCTGCACAAACAGCCCATTCACACTGTATGGGCCAGAAAACCTGTGTGAAGGAGCCCTTCATGTTTTAATTTTTTTTTTTTTAATTTTTACAATTTTTTTAATTTTCTTTTTACAATATTTTTATTTTTTTTTCAAATGTTCTTGGAAGGGGCTTTTATGAAATGTCAGGGGTTTAAATTGACCACTGATGTCTCACTTTTGAGACTGAGAAAGAGGTTGAGAACATGAATTCCTCAATCCCTTTCTCTGCAGCCTCAACTGCACTGAACAGTGAATGAACAGAAGGGTTTGTACAGAGGCTCCTGTTCATTTACAAACTGAAGCATAGTAAACACAGTTTCTCATTTCTTGAGGCACTAAAAGGCCAGGACAGTACAAATACCCCCAAATGACCCCTTTTTGGAAAGTAGACTGGCTGAGGTCAGTAGTAAGAGGCTTGGCATGTTTTTTGAAGTTGTATTTTTTGTCCCTTTGTTTGGAAAATGAAGAAAAATTTTTTTTTTCCCACCATTTTTAATTTTGTTTACATAATGTGACAAGTGCAGTACAGCATCATCATACAACTGGTGTGGCGGTGACCAGGAACATTGACTAATGACAGTATGTGATGTAGCACCCTGTAGTTTAGGCAGGGAGCTCCTCACAAATTTACTTGCCAGGAGTAGTTATCCTGGTTGATTGATAGAGATCTATTGATTTCTCCCTAAGTTTGGCCTTGTTGCATTTTTCTCTTCTATCACTAAGTGGCCGGGTACTTGGTGGTACTAGGTATGAGAAGGGCAACCCAAGGTCAGGTTATGGGTATGTGGGGTATCTCAGCCAATGGGCAGAGGTTTTCTTGAATCCCTTGGCCTGCTGGGATAACCTATATATCGGGGAAAGTACCCGAGCCAGGTAAGCCAGCGACACGTGAGAGGGGTGTGCCTGTATGGGAAGTGATGCCCGTGGCCGTCAAGGGGGATGCCATAGTGGTGCCAGCTAAGAAAATGTTAAAGACTGTTGCCATGAGAGGCAGCATTCCTGCACATTCAGATGTGGCTTCTTGCTGGAGGCCTTTCCCTGTGCAGCTGTCCTCCTATTGAAGTCTCAGGGTCTGCAAACTGAGTTTACAACTATCTAAGGGTGTCCTGGCTCTTACCCTCTTTCCCCCCAAAATGACAAAAGGAGAAATAAAGCCTCTTTTACATCCAAGAAGTGTCTGGCGCCCAATGACCTTCACCATCTTTGCACCCACTATGCCTCACAGCCCACTACATATCGAAGGATGTCAGCTATCCCTGGCCTTAGAGGTTCTCATCAGACCAAAGGAGGCCTGGGACTTTGCTACAGTAAGAAAAAATGTAAAAAAGTTTTTTCCCCCATTTTTTTTAAATATATATATATTTTTAATATATTTAATTTCTTTTATTTTTTTTACATTTTTTAAAACATACTGTGATCAGAGCAATGCAGTGTTACCATAGTAACACTGTACCACTCTGGGCAGTTGATCAGGGTTTTTCCTTTTCTTTTTTACTGCGCATACTATGTTTGCTGATAGCAGTGAATTTCACTGCTGTAAGCAAATATTTTTACTGAATGACAGTGTGTAGATACTGCCTATTGTTCTGATCAGCTGTAATTGGTCACAGCTAATCATATGGTACAAATGGGCTGTGATTGGCCCGTTTGTACCATGCGATCACTGTCACCAATCACAGCTGGCAACACAATCGTATACAAAGAATGGCATGAAAGGAAACAATTGCATTCATTGTTTACAACCGTCATGTGGTCTGCTGTGATTGGTCACAGCAATCACAGCTAATCACATACTAACTTAAGCAGGGCAATAACTTCTCCGCAGGATGTGGAAACCTTGCAAAAAAATCTGAACAAATAAATGGAATGGGCAACTACATGGCAAATGAGGTTTAATGTAGAAAAATGTAAAATAATGCATTTGGGTGGCAAAAAGATGAATGCAATCTATACACTGGGGGGAGAACCTCTGGGGGAATCTAGGATGGAAAAGGACCTTAGGGTTCCTAGTAGATAGGCTCAGCAATGGCATGCAATGCCAAGCTGCTGCTAACAAAGCAAACAGAATATTGGCATGTATTAAAAAGGGATCAACTCCAGAGATAATTCTCACGCTCTAGAAGACTCTGGTCTGGCCGCACCTAGAGTATGCTGTTCAGTTCTGGGCACCAGTCCTCAGGAAGGATGTACTGGAAATGGAGCGAGTATAAAGAAGGGCAACTAAGCTAATAAAGGGTCTGGAGGATATTAGTTATGAGGAAAGGTTGCGAGCACTGAACATATTCTCTTTGGAGAAGAGACGCTTGAGAGGGCATATAATTTCAATTTATAAATACCGTACTGGTGACCCCACAATAGGGATAAAACTTTTTTGCGGAAGGGAGTTTAACAAGACACGTGGCCACCAATTAAAATTAGAAGTAGTAAGTAGTGGAGATTGGTTGGGACTTTAATGGAGCCATGGCCTGGTAAGGTCATGTATTTCCATCCCAGGGGACTTTGAATGAAACCATGGCCTGGTGAGGTCATGTGTTTCCATCCCTATTGAGTTCAAAGAAGGGGAGCAAAGGGGGAGGGGGGATATTTGGGACTTTACATGAAGTACGTGGTAGCAAAGAAATAAATTGGTGAACAAATAGGAATTTTATTGATTGTTACAGTTATAATTACATGATATGCTGGTATCAATGGTAAGCAAAGTAATTGCAAAACATGGTAATAGCAAAACATGGTAATAACATTAGTAGCACATAGTAGAATCACAATAAAAGTCCAGGGTTCACCAAAGCATGATTGGATAAAGACATAATCAAAATTATGCCTGCAGGACCAATGGCCTCTTGCACCTATTGGAGTAGTACATAATAGCTTGAAGATCTGGGTATATTTGATAGGAACGCGGCATTTGGTAGCTCTACGCGTTTCATGACCTTTGAATCACTTTTAAGGAGCAAAGCATGTGATAAATCTATAATAAAGGAGTTGTATGTAAAAAATCTAAAATTAAAATTAAAGAAGGGCATGAACAGGGGTGGGGTAAAAGGAACCCCACACCTGGTGCATGCTTACTTACTCAGGTATGTGTATTGGTGGTATGGTAGGTGGGTGCCTCAAGCCATCCGTAGGCACCTCCAACCGGGAGCCGTGGCGGGCAGCTCAGAGGGGACGACCCACAGGGGGCGCAACCAGGGTAGGCATGGAAAACCAAGAGGCACTCCTGTGAAGAGGGTGGAAAATAAAGTACATCAAAGAGGTCATGAGAATGTGCATGAAGTGAAGGGATAAACATAAACCCGTGATTATGAAGGGAGAAGAATTGCAGGGGTGAGGGGTCTCCAGGCCAAGATGTGAAAATACCTGAGTGACTTTGAACTATAAATAGAGAAGCTGGTGGCCCACCAGTGACTTCTGGGAAGTGAATATGAAGAGCCCATAGGGCAGTGGTTGGGAGTGCACAATTAGCTGTTGGGAATGAAGATGAAAGGGCAGTGAGAGGAGTGAGAGGAGGGTAAAGCCAAAAACTGTGTGCAATCCGGTGTGTAGAGAGCTTCGAGTGCCAAAACCTCCCGGGGATCCCCCCTATATGCGTCACCACAAGACAGCCCACCAACTTCACGCCGCGTGGCAGGAAGCCGGAAAGCGTGTGACTCCAGCCCAGCGGCTCCAAGTCTCCCATGTTGCCCGCGGGTGTAAAAGCCAACTGCATGGATGTGATGGCGGCAATGAGGCACCGCACATCCAGCGTGGGATGCGTGACATCGACGCGCAGTTCGATGTATCCGCCCCCCCAGTCGTCGAATGATGCGGGGGATGGGAGGAGACCCGCAATGCGCGTCACAGCTCCCGAAAATGGAGATGAGAATTAGATGGCACGGCATCCCGGTGTTCTGCCAAGAAAGTTCCGCTCGGCGGATAAGTTCCCCCATCTACTGCGCAGGCGCTGCGCCTGCACAGTAGGATCCGGCGGAAATAGCCGAAGCGGAGTAGCTGAAAATCAGCTGTACACGACGCCTGTAAGAGGGCCCCTCGCGGGCTCGCTTCGCTCACAACGCTTCGGGCACGGCCTCGCTTCGCTCTTTTAGATTCCTCCTCTAGGTCCACTTGGATGGTGGGGAAGGAACCTGGACCTAGGGCGCAGGCGCCGTGTACAGCTGATTGAGGCGTTTGAGCTTCGGCTATCTCCGGCGGCTGACAGTAGTTTGTACTGCGCAGGCGCTGCGCAGTACAGGAGGGGGAACTTATCCGCCGAGGGAACTTTCTCGGCAAGACACCGGCCATACAAGGCACCAATAATGCAACAGACCAGAGTCACAGGTCTGAGATGGACTGAAAAAATACACAAAAATTATAAAATTGTAAAAATGTTAATAATAGGCAATATAGTGCAGTTAAAGAAGATAGATCAAATAAATGAAGAAAGCAGGGGGAACTAGCCAAGGTCAATAGTTGCAGAAGGGTAGTGAGGTTAAACCAATGGAGCATTACCACGTGCTTCCATCCCTAATTCATGTAATAAATAGTGGAGATTGGTTGGGGCTTCATGTAAAGTCCCAAATATCCCCCTCCCCCTTTGCTCCCCTTCTTTGAATTAAACTTAGAAGAAAAGAGGTGTAACCTTAAACTATGTAGAGGGTTCTTTACTGTAAGAGCGGCAAGGAAGTGGAATTCCCTTCCACAGGTGGTGGTCTCAGTGGGTAGCATCAATTCAAAAAACCTTTAGATAAGCACCTGAATGACTGCAACATGCAGGGATATACAATGTATACACTGACATATAATCACACACATAGGTTGGACTTGATGGACTTGTGTCTTTTTTCAACCTCACGTACTATGTAATACTATGTACAGTGCCTTGCAAAAGTATTCACCCCCCCTTGGCTTTTTACCTATTTTGTTACATTACAGCAGGGATGTCCAAACTACGGCCCTCCAGCTGTTGCGGAACTACACTTCCCATGAGGCATTGTAAAACTCTGACATTCACAGACATGACTAGGCATGATGGGAGTTGTAGTTCCTTAACAACTGGAGGGCCATAGTTTGGACACAACTGCATTACAGCCTTTAGTTCAATGTTTTTTTAATCTGAATTATATGTGATGGATCAGAACACAATAGTTTAAGTTGATGAAGTAAAATTAGAAAAATATATACATAAAACTATATTTCAGAAATAAAAAAATGATAATTGGCATGTGCATATGTATTCACTCCCTTTATTATGAAGCCCATAAAAAGCTCTGGTGTAACCAATTACCTTCAGAAGTCACATAATTAGTGAAATGATATCCACCTGTGTGCAATCTAAGTGTCACATGATCTGTCATTACATATACACACCTTTTTGAAAGGCCCCAGAGGCTGCAACACCTAAGCTAGAGGCACCACTAACCAAACACTGCCATGAAGACCAAGGAACTCTCCAAACAAGTAAGGGACAATGTTGTTGAGAAGTACAAGTCAGGTTTAGGTTAGCAAAAAATATCCAAATCTTTGATGATCCCTAGGAGCAATAACCGAATGGAAAGAACATGGCACAACAGCAAACCTGCCAAGAGACGGCCGCACACCATAACTCACGGACCGGGCAGGGAGGGCATTAATCAGAAAGGCAGCACAGAGACCTAAGGTAACCCTGGAGGAGCTGCAGAGTTCCACAGCAGAGACTGGAGTATCTGTACATAAGATGACAATAAGCCGTACGCTCCACATAGTTGGGCTTTATGGCAAAGTGGCCAAAAGAAAGCCATTACTTTCAGCAAAAAACAAAGTGGCACGTTTTGAGTTTTACCCCCTGCTCTTCTGTCCCACCGCTGAACCCCCTTCTCATCTGCCCCAACACTGAACCCCCCTGCTCATCTTTCCCACCACTGTAACCCCCTTCTCATCTGGCCCAACACCGAACCCTCCCTGCTCATCTGTCCCACCACTGAAACCCCTTCTCATCTGCCTCAACACTGAACCCCCCTGCTCATCTGTCCCACTACTGTAATCCCCTACTCATCTGCCCCATCACTGTACCCCCCTGATTTTCTGTCCCACCGCTGAACCCCCTTCTGATCCCTCCCACTAGTGTACCTCCTGCACATCTGTCCCACCACTGTACCCCCTTGCTCTTCTGTCCCACCACTGTAACCCTGCTGCTCATCTGCCCCATCAATGTACCCCTTTTTTCATCTGCCCCACCACTGTACCTCCTTGCACATCTGCTCCACCAACGTATCCCCATGCTCTTCTGTCTCACTACTGAATCACCGTCTCATCTGTTCTAACATTGAACCCATCTGCTCATCTGCCCCACCACTGTAACCCACTTTCTCATCTGCCCCACCAATGTACCTCCAGCATATCTGTCTCACCTCTGTACCCCCTGCTCTTCTGCCCCACCTCTGTTCCCCCTGCTCATCTGTCCCACCAATACACCTCCTTTCACATCTGCCCCACTGCTCTACCTCCCCTGTCTTTCTGTCCCACCACAGAACCCCTTTCTCATCTGCCCCAACACGGAACCCCTATGCTCATCTGTCCCACCACTGTAACCCCCTTCTCATTTGGCCCAACACTGAACCCCTCCTGCTCATCTGCCCCATCACTGTACCCCCCTGCTCTTCTGTCCCACTGCTGAAGCCCCTTCTCATCTCTTCCACCACTGTACCTCCCTGCACATCTGCCCCACCGCTGTACCTCCTGCTCTTCTGTCCCACCTCTGTGTCAGGGCTGGGCTCAGCCCTTCCTTCTCTGAGCTGGCTGCTCAGCTGTCAGCTAATTGCCAGCTCCTATCACTCCACAGTTATTCAGCTGTTGATAATATCATGCTCATCAGTCCTGCCTCCTTAAGCCGTCTAGTCCAGAGGAGCTCTGCTTTCGCCTTGGTCAACATCACAGAAACTGACGCTCTCCTGCGATTCTGTTCAAGACTTGCTTTGCTGACATCCCTTCTGGCTCTAGATTCTGCTTGGTGTTCCACTACATTGATCTCTGACTTCTGGCTTGGCTGACTATCCATTCCGGCTACTGAACTTTGGCTATGTTTTGACTACGTTAGTTCTTTTTATATTTATTATTAAACAATCGTGATTTAACTGTACTTCTTTCTCTGCCTAATTTCATGGTTTCTGACAGTAGCCGAAGGCCATGAATTCAGAAGATGCAGTCAATCCACTTTTGGTAATATTTTTTCCAGATTGGATGAACTGGATCACTGCATCGATCAGTTCGCCATGGCGTTACAAAAGCACCTGAGTCACACGGCTCACCTGGAATCTCCCACTGTGGCCGCCCCGATACAACCTATGTTGCAGGCCGACCCTGCTGCTGCTCCAGTCTCTGTGCAGGCACCCGCATCGAGTATTACCTCTATAAGAGGTATGTCTGGTTCCGCTCTGCTTCCCCAGCTATTTGGGGGTGATCCAGTCCAATGCAGAGGGTTTCTCAACCAGGTTGAGATATACTTTGAGATGCTGCCCCAGGCGTTTCCCAAGGACAGAAGCAAAGTAGGTTTCGTGATATCTTTGCTTTTCGAGAGAGCCTTGGCCTGGGCAAACCCTCTATAGGAGTTTGTGGCTTCATTTAAAAGGGTATTTGATGTTCCCGCACGCTTCTGCTGCCAAATGCCTCATGTCCATCGAACAGAGTACGAGAACTGTTGCCGACTACGCCATTGAATTCCTTACTCTGGCAGAAGAGGTTGTGTGGAACATGCTTTTTCTCATGGTCTCTCGGATACCATCAAGGATGAGATAGCAGCCCGAGATATACCCACTGAGCTGGAGAAGTTGATCATGTTTGCCATCCTCATTAACTCCAGACTCAGAGAAAGACTTTTTTTAAGGAGCGCTTGCGGAAGACTCCTGTACGTTTGTCTCCGAGCTTTGCAGTCCCACCTGTGCCTCCCTCACCTCCCATGCCCCCTGGTACTGAGTCGGTCAGTGAAGGTGAACCCATGCACTTGGGCTTCACGTGTCTTTCTGCGGATGAGAGAACCTTTAGGAGGAGGGAGAGATTGTGCCTTTATTGTGGTCAGGCAGGTCACTTTTTGAAGTCTTGTCCTACCCATCCAGGGAACGTCCGAGGTCATGTCACAGACAGACCTTAGGTGGTGTTGTTTCATCCCCAGTTACCCTTTCTTGGACTGAGTCGTCCACCGAGATACAGGCTCTAATCGACTCTGGGGATGCAGGCCTGTTCATTGATGCTGCCTTTGTGTCAAAGCACTTGATTCTGCTGCAGCTGCGTGACACTCCACTTGCCATTGAGGCTCTTGATGAGAGACCTCTACAGCCTGCCCACGTGACTCATGAGACGGTTCTGTTGTCCATAGCTGTATGAGCTCTTCACCATGAGATAATCCAATTCCAAGTTATTTCCTCACCTAAGTTTCCGCTGGTTATTGGTAATCCTTGGTTACAGAGGCACAACCCCTCTTTTGATTGGCTCCATGCTGAGGTTCTCTCCTGGTCACCACAATGCAGTGAGACATGCTTCCAGAAGGTAGCCAAGGTCCTGTGCACCTCTTCACTCTCCTCCCTACCGGAGGAGTACCATGATTTTAGCGATGTCTTTGACAAAGGTCAAGCCAGTAGTTTGCCTCCACACCGGCCGTATGATTGCGCAATTGACCTTCAACTTGGTGCCATACCCCCTCGTGGCCAGGTTTACCCTTTGTCGGTCTTGGAGGATAAGGCCATGGAGCTTTCATCCGCAAATTCTCGTCTCCTGCTGGTGCTGGTTTCTTCTTTGTGAGGAGGAAGAGTGGTGAACTGAGACCTTGTATTGATTATAGGGGTCTCAATCGTTTCATGATTAAGAATGCCTATCCGATTTTGTTGACAACTGAATTAATTGACTGCCTCAAGAGAGCAATGGTTTTCACAAAGCTTGATTTGAGAGGGGCATACAATCTTGTGAGGATTAAGGAGGGCGACGAGTGGAAAACTGCATTTAATACCAGAACAGGCCATTATGAGTACCTCGTAATGCCTTTTGGCCTTTGTAACGCCCCGGCAGTTTTCCAGGAATTTATTAACGATGTCCTCCAAGATTTGTTGCAGTTATGTGTGGTGGTTTATCTCGATGATATCCTCATATTTTCCAAGTCCCTGGAGAGCCAACACACAGATATCTGTCGTGTGCTTCAGAAACTAAAAAAGAACAATCTCTATTGTAAACTGGAGAAGTGCGAGTTCCATTGTGAACAAGTTAAATTAATGGGTTTTGTCATTTACACTGCTGTTTTTTTGATGGACCCAGAGAAACTTTCGGCAGTTCTACAGTGGCCCCGACCCATGGGTTTACGACCTCTGCAGCGTTTCCTGGGCTTTGCCAACTATTATCGAAAGTTTATTCGTAACTTCTCGTCTCTGGTCAAGCCCCTGACTGATATGACCAGAAAGGACGGTAACAGAGTTGGTCTCCGGAGTCCATTAAGGCCTCTGAGAGTCATAAGGCTGCCTTAGTTTCTGCTCCTCTGTTGGCACATCCTGATCCTACGTTACCTTTTATCCTTGAGGTTGATGCTTCTGAGACTGGTGTTGCTGCCCTTCTGTTTCAACGTCCTACCTCTGAGAGCGCTATGCATCCTTGTGGCTACTTTTCCAAGAAATTGTCACCTGCGGAGTGCAATTACGAGATTGGTGACAGAGAGCTGTTGGCGATCATTTTAGCCCTGAAAGAATAGAGACATCTCCTCGAAGGTACCACTGTGCCGGTTCTCATTCTTACTGACCATAAGAAACTCACATTCTTGTCTGAGGCTAAATGCCTCTCTCCCATAGGGACGCGATGGGCTCTTTTCTTGTCAAGTTTCAATTACATTGTCTCATTCTTACCTGGTACTAAGAATGTAAGGGCTGACGCCTTGTCACGACAATTTTCCTCCACTTCCAAGTTGGAGTCGTTTCTGGTTCCTGTGATTCCTCCTGATCGTATTCTGGCTACGGTTCGCACCAGTCTCAGTTCTCCTTTGGGTGACAAAATTCTTGCTGCTCAGGTCCACACTCCTCCTGAGAAACCCTGTGACCGCTGCGTTGTCCCAGAGAGTCTCTGTACTGCCGTGCTCCAGACTTACTGGCTGCTGGCCACCCTGGGAAGAATCAATTCTTTTGGGCCATTTCCCAACAATTCTGGTGGCCTAGTCTATGTGCTGATGTAACTGCCTTTGTTGCTGCCTGTTCCATGTGTGCTCAGAGTAAGACTCTGTGACACCTTCAAGTGGGCCTCCTACAACCCATACCCAATAGAGAGAGGCTCTGGACCCACCTGTCTATGGATTTCATTGCGGAGTTACCAAACTCCCAGGGCAACACAGTTATCCTTATGGTAGTTGACCAGTTCTCAAAGATCTGTCATTGTATTCCACTTAAGAAGTTGCCTACTTCTAAGGAACTGGCTTCCATTTTTGCTCGGGAGATCTTTTGCTTACATGGGCTACCCAAGATGATTGTCTCGGACAGGGGTAGTCAGTTTGTGTCCCAGTTCTGGTGAGCCTTTTGTGCACAGTTGGGAATTCAGCTTGCTTCCTCCTCTGCGTATCACCCGCAGTCTAATGGGGCCGCAGAACGAGCCAATCAGTCCTTGGAGCAAATCTTACATTGCTATATTTCTGACCATCATAACAACTGGTCAGACCTTTTACCAAAGTTTGATCACAACAGTGCCTTGAATTCTGCTTCCCGATTGTTCCCGTTTATGGCAAATTATGATTTCCAACCTCCAATGTTGCCTGACTCGTTTGTTCCGCATAGTATTCCTGCGTTAGAGGAGCATCTCCGTGGTCTTTGTTCCACTTGGGCACAAGTCCAGGAGGCTTTGCGACATGCTAATGATAGGTACAGACTCCATGCTGACCGCAGACGCCTGCGCCTTCCCACCAGGTTGGGGACAGGGTCTGGCTGTCATCTCGCAACCTCCGACTTTGTGTTCCCTCACTGAAGTTCGCACCTCAGTTTATTGGGCCTTTCCGTATTCTTCGCAGGATTAACCCAGTGGCTTACACATTAGACCTTCCTTCTAATATGCATATTTCGAATGTATTTCATGTCTCCTCATTAAAACCTTTGGTCTGCAACCGCTTTACCACCTTGGTGCCACGTCCTCACCCTGTACAGGTTGAAAACCATGAGGCATATGAAGTACAGTCCATTGTTGACTCCCGTAGGTTCAGTGGGCGCATACAGTACCTGGTGCATTGGAAAGGGTACGGTCCGGAAGAACACTCTTGGGTCTCATCCTCAGATGTACATGCCCCTGTCCTGCTCCGTGATTTCCATAGACGTTTTCCCCTCAAGCCTGGTGGTCCTCCGAGGGGGAAGGGTCGTTGAGAAGGGGGTACTGTCAGGGCTGGGCTCAGCCTTTCTTTCTATGAGCTGGCTCAGCAGTCGGCTAATTGCCAACTCCTATCTCTCCACAGTTACTCACCTGTTGATAATATCCTGCTAGTCAGTCCTGCCTACTTAAGCCGTCCAGTCCAAAGGAGCTCTGCCTTCGTCAACATCACAGAAACCGAGACGTTCTCCTGCGATCCTGTTCAAGACTTGCTTTGCTGACATCCCTTCTGGCTCCAGATCCTGCTTGCTGTTCCACTACATTGACTCCCTAACTTCTGGCTTGTCTGACTATCTGTTCCGGTTACTGAACTTTGGCTATGCTTTGACTACGTTTGTTCTTTTTACTTTTATTATTAAACAAGTATGATTTAACTGTACTTCTGTCTCGGCCTGATTTCATGGTTTCTGACGCTCTGAACCCCTTCTGCTCATTTTCCCTATCGCTGTACCCCCCTGCTCATCTGCTCCACCGCTGTACCCTCCTCTCATCTATGATATGCGTGATATGCAGAGTGGTGAAAGGAAGCAGAGATGAGACATATCTACCTGTCCTGGCACACTCATACTGCTAATCCACCTCTCGCACCCAGCCCACTTTCTTGTATGTGATGTCACATACAAGCATCTGGAATGGATGCGCAATGATAAGCTCAGGTCAGGGGTATTTTCTGAAAGCAGTGGGCCTGTGTGCAGGATCATAAGTTGGGCCCCCGCAGTTGAGAAAAAGTGCGTCACTCTGCGCCACAGCAAACGGGTGTGATTTTCATTGCACTGAATACAGGCTGTGGCTTAAAGGGACACAGAGTGCAGGGGTTCAGTAGTAAGTGACGCAAAGGTTCCGGAATAATTTCAACAAAGTTCCCAGAAGGCTCAACAGTAATTACACAAACTGTCACCTGATTGTGTTTTTCTCAATCACAGTGAAATCCCTTCTTTCTGAGATTGGTAGTGGCAACCAAACGATGGTGGATGGGGCTAGCAGGACTGTGATTGGCTTTAGCAGTGGCTATTTACAGTCCTCCTCCTCCTGGAAACAGGAACCGCCCCCACCCCCAGCAGAACTGCACCCAATCTCTTCCCCATGACAAAGCTAACGATCGCAGCTACAGCAAAGTTAGAGAACCAAACAATATTTCCCATCTTTTACAATGTGTGGGGGCACTGTGCCTCCCCCTCAGTGCAGGTGCGTTGTAGGGAACTCTGAAATTGGAATGCATTAGTGTCTCACTGACACTTCCCTGCACTGCTCTGCTGATGGGGAGGGAGTCGAGTGCCTGCAAAAGAGGCTTCGACTGCCGCTTGCGGCACTAGTGCCTGGGGTTGTCTACCCCTGTGGTACAGTGTTGCATGACTGAATAAATATCATTCAAATGTGCGACAGCACTGAAAGTTGAAAATAGGCCTGAGCAGGAAGGGGGGGAAAGGGCTCAGTATTGAGGTTGTTAATGAAGTTTGTCAGAGTATCTCAACCAGGTTCTGATAAACTGGCTAAAATTTGCTTTGTGTATGGCCCTGGTGACTCTTTTTCTGCCTGTTATCCTTTGAAAAATTGAAGGAGTCAGGCAGAAAATTGTCAGCAAAACAGAGGCTGCATCCAATCAGATGCTGGAAACAAAATGAAGTAGATATGGCGCTGTTCTATATTATACCTGTATTTGAAATTAAATAAATAAATAAATTGATTGGTGAATGTGCGCGTGAAAGTGCAACTAACGTGTACGCTACATAGCTTCACATGTGTCCTTCCAACCAAGAGAAGGAAAAATAGTAGTTTTCAAAAATAAAAATGTGAAAATAAATATGAGTGAAGTACCAAGTTGTTAAATAACCTCTGTGCAAATATGCCAAGTGTTGAACAAACAAGGGGACTGATTAGTCCCAATGCATCCTCCAAAAATGCGTTTAGAAGATATATAGTCCCATTAGTACAAAGTAAGGTGCTTCTGTGCTAGTGAAAAACTTTTTTTGAAATGTATGCTCCAGATGACGTCAGAGTGACGAAACACGTAGAGCGGGGTCAGCACACGCTCTTGCATCACTTCCGGTCACCGGCTTTTGTGTCAGCAACAAATGCTTTTATGTCTTTCACTGAATGTGAGTACCTTTTTCATTGTTTTAAGCAATAAATAGTTGAAACAATATTACACTATTGGAATCCTTTTCTCCTATGCTCTATATCAGGGATATGCAATTAGCGGACGTCCAGCTGTTGCAGAACTACAAGTTCCATGAGGCATAGCAAGACTCTGACAGCCACAAGCATCATACCCAGAGTCAGAGGCATGATGGGACTTGTAGTTTTACAACAGCTGGAGGTCCGCTAATTGCATATCCCTGCTCTATATGATCTATGGGACAAGAGTGGAAACTGCTAATACATCGGGGATTATCCAGCCTCCAGAGTGCTGCACAGTGGCAGATACTGTGAATGCTCCATACCCCAAGGGGGGGGGGGAATTCCGGTGAGTGCAGCCACAATAAGAGCACGGATAAAGCACACATGCTGTGATCACCTTTGCAAAGTAGGAATACCAACACAATTATTGTTTTCACCAGCACAGAAGCACTTTATTTTGGATATTTATTGTTGGGACTATATATATATATATATATATATATATATATATATATATATATATATATATATATATATATATATATATATATTATGTTTTTATTTTAAATGTATTAATTTTAAATGCATACATTTCAAAAAAAAGTTTTTCACTAGCACAGAAGCACTTTGTTTAAAGTACGAATGGGACTATATATCTTCTAAACGCATTTTTGGAGGATGCATTGGGACTAATCAGTCCCGTTGTTTGTTCAACACTTGGCATATTTGCACAGAGGTTATTTAACCACTTGGTACTTCACTCATATTTATTTTCACATTTTTATTTTTGAAAACTACTATTTTTCCTTCTCTTGGTTGTGAAACAAAGTGTAGCGCTAAAAAGTGAGAAGTGATAAATATGAAATGAAATACATAGGTGAAAAAAAAACACTAATTTTAACGTGTCTAAATTAACAAAAAAAGTCCATCATTGTAGTCTGTAAGTGAATAGGACCATAATGGTCTTCAACCGTGAGATTAAAAATTGCCGTCACCACAATGAGCGGAAAGATTCTAAGTTGTCTTATGTTCTGAGATAGCATAAATGGAAGTAGTGTGGTGATGGTTGTTGATCAATCCATTAAAGACAAGGGTTCTTGGAGATCCAACAGAAATAAGCACAATCCACCTCAGTGTCCTCTATAAGAACGTGTGAAGTTCCCACACCCAGTGAAATTGGAGGCTTACCGGAGGGTTTGAACCCGAAACAGCATATACTGTAAGGGTCAAACCAGCTTGTATTGCCCACCGGCAATAGGGGGAATCTTGGCGACCTGGGGAGATAGGGGTCCCAACTGTTTTCATGGAAATATCCTCTCCACACGGGTGGTCACATATCCCAGAATGCGGCTTTGATTGGTGATGGAGATCCTCCTCGGGGTGTGTACTGTCTTTTTCCCAGAAAGATGAACAAATCGCTGATAAAAGCAACCAGGGGGCCAAGACCAGATTCCCACAGGGTGAACGCAAAACCAAGGCCTCAGATATATACCCGGATGTAAAGAGATGGGATGCACAGGAGGGCGAGAGAGCATAGAGGCGGCAACTGTCCCAACTGCAAGGACTTCAGGCGTGTGGAGTAAAAAACTCCTGCCAAGATCCTGACCAAAAACAGATGGGGTCTCGATATGTGCTGCAGTAAATTGCTGCATATGGTTCTCTCTGCCTTGTATCCCATATAATGTATCCTCTTGGTTGGAAGGACACATGTGAAGCTATGTAGCGTACACGTTAGTTGCACTATCACATGCACATTCACCAATCAATTTATTTATTTATTTAATTTCAAATACAGGTATAATATAGAACAACGCCATATCTACTTCATTTTCTTTCCAGTCACGTACTCCACCTAGTGGTAGTAACTAGTAGAGGCAGCAGTTCTTTTAGTTTTTTCTTTGTCAGCACTTATTTCCTTTGCGCGGAATCATTTACATTTCCTGCAATCAGATGCTGTTTCGGTTTTCTGATAGCTGCTGGCTGCGGGATTCATCCATCCATGCTGTAAAGTGTGTATTGACGAAACCTCTTAGATTTTTTCGGTCAACCTGCAGTACATAGTCAGCTTTAGGCTGACAACTTTGAATAATTATGTTCAGTGGCGGCTGGTGCTATATTTTTAGGGGGACGGTCTGATCAGCTGCACCAACACCTCCCCCCCTCGGTCAGTCACTCAGATGGATCACTCTCACCCCCCCCACCCTCCATCAGTCAGTCAGTCATCAGCAATGCACTTACCCCATCTAGGTCGCGGGCATTGGTTACTCCGGGCACCAGCTGGGGGCTTCACCCGGCATCTCCTCCTTGGCTTCACGGCAGTTTCCCCTGCGCCTCCTTCTCCTCTACCTCATCTCCTCCAATACGAGCGCTTCTCCTCCTGGAGAATCAGGAAGATAATAGCGAATATTAATTCGCTATTGTCACACAACTGGTTGGGCTTAGGGCGCAGTGCTCTGCGCCCCGAGCCCGCCCTTTTTTGAAGCCAGTTAGAGCTTCAGGCTCTAATCATGTGCTTATAAAAAATAAAAAAAACCCCATTGGAATCCATGCGTCCGGTGTCCTGCATGTAGATTAAAGGCTGGGCGCATGGATTAGGGGGGTTGCACCCCTGCGCCCCATATGCACAGGCAGCCACTGATCATGTTACTCTTTGGCTATAATGTATAGAGGAGGGAGTTTGAGTTGGAAAAGTGGCTGAACTAAATTGGAAATCTTTTGGAAGTAAAACATCTTGTTCGTTTGGAGTTCTTCTGAACTACAAGGGATAAAGTGTGCACCAAAAACTTCCAACAATAATTATTCTCCAGTCCATCACATTCAATATCTATATAATGTCATCTTTGCTTAGAATTAATAGAAAGAAATTGATGTATTTTACTGATATGGAATGCATCTAGAGCCACAGCCTCAGTTCATTTTCAGGTCTGCATTACTGGGCAGCAGGATAAGCTATATCTGTAGTGATACGGTAGTGCTACACAAGCAAACAGCTGAGTTGGAGGATTTACAAATAATTTCTGGTTGCAAGAGATGGCCCGACAGCTGTTATGATAGATGGCGGAGTAAGACTGATGGCAAAACAAAACAACATTTTTCATCCCAAAGAAAAATAAAAACACCTTGTCAGCAATGTCACTTTTTACCACCTTCTGCCATTTATCAATTTGGTCGCTATGTTACCATTTTGGGATTCATCATACTTACTGTATATAAAAAAATGCAGTGCTAGGGACCTACCATTATAAAAACAGTAATATTTGTTTATTAATGTTATTAAGGTAATATATCCAAGTCACTAGAGCAGAAAATTGGAAGTAAGAAAACTGATTTTTCTGAATCAAAATTTTACCCAAATTTTACTCAAATTTCGAAAATAAAAAAAAGCATAGGTTGCTTGTGTCAAACTGTGTCCCATTTTAATATCAAAATAGAAACCCACCATATATAGGAAGGAAAGTAGAGTGGGATTTTCAGTGTACCTCCATGGTTAATCTCCAACACATATATAATACATACAAAATTATGCAAAAATTATAAAACCATCATGTATTGTCTATATACATTAAAAACAGTATATGCCACTAAAACATATAGGGTTTGATTTACTAAAACTGGATGAAAAAAATCTAGTGCAGCTATGCATGGTAGCCAATCCGCTTCTAACCTCAGCGTGTTTAGTTAAGCTTTTACAAAAATCCCTGCAAGCTAAATGGTTTCTATGCGGAACTGCATCAGATTTTGCACTCTCCAGTTTTAGTAAATCAACCCCATAGTCAGCCAAACTTCATATAAGACAAACTGAAACAGTCCACAATCTCAAAAAAATTCTGCAGCGCTCAAAATCTTCGCGTTTCTGACCACTTCCTCAGGATAAACACGGAGATAAGGGTTTATTCACATAATCCAGTCTGAAGCTAAAATTATTTATCAGAAAGTAATTCTATCAAAGAGCATTACACATAATCAAAATGCAAAAAATAAATAAAAATCACAGAGCAACCTCAAAAATAATAATCATTGTATCAAAAAAGTTGTCCCCATAAACCTTATATGTAAAAAAAGAAAAAAATCAAACAAACAAAAAAGAAAAAGGGAAAGGAAGGGGAGGGAAATTATTTAAATTTAAAAAAGAGAAGAAGAATTAAAGTAAGTAAAAGGAGGGATGAAAGGGGGGGTGGGCAAAACTAGACTAGAACCTTCAGGGCCCTGGTGCAAGAACCATGAAGGGCCTCCCTGACCCCTAATTGGGGCCCTTCCCTCTGACCCCAGGACCCTTCCCTCCAGACCCAGTGGCAGAATGCCAGGGCCTGGTCACAAGAGCACCCTTTGTGACCCTGGTAGTTCCGCAACTGGTGTCAGTAGTGTTTCTTTTTGTTATTTTATTATTTTTTACCATTTTATTTTATTTATTAGATTTTTTTACAATATTATTTTGTATTATTTTTTTTTATCAGCCCCATTGGGGAGCTTTGGTGAGATATCAGCAGTGGCAGCTGGTGTTTCTTTTTGGGGGGGCAAACAACCCCCCCTCTGGGCCACCGGTGGAGCGGCACTACCCCCCCGTTGTATTAACACATCCCCCCCACCACCACCCGCTGTCCTTACCCTGGATGCGGGCGGTGAGAGCATGGTGGGCTCAGGGAAAGCTGCTCTGGTTTCCTCTCCTGCAGTAGCTTCTGCGGTGTCTCCTCTCTCCTCCTCCCAGCGCTAGGCATGCAATAGGATCTCCTGAAGTTTTGGCCAATCGGGAAACAGGTTTCATACCTGCTTCCCGATTGGCCAGGAGGAGGATCAGTGTTGCAACAGCGAATACAAATTCGAGTCCACCTTATTTTGAGCCTTTTAAAGCCTATGGCTCTAATCAGGTTCTTAAAAAAAAAAACCCTGGCTGCTCTAACTCATATGCCAGGTGACCAGAAAGGGACCAGACACATGAATAGGGGCCTGCTGCAGCATCTGTGGGTAGATTAATGCTATGCATGAATCTTTCCACTGCATATAGGGGGTGGGGGTGGCGGGGATGGGGGGAGGGGCCTGGGTGCCCCTAATGGATGGGCCGCCCCTTGTTTTTTTAGGGGTCTAAACAGACCTCCGATTTTTCACCTATGATACAGAGAAAGGAGATTGATGACACAGCCCTCAGTCTCTATCTCTGCAGCCTCAGCTGTACAGAATATAGGGAAAGGAGTAGCTTTGTACAGAGCTTAGCATTCATTCACAAACTGAAGCATAGTAAACATAGTTTACTATGCTTCAGTCATGAATGGACCGAAACAATGACCGAAACTGAAAAAACAATATTTTTTTCAGTAACTGAAAAAACTGCTCTCTATCCTGACACATCCCCCACATCAGCCAGCAGGAGAGGGAAGGGGGGAACAGGCCAACCTGTGGGGGACAACGGGGGCAGAGAGAGAGCACAGGGGGCAGGGGCAGCAGAAAGAAGCTGGATTGGAAGGGCGAAATATAGAGGAACCAATACCCTCCATTTGCCTCCTGCAGCAGATTAATGCCTGAAGCGGACATTCATCAGCTGCATGAGGAAAGTGGAGGGAACCAGTTCCTCTATATGCCGCCCCCACTGCCCCTCCTATCCAGGTTTACAAGGGAGATGCATGGGCCCCCTGGAGCATGAGGCTGCAACCCCTGTGCTTACCCCCCTGGAAAAAATAAAGGGGGGAGGGATGTAAAGGAAACGACGGAAAGCAAGGAAGGTGTCCCAGATGAAGCAAAATGGGGCCACTCAGCCTCTGGGGGTCTTATAAGGAGAACACAACAAAACTCTTGAAACTAGTGATGAGAGACCTCAAAGGGCAGGTGGAAACTTGACTCCTGGACAATATAGGGCCCTCAAAACTTTGCAGCAATATGAGGACATGCTAATTAAACCATCTGACAAGAAAGCCAATGTTGTCATTATCTTTCAGACTGTCACGGAACGTCCCACACTGCGCTTGAGTGCTTCTGTCAGTATAACACTTCCTCCCAGTCTGGACACAGATATCAGATATCCAAACCGCTTCCAAGCATAAAACAAGATGACACTTGTTTCACTGCTAACATGGACTATTTTATTATCACACATGGACACAACAGATAAAATAACTCAGAGACTCTTCCCCCCCACCCCTGGAAAAGAGGGCGGGTTAAACTGTCCAAAGACAATGGACACACAGGTCAGGTGTGTTCAAACTTCTCCTCAGTAAACAGTCTTATCAGCAGGGGGGCTGCTGGATGAATCCCCCCTCGCTCTACAGGGACACACATCCCAAATGATCACAGCAAAGAGTCCACAACAGAATGAGACAATATATACATATATACATGACTGAGTCTGACTAGTACAGTTCAGACTGGATTTCTAATTCACCTCACAAAGAGTATTGTTCCCTTGAAAATCCAGGGCCCATAATCAAAAGGCAAGAGCCTTGCATTCAGTCCTCTTCAACAGCCTCTGTCCCGGCTAGGTCTGTCACACAGACCATTTATATTAGACTGTGCGAAGGTATCTTAGGAAATAAGACGTGGTACTGAAAAGTTGCATGCAATGTATTAGACATCTAAAAAAGGGATTTTTTTTTCATTTGGTGGATAGACATTTCAAAGGAAATGGTGGAGTTTCTTAAGATTAGGAACCCTGTTACTCCTACGTTCTATGTGCTGGATATGATTCATCTCCTTACAATTCTGCATATTATTTATATATGCCAGGGACCCTTCTGGTCTCTATTGATGTGGAAACATTATACTCAAGTATTCTGTATAATAAGGGCCTAGAAGTTATTACCTCTTTTTTTTCAGTGAATGTAATGGATAGAGATGCATGAATATAACTAATTTATCATACAACTCTTGGAGTTTATCTTTAAACACAATACATTTATGTTTAATGATGCCCATTACATCCAGGTGCAGGGTGTGGCAATGGGGACCACATGTCCCTCATCGTACGCCAACATGTACCTGGGGGGGATGGAAATATTGGCTGTTTGCATCAGAGGAGAGGTTGATATACGCTCTCCCTTCTTTTACTCTTTTCAGCCAAGGTTGAGCTGAACTCGCCTGATTTTAAACTGGCAATGCAGACTTCGGAGGAGATTTGACAGATATCTGTGCGGGTCTATTCAAATTGCCCCTGAAGTTGCCAAAAGTAGTATAGGAACTTCTTTTCGGATTTCGGTGCGGCACCGCTCCGATTCGGACAGTGCTATTGCCGGCAATAGCCGCCGATTTGGCATGTGATTTGACATGTCAAATCACATGCCAAATCTGCCCAATATGAACATGAGCTTCGTCCTTCTTTTTTCCCTCCTTTTCCTTCTGATTTCCCTTGTTTTTTTTCTTTTTGACCACATATTATGTTTATTTGGGGAAACTTTTTTGATACAATGATTATTATAGTTCTTTTGGTTGTTTTGTGATTTATTTATTTTTTTTGTATTTGATTATGCATAATGCTCTTTGATAACTACTTGCAGATATACAATTTCACTTTCAGATTGGATTATGTGAATAGGCCCATCTGTCAGCTCTTATCCTGAGGAAGCAATCAGTTAGTCGGAGTCTGGTGGTTGATAATATGTTTTAGTGATATATACTGTTTTTAATGTACAGTACAGTATATATACAATAAATAATGGTTTTATTTTAGCATCATGTTTATGTGTTAAAGAATAAACCTGGACACTGAAAGTCCCGCTCTACTTTCCTCCTGTATAGGGTAGGTTTCTATTTGATATTGGATGTCTGTAGGATGGTACCTCAGAGGGTTTATCATTATTGAATAGTTTATGGTATACTGCCACACACAGGTATTTGAGGTAATATGTTTAACATTTTAAAGTGGTTCTAAAGCCTGTTTTACCCCCATGCATTCCGTGCATTAGGTAAAAAATATTTATGTAGCAGTATGCCCCCTCAACCCCCTTTATACTTACCTGAGTCCTCACTCGATCCAGCTCTGCCTGTCTGTAGCAGCTCTCCCCACTCTCACAGGCTTTGCTCATACAGCGGATGCCATTGACTCCTGTTGCTGTCAGTCAAATCCTGTGATGAGGGAGCAGGGGGCAGGCTGAGCCAGGCTGTCTGTGTCTATGGATGCAGGCAGTGTAGCCCAGGATCAAGCCTGTAGTGTTGCCACAATAGGAAGCGGCACAAGAAGAGGAGGAGCCAGGAGCACCGGCAGAGGATCTGAGAAGAGGATAATAACAGCAGGTAAGTATAAACCTGTTTGTTATTTTTTCTCTTCAAGTAGAAGTTCAGCCCCAAACGTATTAACTCTAAATTTACTGGCAGCCACATTCTAAAACGAATCTATTTAACTCTGTAAAGCAAAAATCGCTATACATACCTTTTCTGCAGTCACTCTGGTCCTGTCCCATGCTGAGCTGTCAGTGGCGGCTTCTCTTTGTAGGCATGTGCAGGAGAGGCAGCCGACTATGGGTGACATCACTTCCCAGGCATTTCCCAGCCATTGTCGGCTGTCTCTTCCACACAGCATCCGCTGCCGGAGACTGGACCGGATCGGCTGCAGAAAAGGTACGTATAGCGGTTTTAACTTAACAGGGTTAGATAGATTAGTCTTAGATTGTGGCTGTCTGTAGATTTAAAGTTAGTTTTAGGCTGAACTTCTACTTTAACTTATTTGCGACCTTTGGTGAGCTACTTTTCTCTGTCTGCTCAACCTGTCGACAGCTAATCAACAGAAAGTGTAATATGCATATCCAATCTAAAAGCATTGTAAGAACACAGTTGACATGTTCTCAGTGCCTTGGTGCTATAGATATTCTCTCATTACTCTTCAGTACTATTATTAACTACAGCATATTGTTGGCTGCTCAGACTCTATGCTTTAATGGCCTCATTTTCTCATTTTCACCATTCATGACAGAGAGTACACTTTCTAATTGCCAGTGTTCACTACTAGTTCTCAGTAATTTTTCTCACTTCTTCACATCCATGGAGATAAGATAAGAGACAAATAAGATAATAACATAAGATAAATGTGTTTGTTGTACTAGGTAAGGTCAGTTTGAGAGTCTGTTAATAAATGATAAAGTATAAAATATACACTTTAAAGTATAAAGTATGAGTTAAAGTATATGAAAAGCCATTTTGTTTTATTTTGGATGAATTAGGGATGTTTCCCCCCAATGGGGATATTTCCCTTAACTTCTGTAGACACAACAGGAAGTGAGAGGAAATCGCTCCAAGATGACAGAAATACTTTCTGGCGAGAGTTGACATCAGAAGAGTTTTCTCCCCTCTTCCTGTTTAAGTGACAGCTGACAATTTTGGATCTTCTTCCTCTCTCAGGTGAATAAAGACAGCAATCCTCCCTAGCAGTGATACAGTCAGCCATAAAAATCTGATAGGGGCTCTAATTCCTCATCACTCTATTTAAAACTGAAAGAAATGTTCTGACTTTAGATTTATACAGCAATCTGTAAAAACCAAAGAAAAGAAAGTTTCAAGAGAATAACCAATGCGATTAATTAGATTTCATCTTTTTTATTTTGGGGAAATGAAATAATGGTTCTGTATGGTCACTCTAGGCAAGTTATCAATTTCTTTTTTTTTTTTAAACAGTTTTTATATAAATATAAAGAAGGTGTACAATGAATACAGATATACATCATGTAGTAGCATATAAGAAGGCAACTGAATATCTTATGGATAAAGAATGAAGCTGCTGGAACTCATATACATCGATGCAGGGTTATCTTTGACATAACCTGAAAAAAAGCAGATATGGAATTTCCTATCTATAAGCACAATTGATAACCATGAGGTTAGGGGTGCAGTCCAAAACCTTCTAGACACCCCATGTAGGAACAAACTGTGTCGAGGATGTAGACCACCCCCATCCCCCCTCATTCTGTACCAGCGTCGTTCCCGGTTGTTAACTGTAATAGATCACATAAGCACTGTTAACCTAACAATAAATGTGAGGCTGTACAACTTTTAACGCATCGGTCACCCCCGTGGGTGATGACCTGGGAAAGAGAGAAAGAAACATAGAGGGGAAGGGGTCTTGGAGTAGGTACGCCATTCTCTTCTGCCAAGGGGGTACTGGGGGTCCGATTTCAAGAATTAGGCAGAGAGCTGCATTAATTCATCCATTGTTATAAAGTGATGCCAGCAGGACCATACTTTATTGAATTTGGATTGTGTTTCTTTTGCTATGTTGACAAGCTCCTCCATCTCTGCAGTTTTCTTTATACGCCAAAGCCACTCTATTATCGTGGGTGGTTTGGGGTTACGCCAGCAGTGTAGTATGCACATATTCGCCGCATTTATCATGTGCAAGGCTAGGGGACAACTGTATGATTTCAGCGGAATGGATGAGTGATGTAGCAGGAATTGTGCTGGGGAGAAGTCTAAGGGCCCTTTCACACTGGGGCGGTTTGCAGGTGCTATTGCGCTAATAATAGCGCCTGCAAACCGACCCAAAAGTGCCGCTGCTTTCATTCCAGTGTGAAAGCCCTGAGGGCTTTCACACTGGAGCGATGCGCTGGCAGGACGGTAAAAAAAGTCCTGCCAGCAGCATCTTCGGAGCGGTGAAGGAGCGGAGTGTATACCGCTCCTTCACCGCTCCTGCCCATTGAAATCAATGGGACAGCGCGGCTATACCGCTGGCAAAGCGCCTCTGCAGAGGCGCTTTGCGGTGGTTTTTAACCATTTCTGGGCCGCTAGCGGGGGGTAAAACCGCCCCGCTAGCGGCCGCATACCGACGGTAAAGCGCCGCTTACAATAGCGGCGCTTTACCACTGATACCGCCGCCCGCCCCATTGTGAAAGGGCTCTAAGGAAAATGTTGTTATTTGGTTGGTTAGGAGGTGGACTTCCTTCCAAAATGGTTGAATTTGTGGGCACCTCCATCAGATATGTAATAGTGAGCCTTCGGCAGCACTGCATCGCCAACAACTGGGTGAGACCGAGGGGTTGATTTTATGTAATTTCAGTGGAGTCCTGTAACACCTTGAAAGGATTTTAAAATCATTTTCCTGGGTTGAGTCATTAACTGTTCCTTTGTGTATGCACATGTAAATGTTTTCACATTCCTCCTCTGTTAAGTCTAGGGAAAGTTCTTGTTTCCATATGTGGCTCAATTTATTGGACTTAGGATTGTGATTAAAGAACAGCATGGAATATGTGTCGGATATTGAAAGTCTTTGTGGGTCCTGTTTGCAACAGATCACTTCGAATGGTGTTTTTGGGCGAGACAAGAGTGGAATAAGATCAGGTTTATTTAGGAAATGTCGGATTTGGACATATGTCCAAAAAGGGAATGTGTGCATTGTCATGCACAAGGAAAGTGAATGATGGGTCACAAATTTCCCCTTGTCGAAGAAGTGTTCTGCATTAATTTTGTCCTGTGGCCAGACCTCAGTTAGAAATGCATTGGATAAACCAGGGGAGAAGAGAGGATTGTGGTGTATGGAGGTCAGAAGTCCTGGTACTGAGCAAAGCTTGTGTTTTAATCATGCTTCTTTAAAGATGTACAAAGATAAAAAGTTGCGCTAAATGGTGGGAAAATCAATAATATATGTTGCCCAAATTCAGTGCAAAAAAATTAATATATGCGTGACACAATAATCAAGATGAAAATGCAAAAGAAATCTGCGCTGACCATCCCTGCTGACCCTGAGGAGTTTGGTGCCTGCCATTGGGGTCCCGGGCTGGGGTTACAGCCACTCGCTCAGTGTGGTCCGCTGTTTCTGTGGTGGAGGATATACCTATTCACTTAGTCATTTGAGTGTGGAATTTCACCAAAACATCACTTTTTGGATCAACATGTTTACTGGACTTTTTTTGTTTTCACTATATGGATTCATTCTTTATTATTATTATTGATTAACTTTGGGGGTTTTTTCAATCTCTTTTTTTGTATTTTCACCTCAGTCAGTGGATACGTTTAATTTTATTTTGCAAAAAAAAAATTTTTTTTCTTTTTTCTTTTTTGATAACACTCGATTGTATTGATTTTTATGCACTCCAATATGTAATTTTTTAGTTGATGCATTTCATTTTGCATTTTCATCTTGATTATTGTGTCACTCACTTATTAATTTTTTGCACTGAATTTGGGCAACATGATTTTCCCACCATTTAGCGTGACTTTTTATCTTTGTATATTTGTACAGTGTCATATAACACTTTTTAGTTGCAGCTCACCTTATTCTTTTGCCCCGTACACACGGTCGGACTTTCCGACGGAAAATGTGCGATCGGAGCTTGTTGTTGGAAATTCCGACCGTGTGTGGGCTCCATCGGACATTTTCCATTGGATTTTCAGACACACAAAGTTTGAGAGCAGGCTATAAAATTTTCCGACAATAAAATCCGATCTCGTCAATTCCGACCGTGTGGGGCCAATTCTGACGCACAAAGTGCCACGCATGCTCAGAAGAAATTCCGAGACGGAACAGCTCGGTCTGGTAAAATTAGTGTTCGGAATGGATAGAGCACTTTCGTCAGGCTGCAATGTTTAAAATTGTTTAATACAGCGCACTCTCTTCTTCTTTATAATGCTAGAAGAATGAAGTAGTTTTGCTGCTCATATTCACACAGACTTCTCACAAACTTCTTTTATTATTATTTATCGCGATTCCCTCAATATATTTCGATTTCTCACATCTGAGAAAAAATATATATTTTATTTTTTTTGGGGGTTTGTATTTTTTTCAAGGCTGATCTTTGTTTTATATTATTTTTTAAGTTTTACTCCAGAATATTTTTGTGTGTGTTTTGTGTGTCAAGTTACCACAACACCATTATTATTATCTTGTATTATTTAATCTCAAGGAGATTGCTTGGTGTTGGTGTCCCTTGTTAATTTCACATTGTATTTTTGAAATGTACCTGCCTACTCACAAACAAACTGTCCTTTATGAAGGAAAACACACATAGACGAGTATAATTGAAACAAAAATTCCTTGAGGGCTCACAACCAAAGAGGGAGGCAACGCTGGAGAAACAGCAGAAATTGGCGAAGCCTTTGGCCCCCAGGGCACAAATTAATTATTTAACAGCAAAATTAGTGGCCCGACAAGTCCATATCTAAGGGAGTGCAGTCTGGTCCAGAAGTCCCAGAGATCATGAAAGCAGCAGATGACATACATGTCCCTAGGCTGTGGTCATACAAGAGGCTGCATATTTTGTCAGACCAGACTGAACCCAGGGTAATCACTCTCTGATCTTCCTTCCACGCTTCCTTCCCGGCTGTGGCTCTGGTGTTGGTGGGGTGGCAGGAGGAGTAGGACCTGGAGGATGAGGAGGAGGAGGACCTGGAGGAGGAAGATGACAATGAGTGAGGTGACAAACGTGGGTTGCACATGTGATATGGCCCTTCAACCCCTTATTTAGAGCTTCCAAAATTAAAAACTCACATAGGAGTCATTGGCCCTCCTCCATCTGCATCATTTTGCATGCAGTTATGGCAGCAAAGTCCTCCTCCACACTGTGGGGTGTTCTGAGGGCCTCAGTAGCCTTCCAAAATAGGCCTATGGCAGCCTCCTCCAGGTTACTCCTCTTCCTGCCATTTTGTCTTTGAAGGCGGAGGGTAGGGACCTGGTTATCGGGCAGCCTGCTTGGCCCGGCCACCTCCTGGCTGAGACTTCCCTGTGTATGAAAAAGGGACCTTGTTTTAGTTTTTGCTTCATCAATCACAATCATAAATTATTAATCCAAACTAACATCTATTTAACATCATTGATTGGACAACTAGAAATATTTAGAAGAATGCTATACCTGGCTCAAGTTGGGCTCCTCCACATGTTGCTGCCTGGAAGGCCCAGGTTGGGCATCTGAAGCCTCAGCTGGGGGGGAAGGGAGCAGGGAAGGAAGAGTGGAGAGTGCTGGCCTGGGTTCAGTCTGACCTGACAGAAAATGCAGCCTGTCATAGTACCACAGCCTGGGGACATAAATGTCATCTGCAGCTCCTGATCTCTGGGAATCCTGGACCATCTTGCGCTCCCTTAGATAAGTGCTCCTCAGGCCACCAATTAGGATCTTCAAATAGGTGATGTCTGCCGTAGGGATCATTGGCTTCACAAATTGCAGCAAATTATCCAGCGCTGCCTTCCTCTTTGTTGGGTTCTTATATTCAGGGTGGTTTATCTGCCACAGACAGGGCAGCTCCATGAACATATCTATGAAGATTGGCATAAAGTCCTGATCCTTCAAGATATCCATTGTAAGTGCAAGACACAACACAAGACAAACCCTAATGTCAGCCTAAAGTCTTTTAAACTTGTGCAAATACAGGCCTCAATCTAGAAGCAGTATAGGCCCAATTTTAAATCTTACCTTCGTTATCACGATTGGCGCCTCCGTTACTCCTTCCTCCGCTCACAGATCGTACATACTACGCACGCGTGTTATGCTTTATAGACACTGCGCATGCGTGAAACTCCGCCCGCCCTTAACGATCTTTCTAGTCTATTCCCCGCCTCTTCTCATTCGTCGCAGTGGGGGAAGAACACATTGCGGAGACACAGCAGGTGTCTGATAACTACACCAACGAGGAGGAGGAAGAGGAAAGCCCGGAGCCTGAAATGTCCCGATCCCGGAAGAGGCGATTTAAGGCATCAAATATGTCTTTTGGGGAGATGTTGGAGATGGTCGAGATCCTGAAGAAGGCTGACTATGATGGGAAGTATGGACCTTACCCCAACCCCAATGTCAGAAAGGCCAAGATCATGTCAAAAGTGGTCAAAAGTCTGCACCGGAATTTTGGGGTACGACAATCCAAGGATCAGCTCAGGAAGTGGTGGTTGGACCTGAAATTAAGGGAGCACGAGCAGTACAGAAGGATCAGGAGAGTGCTGCAAAAAAGTAAGTAGTTGTCCTGTGTTCCTATTCTTTATGTTTATTACGTTCGTGCTGCTCCATGTGCTTTTCTTTACTGATGTACAGTTTAAAATGGCAACTTTCATGTTCATGGGCACATTGTTCGTTCGTATGAAACATTGTTCGTTTGGCCTAGAAAACACCATTGTTTTGGCCATATGCATTTGAATAAATTTTTTATGGCCTACTTCTCTTCAAATAATTTTGGTGTCTAGATGGGTTTGTAACTAGAATGAAATGCAAACTAGATTCTGTGTAAGTAGAGGACACTCAGCAGCTGTTTACACATCTGGACGCTGGAGCACTAGTGTATGACACAAGAACACCCTTTTTTTAGGGGGTCCCACACAGGTGTTCCAGTGTATACTATAGGGGTGTCTCCATCTGTGAAGCTTGTACAAAACAGGTAAGTATTCAAGCTTGACAAAGGAAAACAATATTTCTTCATCTTGGAACTCTGCCAAAAGAGACAATTGTACCCCACTTCCAAGCAATGTTTTATATTACGATTTCTGCCATCAAATATCTGTGCTAAGTATACCTATTTTTTTACATAGGGGAGAAAAGACTCGAAGGACACCCCTCATCTGAGGAGACAACAGACCCCCCACCTCAGGAAGAAGTGGAGACCCACCAAAGAGGAGGAGGAGGAGGAAGGAGATGTGGTGGAAATTGTCACCACAACAGGTGAGTGTCTGCGACCACAGGCTCAGGTAAGAGATGGATGCTGGCATATTTATAATACATGGTGTGTTTTTGTTTCTATCTTTTTAGGTGATCGTGATGTTGTGGATCCAGGTCATTTCACCTCTGAAAGTGCACAGATCCTGATCGGGGAGATCATGGGGTGTAATAGGGACTTGGAAAACATCCTGAAAAACATCAATGATGTTAAAAAAAAATGAAGAACATCATTGATGTTTTAGGGAGAGTTTAAAACCCCTCAAAATCCCTTCATTTTTGTTTGTTTTTTGGTATCTAAAAATTTCAAACATTTTTTGACATATTCGCGAAAAGCCAAATTTTGAAGATGCACACAGTGTGTCAACATGTGCTCATGTGCTATCTGCCATCATGGGAGATCAATGTATGGATTTTGGGGGTGCAACCCCTTCCTCAATAATAAAGTAGCTGGGAGGAAGGGGTTGCACCCCCAAAACACGTCCCTTGATCCCCCGTGATGGCAGGTAGAACATGTTGACATTCGGCAATTTGTGTGCATCTTCAAAATTTGGCTTTTCCAGGGGTGACTTCATCCCTTCTGAACGCAATATCAAACACAGTTTAGAAATACTCATGTCTGATATTGCCTTCAATTACTACAAAAGTTGAACTTTGTAAGTTCCAGATTTGTGTCTTTCTTGTTGGATTTAAACATGCCTGTTTTACCTTAAATGGACATTTCTACTCTTAGTAATGTGACCCAAAATATTGTTATACAACAAACATGTTGGTTTGTTTTAAAAACCTTTTACAAATGCACATGCGATTGTGCTGGTATTAAAAAGATTGATAATCAAGAATGTGTGGATTATTGTTTCAACGCTCCAAAACTTTTGTTGTGCTCAAATTGGTGTTTTCTGTGACAATGGGGATAATTTCCTAAGGGCAGGATGATATGATTCAGTTTGTACTCCGCCACGTGTATGGGTGTTAGAAA
Organism: Aquarana catesbeiana; assembly: GCF_042186555.1. Taxonomy (NCBI): domain Eukaryota; kingdom Metazoa; phylum Chordata; class Amphibia; order Anura; family Ranidae; genus Aquarana; species Aquarana catesbeiana. The sequence goes on from NC_133325.1 coordinate 604,153,915, forward strand.
TAGGCGGAACTGGCTGGCCATGATTCTAAATGTGTTCTCCACCACTCTTCTGGCTCTGGCCAGCCAGTAATTAAAAACCCTCTGGTCCGGGGTGAGGGTCCTCATCGGGAATGGCTGCATAAGATGGTCCCCCAGAGCAAACGCTTCATCCGCAACGAAGACGAATGGGAGTCCTTCCGCACTGTCTTCTGGAGGTGGCAAGTGCAAGCTGCCATTCTGGAGATGCCTGTAGAACTCTGTCTGGGCGATGACTCCACCATCGGACATCTGGCCATTCTTTCCCACGTCCACATACAGGAACTCGTAAGTAGCCGACACCACTGCCAACATCACAATACTATTGAACCCCTTGTAGTTGTAATAGTATGACCCCGAGTTGGGTGGTGGGACGATGTGGACGTGTTTCCCATCAATTGCCCCTCCGCAGTTAGGAAAGTCCCACCGCTGGGAAAAGTGGGAGGCCACAGTCTGCCATTCCTGTGGGTTGGAAGGAAACTGTGGAGTCAAACAAGAAAAATAAATTATTAATTTAGCACATAAACAGGGAAAGCAGATTAGACACAAACATTCTTGGCCAACATCAGTATAACATTTATTTTAGGGAGTTTTGAAAGACCAAGGTATAAGGTCCACCTATCAGATCCCCCCCCCCCCTCATGGGCCATTTCTAACATTTTAGGGGGGGGGATCTTTTGGACAGGTAACCCTCTTCATTGAGAGATGAATGCCTAAATAATGGGTATTACTTTGGCCAGCCCCTCCTTACTTACACTATTGGCAGCCCACTGGACAGATAAGAAGTGTCATAATACAAAGATATAAATACACACTGTACACATTTTAGCACATTTGGACATTCTGCTACTACCTATCAAGAAAATAATAGTATACAAAAACTTGAAACAGTACCATTTGTAAGTATACAGGCAGGCCATTGCACTACATGCTTTGGGGAATTCATCCATACATCTGACCACAAAAGAGGTAGGTATAGTGTGTATGGCTTTGGCAAAGTCAGCAGATAGAGGATTGTTATCAGCTGACTTAGCAGTTGGGGGGAGGCAGGGTTCCAAATGATTTGGGGACCCCCCCCCAAAAAAACCTCTGCCACTCTGCCTGAATTTAAAGCACACATAACATTTATAAACATTTTAGGGGGTATTTAGGGTAAAGCACTACTATGAAGCTGACAAAATACATTGTTAAGTGACTACATGAGGTGAATATAGGGCCAGGAGACCATGCTGGGGAGGTAAGGGAAGGCAAATATGTATGAAGGACAAAAAAAATAATTACATAAAAATCCAGCATGCATGAGGACAAAGGAGACATTCACAGCATATTACTATCATGGTAATTAGGGAATGAGGAAAGAAATACAATATATTATCAAACATTAAATACAATAAAATGTGATGTTAAAGGATAAAACTTACCTTAATACCTTCTGCAGGACCTGGATGATGGCAGAACAGGTCTCTGGGATAATGATCCCCAGAGCCTGGGGGGAGATGCCTGTCGAGAACTTGAGGTCCTGCAGGCTTCTCCCCCTTGCCAAGTACCGCAGGGTGGCGACTAGCCTCTGCTCCGGAGTGATGGCTTGCCTCATGCAGGTATCCTGCCTGCTGATATAGGGGGTCAGCAAAGCCAACAAACGGTGAAATACGGGGTCCGTCATCCGGAGAAAGTTCCTGAAATCGTCAGGATTATTCTCACGGATCTCACAGAGCAAAGGCATGTGACAGAACTGGTCACGCTGGAGCAACCAATTCTTGGTCCATGAACTCCTCCCCACCCTGTTCATGGACTGGACTTGTGTCAAGGTAAGGACCCCAACAGCAAGCCCCCGCACAGCGCGAACTCTACGAGGAGTACGTATACGCAACATGGCTAGAAAACGGTCGGCTGCTCACAACGAAGTAACAGAACGCACTGAAGAACAGCAAGGCCTGTGAAGAGCGACCTGAAAAATAGCAATGTGAGGACAAGATCGCACAGAAAATTCAGAAACGAACTGACTGCATGCACTGAAGAGCAGATACAAACCCACAAGCACAAACTGAACAGCAGAAAACGATCTGAAAACCATGAGTCTGAAAAAGCGCGAATCGTCTCTCACCAAACTTTTACTAACACGAGATTAGCAAAAGGAGCCCAAAGGGTGCCGCTCTTGGTTCTGAACTGGCCTTTTCTAGTCTCGTCGTACGTGGTGCACGTCACCGCATTCTTGGCGATCGGAAATTCCGACAACTTTGTGCGACCGTGTGTATGCAAAACAAGTTTGAACCAACATCCGTCGGAAAAAATACATGGATTTTGTTGTTGGAATGTCCGATCAATGTCCGACTGTGTGTACAGGGCATTACTCTTTAGCGCAGTATTTTTTATATCCATTTACATTCTTTAAAGATGTGTAAGGTGGTTCCTATTAGGGGATGGGATTTGCATTGAGGCGGTATATGTTCCTGAACTGTCCAAGGGAGTTGATGTAAGGGTAGGGAGGAAAAAGACTGTTCCAGCTGAACCCCGTCCTTAACTTCTGAGCAGGTATTCCAGTCTGTTATGCTCGCAAGGATGCATGCTCGATGGTATTTAAAGATGTCAGGGAGGCCTATGCCACCTTTCAACTTTGGTATAGTTAGTTGATCATAGCTTATTCTAGGTCGGTTCTTACCCCATAGGAAATTGGTGCATGCTTTTTTATACAAAGATAAAAAGGTGTGAGGGAGTTTAATTGTCAAGGTTTGCATTAAGTAGAGTTTCTTGGGGAGAATGGTCATTTTAATGATGGCTGCTAGCTCAAACCAGGAAAAGAGCCCAGTTGACCAGGATTGTAATGTCGCATACACACGATCGGAATTTTGGTCAGAAAAAGCTATGATGGTTTTTCCGACGGGATTCCGCACAAGCTTGTCTTGCATACTCACGGTCACACCAAATTCCGACCGTCAAGAACGCGGCGACGTACAACACGAACGACGGGACTAGAAAAAGGAAGTTCAATAGCCAGCGTACCACCCTTTGGGCTCCTTCTGCTAATCTCATGTTAGTAGAAGTTTGCTGAGAGATGATTCACGCTTTTTTCCGACTCATGCTTTTTTAGATTGTTTTGCTACTGTTCAGTTTGTGCTTGTGGGTTTGCATCTGTTTTTCAGTGCGTGTAGTCAGTTCGTATCTGTTTATCAGTGTGTTCTTGTCCGCTCGTTACTGATTTTCAGCTCGCTCTTCACAGGCCTTGCTGTTCTTTAGTGCATTCTGTTTAGTTCTTTCTGACCAGCCAACCGTTTTGAAGCCATGTTGCAGTTACGTACTCGTCGTAGAGTTCGTGCTGTGCAGGGGCTTGGTGTTGGGGTTCTTACTTTGACCCAAGCCCAGTCCATGAACAGGGTGGAGAGGAGTTCATGGACCAATAATTGGTTACTCTAGCACAGTGGTTCTCAACTCCTGTCCTCAGGACCCACCAAGAGGCCAGGTTTGCAAGATAACTGAAAAACATCACAGGTGGTATCATTTGCTGCTCAGTGATTGCAGTATTTTAGTCTGCATCTCCCCAAGGTAATACTTAAAATCTGGCCTGTTAGTGGGTCCTGAGGACAGGAGTTGAGAACCACTGCTCTAGCATGACCAATTCTCTCATATGCCTTTGCCGTGGGAGATCCAGGAGAATAACCCTGATAATTTCAGGAATTTTCTCCGGATGATGGACCCCGTTTTTCACCGTTTGTTGGCTTTGCTCACCCCTTATATTACGAAGCAGGACACCTGCATGCGGCAAGCCATCACTCCCGAGCAGAGGCTAGTCACCATGTTGAGGTACTTGGCGATGGGGAGAAGTCTACAGGACCTCAAGTTCTCTACAGGCATCTCCCCCCAGGTTCTGGGGATCATTATTCCAGAGACCTGTTCTGCCATCATTCAGGTCCTGAAGAAGGACTATATTAGGGTAAGTTTTCTCCTTTAACATCCCATTATATGTATTTAATGTTTGCTAATATATTGTATTTCTTTCATCATTCCATAATTACCCTGATTGTAATATGCTGTGAATGTCCTCTTTATACTCATGCATGCTGTAATCTTTTAATGCTCCTTTTTTGTCCTTCATGCATATTTGCCTTCACTAACGTCCCCAGAATGCTACCCTGGGCCCATATACACCTAGCCTAGTCACTTAACAATGTATTTTGTCAGCTCCATTGTAGTGCTTTGTCCTAAACACCCCTTAAAATGTGTCCAAATGTTATTGTTGTCCTTAAATTCAGGCAGAGTGCCAGAGGCTTTTTGTTGGCTCCCAAACTAATTTAGAACCCCCTCTAAATTTTTTTACAATGGGCCATCAGAGGGGGTGAGGAATCTGATAAGTGGACCTTATACTTTTGTCTGTAAATACTCTTTAAAATAAATGTTATACTGATGTTGGCCAAGAATGTTTGTATCTAATCTGCTTGTAATGTTTATGTGCAAAATTACTAAGTTTTTTTGTGGTTTGACTCCACAGTTTCCCTCAACGCCACAGGAATGGCAGGCTGTGGCCTCCCAGTTTGCTCATTGTTGGGATTTTCCCAACTGCAGAGGGGCAATCGATGGGAAACACGTCCACATCGTCCCACCACCCCATTCGGGGTAATACTATTTTAACTATAAGGGGTTTCATAGTATCGTGTTGATGGCGGTGGTGTCGGCGACATATGAGTTTCTCTATGTGGACGTGGGGAAGAATAGCCGTATGTCGGATGGTGGAGTCTTTGCCCAGACCGAGTTCTACGGACGTCTCCAGAGTGGTGGCTTGGGATTGCCACCTGCGGAAGAGAATGTCGGAGGACTCCCATTTGTTTTTATCACTGATGAAGCATTTAGTCTGGGTGATCACATGATGAGGCCATTCCCCCAGAGTACCCTCACCCCAGAGAAGAGGGTTTTTAATTACCGGCTGGCCAGAGCCAGAAGAGTCGTGGAGAATACCTTTAAATTTCTAACAGCAATTAACATGGTGGAGTACAAACTTAACCACATTGTTTTATCCTTCTACATACTGCACAACTTTTTAAAGTGAAATGCACCTGGTTATGTTGCCTCAGTTGGGCCTGAGGCCGGACTTCATGGGAATCCAATGACCCTAGAAGCTGGCTGTCCTGGCTTGCCCCCCCAAAGCGCCCGTGAAGTGCGTGAAAAATATGTGGAATATTTTATAGGTAAGGGGGCCATTGCTATGCCAGCTAATTTTTAAATATTTTCAAAATAAAAAAAAATTGATATGATAAAATCTTGATTTGGATTTACTGCTTGTGTTTCTTTTATCTGTCTCCTAGGTTCTCCTAGTGCACTTGTAGTGCCAAGTGGTTTTAACATTATTTAAATAACACCCATTGTCACTGTACACACCAACTTAATACAAAAAGTGTTATTGAGCATTGAAAGAAGAAGCCACACATTGTTGAGTAGAAAGCCTTTTACTCCGTGCACATTCATGTGTGCGTTCTAAAACATTTTGTGGTAAAAAAAACACATCTTTTTTTTTAAAGTTTTACCTTGAAATTTTACAAAGTTCAACATTCCAAAAATGAAGGCAATATCAGACATTATAGTGTGAAAAATGTCTTGATCTTGCCTCCATCAGTTGGGGTGAAGTCACCTCTTTAAAAGCCAAATTTAGAAGATGCACACAAATTGTGAGTCAAACTGGGGATTTCCTTTTTGATCCCATACCTAATGTCAACATGTGCTATCTCCCATCATGGGGGATCAATGGACGTGTTTTGGGGGTGCAACCACTTCCTCTCACCTACTAGAGTTGGGAGGAAGGGGTTGCACCCACAAAACGCATACATTGAAATCCCCTGATGGCAGATAGCACATGTTGACACCCTGTGTGCATCTTCCAAATTTGGCTTTTAAACTGTATTAAAACTTTAGATAAATTTTATTAAAAAAAAGGTGTAATCTTTTTTGGATTTAGATTCTCCCTATCAATCATGTTCTTCAGTCTTTGTTCAATCTCCTTGGTTTTTTCGTTGATAAGGTCTAAATCCCGACTACACCACATTATGTCCTGGATAAGCCATTGTGCACTGTCACTGGTGAAATGAGTAGATTGTTCTTCCACAACCTGCACATCACCTAAAATAAAAATACACACCATGTATTATAAATATGCAGGCATACGTCTATTACCTGAATCTGTAGTGTCAGACACTGACCTGTTGTGGAGACAATTTCAATCACTTCTTCCACCTCTCCTTCCTCCACATCCTCAGATTGTGGTGTCCTCTGTTCCCCTTCTTTCGGAGGTGGGGGGTTCCTGTTGTCCTCCGACGTCCCGAGTCTTTTCTCCCCTATGAGAAAGAAACAAAAGGTATACTTAGAACACAGACAGACACAGAAATATGAATGTGAAACATTGCTTGGAAGTGGGGTACAATTGTCTGGGCAGAGTTCCAAGTTGAGGACATGATCAATTCCCTTAACCAAGCTAGAATACTTTCCTTTTTTGGACAAGTTTCACACATGTAGACACCCCAAGTATTCACTGGAGTACCTGTGTGGGACACAATAAAAAGTTTGTTCTTGTGTCCCACACTAGTGCTCCTGAGTACAGATGTGTAAACAGCTGCTGAGTGTCCTCTCCTTACATTACACTGAATCAAGTTTGCAATTCATTCTAGGTACAAACACATCTAGACAACAATGTCCTAAACTTCTTTTAATACAAATTAGCATGACCAAATGTAGTTAACCCTGTATCTGCCCAAAACATCGTATTTAGTTGGCAAACGAACTATGCTTCTTATGACCGATTACTGTGCCCACGAACATGAAAGTAGCCATTTTAAACTGTACAACAGTAAAGAAAAGCACATGGAGCAGCATGCAAGTAATAATAATAATAGGAACACACGACAACTACTCACTTTTTAGAAGCACTTTCTTGATCCTTCTGTAGTGATCCTGCTCCCTCAATTTGAGGTCTGACTAGCGTCTCCTCAATTGCTCCTTGGATCATCGTACCCCAAAATTCACACAGACTCTTCACAACTTTAGTCATGATCTTGGCCTTTCTCACATTTGGGTTTAGGTACGGTCCATACTTACCATCATAGTCGGCCCTCTTCAATGTGTCCACCATCTCCACCATCTCATCAAAGGACATATTGGAGTCCTTAAATCTTCTCCTCTGGGATCGGGACATTTCTTGCTCCGGGCTTTCCTCCTCCTCGTTACTGCTATTATGCACCTGCTGTGTCTCCGCCATGTCGTTTCCCACTGTGCCGAAAGAAAAGGGGCGGGGAATATTCTAGAAAGAAAGTCAGGGGCGGGCAACGCAGGCAGAGTTTCACACATGCACAGTAAAAATAAAGCTTACACGCGTGTGTCGTACGTACGATCTGTGAGTGGAGGAAGATCCGAACGTTATAATGAAGGTAACATTTTAACTTGGGACATCAGTGGCCTATACTCATTCTAGATTGAGGCCTATATTGGGATAAGATTAGTAGAGTTTAGCCTGATATTAGTGTTTTTGTCTTGTGTTTTGTCTTTCAGCAAATATGAAACAATTCAAAGACCCTGAATTCATGGGCCAGTTCATCGACAAATACAGGGATATGCAAAGTTTGTGGGAGGTTAAAAACCCCTTATATCGCAATTAACCAGCTAGGAAGGCATTGCTGGAGAAAATGCTGGAATTTGTGAAGACGCAGGTCCTGGATGCAGACATCGAGTTTGTGGAGAAGAAAATTGGTAGCTTGAGAAGCACATATAGGAAGGAGCTTAATAAGGTCCAGGCTTCCATGAGATCAGGAGCAGTAGCAGAGGATGTATATGTACTCAGTCTGTGGTACTACAACAGGATGTGGTTTCTGGAAGACCAGATTGAAGGCAGGGAATCACTTTCGACACTTCCATCCAGCCTTCCCTCAACCCCAGCTGAGGCTTCCGAGGACCAACCTCGGCCTTCCATCCTGGAAGAAGTTGAGGAGCCCAGCTGGAGCCAGGTATAGTATTTTTAAAAATATTTATTGTCCGAAAATGATTGTTGTTAACTAGATGTTATTATTGCTAACAAATTAATAATTTAACAAAAAGTGTTTGACATATCAATAGACAGTAGGGCCCAAAAATGAGTGTGACAAGAATGAAAAATGCTGGGGTCAGAATGATAGTCTTTTCTATTTATTAACATTCAATTTGCAACAGTCATGAGCTAAAAATTGTGTGTGATTGATGAACCAAAAAATAAAACTATGTCCCTTTTTCATACACAGGAAGGCCTCAGCCAGGACGAGGCTCTGGAATGTGGCAGACAGGAGAAGGTGGAGGTAAGTGTCAGCCAGGAGGTGGTGGGGCCCTGTAGCCTCACCCAATCCCAGGTGCCTCCCCTCCACCTTACAACAAAAAGGGCCAGGAAGGGGAGTAACTTGGAGGAGGCAGCACTGGGCCTCATTAAGGATGCTAATGCGGCCCTGAAAAGCCCCCCCCCCCCCCCCCCCCCACGCTGAGGAGACCTATGGCTGCTATGTAGCTGCTAAATTGCAGAAAATGGAGAAGGGCCAATGCCTCAGGTGTGAGAAATTTATTTTTGAGGTCATTCAGAAGGGGTTGAGTGGCCAAATAAGTGATAACATGCACTTATGTGTGCTTGCCCACCCTCCTCCTCCTGCCGCAAGTCCACCTCCAGAGCCACAGCCTCCAAGGAAGGCTGCAGGGAAGGCTGCAGGTAAGGCTGCAGGGAAACTTGGAGGGAAGGCTGCAGGGAAGACAAGAAAGTGATGGCCTGGGTTCAGTCTGGTCTGACAGAAGATGCAGGCTGTGTAGTACCACAGCCTGGGGACATATGTGTCATCTGCTGCTGTTCATGATCTCTGGGAGTCCTGGAGCTGATTATGCTCCCATTATATGGACTTCTCAAGCTACCAGTTTTATTTTCCAAATAGTTGATGTCTGCCCTGGGGTAGAAAGGCTTCGCAAATTCCAGCAGTTTCTCCAGTGTTGCCTTCCTTTTTATTTTGTTATCAGTCAGAATAAATGGAGATTTTTTTATCTTTAAATACTTGCCTATGTGTTTTTCTTCAAATAGGACAGTTTGTGAGTAGCCAGGTACATTTCAAAAATATGTCAAATTAACAAGGGACACCAACCAACCTCCTTGAGCTTTAAAAATACAAGATAATAATGTTGTTGTGTAAACTTCACACACACAAAAAAAAAAATATGGAGATGACTAGAAAATAATTTCAAAATATTCCAAAAAAAGGAGTTCTTGATTAAAAAAAAAATAAAATGACAATAAAAAATAATTCCAAACATTATTTAGGAGATCTGGCTTTAAAAACAAAAAAGATTATTCATGAGATCACAAGAAATAATAAAGAAATACGTTTGTGAGAACTCTGTGTGAATATGAGCAGCAAAACAACTTCTTTCTTCTAGCATTATAAAGAAGAAGAAATTGCGCTGCATTAAACTATTCGAAAAATTTTAGCGTGACGAATGTGCCATCTCCATTACGAACAGTAGTTTTACCAGACCGAGCGCTTCTGTCTCGTACTTAAATCTGAGCATGCGTGAGTTTTTACGCGTCGAAATTGCATACACACCAACGCATTTTCGGATAGGAACTTTTTACGACCAAAAAATTGAAAACCTGCTCTCAATCTTTTGCTGGCGGGAAATCCGCCAGCAAAAGTCCGATGGAGCATACACACGGTCGCATTTTACGACCAAAAGCTCTCATCGGTCTTTTGCTGGCCAAATTTCTGATCGTGTGTACTCGGCATAAGTCTTGCACTAATTTTTGTATGGTTGGACGTTTTTGGCATATAAGTTGGATAGTTTGGAGGTTAGTTGAATGCCCAAGTATGTTATCGCTTCTTGCTGCCATTTAAACGGCAAGTTAGATTGACATTGTATTAAAGCGTCTTGTTTCAATGAAATATTCAGGGCGTGGGATTTTGAGAAATTGATCTGTAGGTTGGTCATGGATTTGAAGTTAGAAAAAAAGTCTTTAAAAAAGTTTGGGATGGTCGTGATGGGATTGGTCAAGAAAAGAAGAATGTTGTCCGCAAACGCGGCCAATTTATAGTTTTTTTGGGCGATTGTTATATCAGGGTTTGCCTTGAGTCTTCTGAGTAACGGGTCAAGTGTGAGGACAAAAATTAAGTAGGACAGTGGGCAGCCCTGTAGCGTTCCGTTAGATATTGAGAAGGCATTCGATAGGTGGCTGTTGACCAGTGCCGGCCCATGCATTGTGGGCGCACGGGTGCCGCCCCCCCATCCATGTGCCCGGCCCCTTTCAGGACGCTGGATGCATGGACTCCTATGGCGGGGGTGGAAGGGGGTGTTTTTTTTTAAGCACCTGATTAGAGCCAGAGGCTCTAATAGGCTTCCCACTCAATTGTGTGACGATAGCGAATTAATTTTTGCTATTTTCACACTAACCTTCCTCTCTGCCAATCAGGAGGCAGGGCGTCAGACCTGTTTCCTGATTGGCCAAAGCACCAGCTCACCCTATTGGATGCCTGGCACTCAGGAAGAGGAGCGGAGGAGACACACGCTGGACTGGAGGAAGGATACCTCCGCCACCGCTCTGCACTTGGAGAGGAGCCTGGCGGTAAGTGGGGATCTGTCAGAGCTAAGAGCAAAGAGCCATGCGCGGGGGGGGGTCTTGGGGGTGCTGCCAGAACTGCAAGCCACACGATGGGGTGCTGTTAGAGCCGCAAGCTCCAAAGGGGGGTGCCGCTGTCAAAACCCAGAGATGGGGTGGGGGTGCTATCAGAGCCTAGAGCCATGAGCTCCTTCACAGGGGTGCTGCTGTCAGAGCCCAGAGACGGGGGGGCAAGTGTGCTGTCAGAGCCGCAAGTCCTGCGAGTGGGGCAGTCGGGGAGTGCTGTCTGAGCCGAGGGTCCCGTGCTGATCTGTATACCCTGATATGTGAGGCTGGGCTTTATATACCTGATCTGTATACCCTGATATGTGAGGCTGAGCTTTATATACCTTGATCTGTATACCCTGATATGTGAGGCTGGGCTTTATACACCCTGAGTTATATACCCTGATATGTGAGGCTGAGCTTTATATACCCTGATCTGTATACCCTGATCTGTGAGGCTAAGCTGAAATACCCTGATCTGTATACCCTGATCTATGAGGCTGAGCTTTATATACCCTGATCTGTATACCCTGATATGTGAGGCTGAGGTTTATATACCCTAATCTGTATAACCTGATCTGTGAGGCTGAGCTTTCTATACCCTAATCTGTATAGCCTAATCCGTGAGGCTAAGCTGTATAAACAAGAAGGTCCTGCCGCACTCCATAGAAAAGGCATCTTTATTGTGAAAAATAAAATAAAATCCAACATACAGTCAAATCAAACATGGACAAAACAGGGATCAATGGCTAACGGGGTTTCACATTGTTTGATGCTTACTCATAGCTAAGCTGTATACCCTGATCTGTATACCCTAATATGTGAGGCTGAGCTTTATATACCCTGATCTGTAAACCCTGATCTGTGTGGCTAAGCTGTATACCCTGATCTGTATACCCTGATCTGTGAGGCTGAGCTTTATATACCCTGATCTGTATACCCTGATCTGTGAGGCTGAGCTTTATATACCCTGATCTGTATACCCTGATCTTTGAGGCTAAGCTGTATACCCTGATCTGTGAGGCTAAGCTGTATACCCGACCTGTATACCCGGATCGGCATACACCCTGATTTGTGAGGCTAAGCTGTATACCCTGATCTGTATACCCTGATCTGTATACACTGACATGTGAGGCTGAGCTTTATATACCCTGATCTGTAAACCCTGATCTGTCTGGCTAAGCTATATACCCTGATCTGTATACCCTGATCTGTATACCCTGATCTGTGAGGCTGAGCTTTATCTACCCTGATCTGTATACCCTGATCTGTGAGGCTGAGCTTTATATACCCTGATCTGTATACCCTGATCTGTGAGGCTAAGCTGTATACCCTGATCTGTGAGGCTAAGCTGTATACCCTGATCGGCATACACCCTGATTTGTGAGGCTAAGTTGTATACCCTGATCTGTATACCCTGATCTGTGAGGCTAAGCTGTAAACCCTGATCTGTATACACTGAGCTGTATACCCTGATCTGTGAGGTTAAGCTATATACTCTGTCCTGTGATGCTGAGCTGTATACCCTGATCTGTGAGGCTGAGCTGTATACCCTGAGCTATATACCCTGGTTTGTGAGGCTGAGCTGTATACTCTGTCCTGTGATGCTGAGCTGTATACTACTAACACTATGGGTGGAGCAAGTGGAATACAGGGGACAGAGTGGTTGGATTCTATAAAGGGTGGGGCTTATGAGAAGTGGGAGAAGTCAAAAAGGCAGCGTGGGGTCTGGTGCCCCCCCATCCTAAAACTTCACCAGCTGCCAATGCTGTTGACGCATACTTTCGCTGTTGGTGAGGAGTATAAAGCTAGTATAAAGTTCAGCATACGCCCCCTGATTCCAAGGGCCGCTAGCGTTTCCGACATAAAGTCCCAGGCCACTCTATCAAATGCCTTCTCTGCATCGAGGGACAGAAAGAAGCCAGGGTGGTGATTGGTGGTCAGCCAGTGGTGTATATTGATTGCTTTTAAAGTGTTGTCCCTGGCTTCCCTTCCTGGAATAAATCCCACTTGATCAAGGGAGATAAGCTGGGGTAAAAGTGGTAGTAAACGGTTTGCAAGAATTTTGGCGTAGAGTTTGAGGTCTACGTTGAGCAGGGATATAGGTCTGTAATTTGTGACTGAAGAGGGGTCCTTTTCTGGCTTCAGAATTACGAAAGTTATCCATTTCTACACAGAATCGTCTTTTCTTTAAAGTGGAACTAAACCCCCAGAAATATTTACCTCCACCTTCCAGCAATGTGGTGGTTACATCCCTCACTGGCTGCTGTCATATTCTCCCTGGCCACTTCTGGGTTCTGGATTTTTGGCAGTTAAGTGTTTGTTATTACTGAAGCATGTCTCTTCTGTAATAAAGAGCTGCCTGCTCACAATGTTTTACTACTTAAGTATAGTTCCACTTTAAAGCGTTTGTAAACCCAACATTTCATATTCCTGATATGTGCCTGCTGTACCATGTATAGTACTTGTATGAAAAAGTCTCCTGCTCTCTTTGTATTGCTTCATTTGTTTGAAATCCCTGGTGTTTCTGCCAGTTCATCTGCTTTCCTTTTAAAAACTGACCACACTAAGCAGGAATACACCGTGGTCAGTTCTCTAGCTATGCTGGCAACTCAGTCTGCTCTCCACCAATAATTAGACTTGTTCTGATACACCCCCTCTCCACAGCCTTTCACTGGGAAGATCAGTGTACTGTAGCTTCTCCTCCCCTAACTCTTATGCAGCTGAGAACAGAGGGAATGTGATAACTTATTACACTAGGTTCACATCTATGCGATTGCGGTTGATAAGGTTTTCAGGTGTGTTTTGCGGTGTGTTTTTAAACCCGTGTTTTTGCATGCAGTTTTTTGCGTTTTTTTTTCTCTTTAACCACTTGCCAATCAGCCTCCGCAGTTATACTGCGGCTGGTTGGCTGAGCAAATCGCCGTATGTCGGGCTTGTACACAGCAATCTGTGGGTGCGTGCGCGCCGATTGGCCAGCGGGGGAGTCAATCAGCGGGTCTGGCGGCCTAAGTAAACAAGGCAGATCTCCCTTCTGTCAGGGGATGATACAGGATCTTATCTTCCTGCTATGCAGGAAGATGGATCTGTGTGTTGTCCCAGGCAGCCCATCCCCCATACAGTTAGTAAACACACTGAGGGTACACATTTAACCCCTTGATTGCTCCTGATGCCTCTTCCCTGCCAGTGTGATTAGTACAATGTCATTGCATATTTTTAGCACTGATAACTGTAATAATGTCACTGATTCCCAAAAAAGTTAGGTGTCTGATCTGTCCACTGCAATGTCGCAGTTCTGCAAAATATTGCAGATCACCTCCATTACTAGTAGAAAAAAAATAATAAAAATGCCATAAATCTATTCCCTATTTGGTAGACGCTATAACTTTTGCGCAAACCAATCAATATACGCTTATTTTTTTACCAAAAATATGTAGCAGAATACAAATTGGCCTAAATTGATGAAGAAATTAGATTTTTCAAAAAAAATTATTGGGTATGTTTTATAGCAGAAAATAAAATATATATATATTTTTTTTAATCAAAATTGTCAGTCTTTTTTTGTTTATAGTGCAAAAAATAAAAACAGCAGAGTTGATTGAATACCACCAAAAGAAAGCTCTATTTATGGGAAAAAAAGGCATCAATTTTGTTTGGGTACCACATCGCACGCCAGAGCAATTGTCAGTTAAAGCGACGCAGTGCCGTATCGCAAAAAATGGCCTGGTCAGGAAGTGGCTAAATCCTTCCGGGGCTGAAGTGGTTAAACACACTGTGTATAGTTAGTTGCTAAGTAGTGGACCGGTGAAGCTGTCAGCTGAATGTAAAAAAAGAAAAAAAAATCGAGAAAAAAACGTTGTGGGGTCCCCCCAAATCCATACCAGGTCCTTTGGGTCTGGTATGGATTTGGAGGAGTACCCCACACCAAAATTAAAAAAACGATGGCGTGGGGGGGGACAAGCAAGCCCCCCCTCCTGGTCCATACCAGGCCGCATGTCCTCAACATGGGGGGTGCTTTGGGGCAGAGGGGGTTCTGGGGCGAATTTTGGGGGGACCCCACACAATTTAAAAAAAAAATTTTTGGTGCGGCTCCATTGATGTCTATTACACACAAAATGCAATTTGCTGCAGGAAAAAGGCAAAACGCACAGATGTGAACTACATTCATAGGAAACCATGTTAAATGGACTGTAGTATGGCATGAAAGAGATAGTGTAAAGGGTTAATTTTTAGTATTCATGGGAGATCTCTTCCATCATTTCTGAATTTTGGGATAATACCACCAACGATGTAGATACGTGTCCTCCTGGGGGCAGCCTCTCCAACACCTAGGATCTGCCCCTGGGAAAATTTGGGTTTTTATACCATCATGAAAGGAATTTATATCAAGTTTCCTGTATTTTCATGCTTATAGATGAAACGTAAGACAGTTTAATTATTTTCTGTATTTGACATGGCGATAGATTTGTTTCTAATTCATATTCCCACTCTCTAATGAAATAAGGAAGAGAATGTGAATCGAGCAGCAGTTATGCCGCGTACACACGAACGGAATTTTCGTCGGAAAAGCCTTGGATGGTTTTTCCGACGAAATTCCACTCAAGCTTGTTTTGCATACACACAGTCACACCAAATTCCGACCGTCAAGAACGCGGTGAAGTAAAACACGTACGACGGCACTATAAAAGGGAAGTTCAATACCCAATGCGCCACCCTTTGGGCATCTTCTGCTAATCTCGTGTTTATCTCGTGTTAGTAGAAGTTTGGTGAGAGATGATTCGTGCTTTTCAGCTTTGAGCTTTTCAGATCGTTACTGCTCTTCAGTTTGTGCTTGTGGGTTTGTATCTGGTTTTCAGTGCATGTAGTGCGTGTAGTCAGTTCATATCGTTTTTGATTTTCAGCTCGCTCTTCACAGGCCTTTTTTAGGACCGTTTAAAAGCAATGTTGCGGTTATGTACTCGTCATAGAGTTCGTGCTGTGCGGGGGCTTGGTGTTGGGGTTCTTGTTTTGACCCAAGCCCAGTCCATGAACAGGGCGGGGAGAAGTTCATGGACGAAGAATTGGTTACTCCAGCGTGACCAATTCTGTCATATGCCTTTGTTGTGGGAGATCCATTAGAATAACCCTGATGATTTTAGGAATTGTCTCCGGATGACGGACCCCGTTTTTCACCGTCTGTTGGCTTTGCAGTCCCCTTAGATTACAAAGCAGGACCTCTGCATGTGGCAAGCCATCACTCCCGAGCAGAGGCTAGTCGCCATGTTGTGGTACTTGGTGACAGGGAGAAGTCTACAGGACCTCAAGTTCTCTACAGGCATCTCCCCCCAGGCTCTGGGGATCATTATTTCAGAGACCTGTTCTGCCATCATACAGGTCCCGCAGAAGGATTATATTAGGGTAAGTTTTCTCCTTTAACATCACATTCTATGTATTTCATGTTTTCTAATGTATTGTATTTCTTTCATCATTCCCTAATTACCATGATTGTAATATGCCATGAATGTCCCCTTTTGCCCATGTATGCTGTAAGCTTTTAATGCTCCTTTTTTGGCCTACATGCATATTTGCCTTCACTTACCTCCAAAGTATGCTATCCTGGGCCCATACATACCTAGCCTAGTCACTTAACAATGTATTTTGTCATCTCCATTGTAGTGCTTTACCCTAAACACCCCTAAAATGTGTCCAAATGTTATTGTTGTCCTTAAATTCAGGCAGAGTGCCAGAGCCTTTTTTTTGGGGTCCCAAACTCATTTATAACCCCCCCCCCTAAAATTTTTCCAATGGGCCATCAGAGGTAGTGTGGAATCTGATAAGTGGATCTTATATTTTTGTCTTTAAATATTCCTTAAAATAAATGTTATACTGATGTTGGCCAAGAATGTTTGTGTCTAATCTGCTTGCAATGCTATGTGCAAAGGTGCTAATATTTTTTTTTTTTTTTTGACTACACAGTTTCCTTCAACGCCACAGGAATGGCAGACTGTAGCTTCCCAGTTTGCCCAGTGGTGGGAATTTTTCTAACTGCGGAGGGGCAATCGATGGGAAACATGTCTACATCGTACCACCACCCCACTCGGGGGTCATACTATTTTAATTATAAGGGTTTCAATAGTATCGTTTTGATGGCGGTGGTGTTGGCGACATTTGAATTTTTATATGTGGACGTGAGGAAGAATGGCTGGATGTCGGATGGTGCAGTCTTTGCCCAGACCGAGTTCTACCAACGTCTCCAGAGTGGTGGCTTGGGATTGCCACCTGCAGAAGAGAACGTTGAAGGACTCCCATTTGTTTTTATTGCTGATGAAGCATTTGGTCTAGGTGATCACCTGATGAGGCCATTGCCCTAGAGGACCCTCACCACAGAGAAGAGGGTTGTGGAGAATGCCTTTGGGATAAAGGCCAGCCGGTTCCACCTATTTCTTAAGGCAATTAATATGGCGGAGTACAAACTGAACCACATAGTCCTAGCATGCTGCATACTTGACAACTTTTTAAAGAGAAATGCTCCTAATTATGTTGCCTCAGTTGGGCCTGAGGCCGGACTTCCTGAAAATACACTGACGGCCCTGGAAGCTGGCCGTCCTGGCTTACCCCCTCAAAGCACCGTGAAGTGCGGCAAAAATATGTTGATTATTTTACGGGTAGGGGGGCATTGCTATGCCAGCAAATTTCTAAATATTTTATATTTGAAAAAAAAAATTTATCTGATAAAATCTTGATTTTGATTTACTGCTTGTGTTTCTTTTAGCTGTCTCCTAGGTTCTCCTAGTGCACTTGTAGTGCCAAGTGGTTTTTCCATTATTAAATAACCCCCATTGTCACTGTAAACACCAACTTAATACAAAAACTGGTATTGAGCAGGGAAAGAAGAAGCCACACATTGTTGAGTATAAAACCTTTTACTCCATGCACATGCACATGTGCGTTATAAAACATTTTTGGGTTAAAAAACAACATCTTGGTTTTATAAAGTTTTTCCTTGAAAATATTTTTTTAGTACATAAACAGGCATGTTTCAAAACATAACATACACAACTCAGGAACTTACAAAGTTCAACATTGAAAAACTGAAGGCAATATCAGACATTATAGTGTGAAAAATGTGTCTTGCCTTCATCAGATGGGGTGATGTCACCCCTGTAAAAGCCAAATTTTGAAGATGCACACAAATTGGGAGTCAAACTGGGAATTTCCCTCCTGATCCCATGCCTAATTTCAACATGTGCTATCTCCCATCATGGGGGATCAATGGACGTGTTTTGGGGGTGCAACCAATTCCTCTCACCTACTTGATCATGTTCTTCAGTTTTTGTTCAACTTCAATGATTTTTTGCTTTATGATGTCTACATCCCGACTACAGACCATTATCTCCTGGATTAGTATTTGTGCACTTGCACTGGTGAAATGAGGAGCTTGTTCTTCTACAACATGCACATCACCTAAAAGAAAAAATACACACCGTGTATTATAAATATGCAGCCATACCTCTATTACCTGAATCTGTGGTGTCAGACACTGATCTGTTGTGGTGACAATTTCAACCACTTCTTCCACCTCTCCTTCCTCCACATCCTGAGGTTGTGGTGTCCTCTGTTCCCTTTCTTTAGGAGGTGGGGGGTTCCTGATGTCCTCAGATGTCCCCCTATGAGAATGAAAAAAAAGGTATTGTTAGCACACAGATATTTGAGGCCAGAAATAGGAATATGAAACATTGGTTGGAAGTGAGGTACAATTGTCTGTTTTGGCAGAGTTCCAAACTTAAGACATGATTTTTTCCCTTACCAGAGCTGGAATACTCACCTTTTTTGGACAAGTTTCACACATGGAGACACCCCAAGTATCCACTGGAGTACCTGTGTGGGGCACCCTAAAAACTTTGTTCTGGTGTCCCACACTAGTGCTCCTGAGTACAGATCTGTAAACAGCTGCTGCGTGTCCTCTCCTTACATTATACTGAATCAAGTTTGCAATTCATTCTAGTTTCAAACACATCTAGACAACAATGTCCTAAACTTCTTTTAATACAAATTAGCATAACCAAATGTAGTAAACCCTGTATCTGCCAAAAACATTGTATTTAGTTGGCAAACAAACAATGTTTACTGTGCCCACGAACATGAAAGTAGCCATTTAAAACTGTACAACAGTAAAGAAAAGCACATGGGAGCAACATGCAAGTAATAATAATAATAGGGACACATGACAAATACTTACTTTTTAGAAGCAGTTTCTTGATCCTTCTGTACTGATCCTGCTCCCTCAATTTCAGGTCTGACCAGCATTTCCTCAATTGCTCCTTGGATCGTCGTACGCCAAAATTCCTGTGCAGACTTCTCACTACTTTAAACATGATCTTGGCCTTTCCCACATTTGGGTTTAGGTAAGTTCCATACTTCCCATCAAAGCTGGCCCTATTCAAGATGTCCACCATCTCCACCATCTCTACAAAGGCCATATTTGAGGCCTTAAATCTCCTGCGGGATCGTGATGTTTCTGGCTCCAGCCTTTCCTCCTCGTTACTGCTATTATGCACCTGCTGTGACTCCGCCATGTTCCTCTCCCACTGCAACGAAAGAGAAGGGGCGGGGGATATTTTAGAAAGAACATCAGGGGTGGGTGACGCGGGTGGAGTTTCACGCATGCGCAGTGTATATAAAGCTAACACGCGTGTGTCGTACGTACGATCTGTGTGTGGAGGAAGGAGGACCGGAAGCGCAGAACGTTCTAACGAAGGTAACATTTTAACTTGAAATGTATATAATGGTGTTCCGCGCTTAGGATGGGC
This sequence comes from Aquarana catesbeiana, assembly GCF_042186555.1. Lineage (NCBI taxonomy): Eukaryota > Metazoa > Chordata > Amphibia > Anura > Ranidae > Aquarana > Aquarana catesbeiana. The sequence continues at coordinate 604,173,349 of NC_133325.1, forward strand.
TTATAACCGAACTGCAGCCCCCCTAAAAGAGAAAGCACCAATGGTGCAATCCAATAATTGTGTAGTCTAAAGAAATAGGGGATTGGCGCTGTTCACTGATAGAGAATGATAATGAATAAATCAATAAACTATACAAACTGCTAACAAAAGGAAAACATAACCCCTCAATGTTGGGTGGATAAAAAGTGTAACACAATACAAATGATTATTAAAAAATGTGCTAAGAATGGTCAAAGGATGTGCAGAATACCTAAGTTGCAAAAATTGTTGTCACAAAATAAAGTTGGTAAATAAAACACCAAGCATTAACAAAGGTGAATGATCAATCAGGTGTATAAAAAAAAAAAAAAAAAAAAAAAAAAAAAAATTGTATGTGTGCAATGAAAGATATGAGTGGGTATACCTAAAAAAGAGGGCAAAACACCGTGTTGCCCACTAAAAATAAATATGTGTACTGGTAAAGCTGAATCGTGTTGGAAAATTTATATGTGAAAAAATGTGAAAAAATGTAAGAATATATTTAAAAAATGTGAAAATATGTATAAAAAGAAAGAACAATCGGCATGTGATGTGCAGACAATCTGAGTGCACAAAAAACAAAAAGGTGAAAAAACCAAAAAGAAAATAAGAGTCCCAGCAACCAGATCAATTATTAAAAAATATATAGAAAGTTTTTATATCCGTGAATAAAAAACAGTTCTTATGCAGCCAGCTGATATATCTTCAAAGGTTGCGGATAGGTCTGTCCCAATAAGTATATGTTGTCCCGTGTGGAGTCCCCTCTAGTGCCCCCACTCACCAGAGTGCCCAACCCCTGCAGGGGTAATGAGCATGTAGATGATCCGATGATCCAAGCGGTTGGTGTCCCCTTCACCACCTAATTTCCACCTGTGTCACCCGATCACTTTCTTGATGACGAAACGCGTAAGGCGTGGCCTCCTGGTACGCATACGTCCTTTCTTATTTGTGTTTTGCTTTGTACTTCCGGTTCCGGCAGACGGCTGTGGAACGCAAGCCGCTCACATTGCACTGTCTGCGGCTTCTCATGTGGAGCCAGCCGGCATAGTGCCATTTGCTTTTAACCTCTGAGTTTTTTATTTCGTTTTTTATTTTGTTCATTTCTTTTTGTTGTTTACTTGAGTTTAATAAACATATATTCGGAATCACACTATGAGGCTCTTCTCTTCTCCCTGCACATGGTAATTGTTCCGGATGGATGCCTTCTGAAAGTGATCGGGTGACACAGGTGGAAATTAGGTGGTGAAGGGGACACCAACCGCTTGGATCATCGGATCATCTACATGCTCATTACCCCTGCAGGGGTTGGGCACTCTGGTGAGTGGGGGCACTAGAGGGGACTCCACACGGGACAACATATACTTATTGGGACAGACCTATCCGCAACCTTTGAAGATATATCAGCTGGCTGCATAAGAACTGTTTTTTATTCACGGATATAAAAACTTTCTATATATTTTTTAATAATTGATCTGGTTGCTGGGACTCTTATTTTCTTTTTGGTTTTTTCACCTTTTTGTTTTTTGTGCACTCAGATTGTCTGCACATCACATGCCGATTGTTCTTTCTTTTTATACATATTTTCACATTTTTTAAATATATTCTTACATTTTTTCACATTTTTTCACATATAAATTTTCCAACACGATTCAGCTTTACCAGTACACATATTTATTTTTAGTGGGCAACACGGTGTTTTGCCCTCTTTTTTAGGTATACCCACTCATATCTTTCATTGCACACATACAATTTTTTTTTTTTTTTTTTATACACCTGATTGATCATTCACCTTTGTTAATGCTTGGTGTTTTATTTACCAACTGTATTTTGTGACAACAATTTTTGCAACTTAGGTATTCTGCACATCCTTTGACCATTCTTAGCACATTTTTTAATAATCATTTGTATTGTGTTACACTTTTTATCCACCCAACATTGAGGGGTTATGTTTTCCTTTTGTTAGCAGTTTGTATAGTTTATTGATTTATTCATTATCATTCTCTATCAGTGAACAGCGCCAATCCCCTATTTCTTTAGACTACACAACATTTTAACTTGAAACATCAGTGGCCTATACTGATTCGAGATTGGGATAAGATTAGGAGAGTTTAGCCTGATATTAGTGTTTTTGTCTTGTGTTTTGTCTTGCAGCAAATATGAAACAATTCAAAGACCCTGAATTCATGGGCCAGTTCATAGACAGATACAGGGATATGAGAAATTTGTAGAAGGTTAAAAACCCCTTATATCGAAATAAACCAGCTAGGAAGGTATCGTGGAGAAATTGCTGCAATTTGTGAAGACACAAGTCCCCGACGCAGACATCGAGTTTGTGGATAAGAAAATTGGTAGCTTGAGAAGCACGTATAGGAAGGAGCTTAAAGAGGAGTTCCACCCAGGGGGGCCGTCAAAAAAAAAAAAAATTAAAAGTCAGCAGCTACAAATACTGCAGCTGCTGACTTTTAATTGGGCACTCACCTATCCCTGGGTCCAGCGATGCGGGGGATCGAAGCCCTGCTCGTCCCCCCCTCCGCTCGTCGGCGCCGGCATTTCAACTGTGGGCGCCGGGCTGTGGCTTCACAGCCTGGCACCCACTGCACATGCGCGAGCGGCGCCGCGCGCCATGATTGGCCGCTCAATCACCTGGGACCTGTAATGGGTCCCAGATGATTGACAGGAGGGAGGGTGCAGAGCGGAGCCCTTCCTGTGCCTGGGGGGGAAGTGATGTCACCAGCCCAGGCAAAGGAACAGGCAGACTACGAGGGACCACCTAGCAACAGGCATTTAGAGGTAAGTGAAAAAAAAAATATCCAAATGTTTTTTTGTTTTTGTTTTTTAGAATTTTTCCAGGTATTTTTGTTTTTTGGGTGGAACCCCACTTTAATAAGGTCCCGGCTTCCATGAAATCAGGAGCAGCAGCAAAGGATGTGTACCCAGTCCATGGTACTACAACAGGATGCTGTTTCTGGAAGACCAGATTGAAGCCAGGGAATCACTTTCTACACTTCCGGCCCCCCTTCCATCCACCCTTCCCTCAACCCCAGCTGAGGCTTCCGAGGACTAAACTGGGCCTTCCATCCTGGAAGAAGTTGAGGAGCCAAGCTAGAGCCAGGTGCAGTATTTTTTAACATATTTATTGTCAGAAAATTATTGTTGTTAACTAAATGTTATTATTGATAACAAATGAATGATTTAACAAAAAGTGTTTTACATATCAATAGACAGTAGGGGCCAAAAATGATTGTGACAAGAATGAAAAATGCTGGGCTCAGAATGATAGTCTTTTCTATTTATTAACATTCATTTTGCAACAGTCATGAGCTGAAAATTGTGTGTGATTTATGAAACAAAAACTAAAACTATGTCCCTTTTTCATACACACGAAGACCTCAGCCCTGACGAGGCTCTGGAATGTGGCAGACAGGAGGAGGCGGGGGGTTAGTGTTAACCAGGAGGTGGGGGTAAGTGTCAGCCAGGAGGTGACCAGGCCCAGTAGCCTCACCCATCCCAGGTGCCTCCCCTCCTCCTAACAACAAAAAGGGCCAGGAAGGGGAATAACATGGAGGAGGCAGCACTGGGCCTCATTAAGGAGGTTAATGCGGCTCTGAAAACACCCCCCAAAACTGAAGAGGCCTATGGCTGCTATGTAGCTGCAAAATTGCAGCAAATGGAGGAGGGCCAACGCCTCATTTGTGAGAAGATTATTTTTCAGGCCCTTCATAAGGGGTTGAGGGGCCAAATGACTGATAACATGCACTTATGTGCGCTCGCCTATCCTCCTCCTCCACCTGCCACAAGTCCACCTCCAGAGCCACAGCCTCCAAGGGAGGCTGCAGGTAAGCATGGAGGGAAGAATGCAGGGAAGACATGAAAGTGATGGCCTGGGTTCAGTCTGGTCTGACAGAAGACGCAGTTGTTGTAGTACCACAGCCTGGGGACATATATGTCATCTGCTGCTGTTCCTGATCTCTGGGAGTCCTGGACCAGATTGTGTTCCCTATTATATGGACTTCTCAGGCTACACATTTTTATTTACAAAGAGTTGATGTGTGCCATGGGGTACAAAGGCTTCGCAAATTCAAGCAGTTTCTCCAGTGTTGCCATCCTCTTTATTTTGTTATGAGCCAGAATAAATGGATATTTTTTTATAGGAAAATACTTGCCCATGTGTTTTTCTTCAAAAAGGACAGTTTGTTTGTGAGTAGGCAGGTACATTTCAAAAATACAATGTCAAATTAACAAGGGACACCAACCAACCTCCTTGAGCTTTAAAAATACAAGATAATAATGTTGTTGTGCAAACTTGACACACACACAAAAAAAATATAGAGATCACTAGAAATTTTTTAAAAAATAATCAAAAAACAGGAGACCTTGATTAAAAAACAAAAAGCAAAAAAGATGACTATAAAAAATTATTATAAACATTATTATGGAGATCTGGCTTTAAAAACAAAAAAGATTATTCAGGAGATCACGAGAAACAATAAAGAAATAAGTTTGTCAGAACTCTGTGTGAATATCAGCAGCAAAACAAATTCATTATTCTAGCAGTATAAAGAACAAAAGAATGCGCTGCATTAAAAGATCCAATAATTTGCAGCGTGACGAATGTGCTATCTCCATTACGAACCCTAGTTTTACCAGACTGAGCGTTTCCGTCTAGTACTTGATTCTGAGCATGTGTCATTTTTTACGCGACGAAATTGCATACAGACGAATGGAATTTCAGATAGGAACTTTTTCCGACAGGAAAATAGAGAACCTGCTCTCAATCTTTTGCTGGCGGGAATTCCGCCAGCAAAATTACGATGGAGCATACACACGGTCGGAATTTCAGACCAAAAGCTCTCTTCGGAGTTGGTAGAATGTCCGATCGTGTGTACGCGGCATAAGAGTTTATTCATTTGTGACAAAAGGTGTTTGGGGTTGCCCCTAGTAATGCATCTAGATACAAATTCAGTAAGGATGCTCTAGGTTTAGGGTGTAATTTATCTAGGAAATCGTGTATTTGTCTATGACGCTAAGCGTCCATGGGGAACCTCCCATAAATTTGTCGTAATTGCTCTAGGGGCAAAAGACGACCTGGGGTGAATGTAGAGGAGCTCGTATTTCTATTATTTTTTCAGGATTTGAAAGAGATGTCTTTGTCAGGGAGGAACCAGGAGAATCCTGCTACTATTTAGGTCTTTTAAATATATAAAATAATATATAAAAAATACCTTTTTTATATTTCCCTGCGCCCCTCTGCTGGCAGCACACAATAGCAATTGTATACACCGCTCCTAAAGTGCCTGAAAGAAGCTGCTTGCTGGATTTTTTTGACGTCCTGCCAGTGTGAAAGCACTCAGGCTTTCACACTGGGATTGCAGATGAGGTATTTTTCCAGAGCTTTACAGGTGCTATTTTTAGCACTAAAGCACCTGAAAAATGCCTCCAGTGTGAAAGGGGTCTAATTGAATGTGACCAGTTACCCAACAATAGGGAAGAGATTTCGACTGAGAAAGCTGCACTTTACCATCCCCACTTAAGACACCAAGCTGATCAAATTCCTGGTATGGACATGAATGTTAAAATCTTAGTCTTGCTGGGAAGAAACATAGGCAGAGTACATAAGGTATGCCAGCAGTGCAACGGTCCTGACAATGCCCCATGTGCACAAAAACTTGCTACTACAGCTGATGACAATAAAATGGCCCTGTCAGCTGAGGACAGAGAATTTATCAGTGTAATGGACAATGAATTCTTCAAAAAAGACTCAAATAGTTGGGACACACCTTTACCCCTTCGTGCTGCGAAAGCCAAGTTTTTGAGCTTTTTTTTTGAGCAGGCCTTGTTCAGATTCATCTCACTCAAGTGAACACTAAAAAATAAGCCTGAAATGAAGAAGATATTTTACAATGATCAAAGTGCTGGTATCTCCCTTTCTTTGGCGTGTATCACCCACGTAAACCGAAACAAATCAGGGTAGTGTTCGCCTCCAGTGCCAAGTATCAAGGTGTATCATTGAATGATGTTCTTCTTACTGGTCCCAATTTAACCAACAACCTTGAAAGAGCCAATTGCCATTAAAGCTGGCATTAAACAAATGTTTCATTGCTTTATTGCATGAGAAGACTATAGGAACTTCCTCAGTTTTCTGTGGCACAGTGACAATGACATAAACAATAAAGTTATTAAATACCACATTAAGGTGCATGTCTTCAATACCAGTCCCTCACCTGCTGTTGCAACCTATGGCATACGGGGGATTACTCTTGACCACAAAAGTGAGTATGGAGCAGATGCTTGACATCTTGTTGAGAAAGACTTTTGTGTTTGTGAAGGACTCAAATCTTGCTAGAGATGGGCCGAACACCCTCCTATTCGGTTCACAGCAGAACTCCTTAACAGGGGAAAAGTTCTGCCCCAAACCACAAACTCCATTGAAGTCTATGAGAGCCCAACATGAGAAATCAAGTCTCCATTTTAAAGGCTTGTATGGAAGTAATTGGCCATAAAAAAGGTTATCGAGGACCAGGTACTGGCCTGGGGGACAAGTATCAATGCAATTTTTTTTTCAAAAAACGATTGTTTTTAAAGGAGCAGTGATTTTAATGATGCTTAAAGTGAAACAATAAAAATTAAAAATTCCTTTAAATATAGTGCCTGGGGGGCCTTTTAGTCTGCCTGTAGAGTGGTGCATCTGTACTGTGTATAGTACATCCAGTCCTTCAGTCCATACTAGGTCCGTTGGGGTGGTCCTGCCCCCTTGTGATGCAGCCGACTGGTGCATGCTGAGTCGGTGATGTCAAAAGGGGGCGGGACCAACAGGTGATCTCACCAGTTGGCTCAGCCCCTTACCTATATAAGAACTGTCAAACGGCAGAGCCTGCAGTAGGCAGTCAGCCTTCATGGATGACAGAGCGTTATTTTATCCCGGATCTACATTGGGGGGGGGGGACATTGTTTTTTTTTTATAAAGGAATTCTCAAAAACCTGTCTACTGTTATTATTTACCTCTTTTTTTAAAATAAACCATTTTGAAGCTGCAGCCTGTTCTGTCCCCATCTGGAGCCTGTTCTGTCCCCATCTGCAGCCTGTTCTGTCCCCATCTGCAACCTATTCTGTTCCCATATGCAGCCTGTTCTGTCCCCATCTCCCCCATCAATGCAGCTCACCAGGGCTTTTTTTCTTGCAGAATAGGTGCAGATACTCCCCCCGTCTGAGTTACCCCTTGTCTCTGCCCCCTACCCACCTCTGACCACCGTCCTTTGATTCCACCCCCTACCCACCTATCAGTACTGCCCCTTTTAGAGAATACAGAACCAAGTATCATTTTGTGGTGCTAAATCATTTGTATGGAACATGTTAATGATAAAAAGAAAAGCACTAAAATAGATCCCCTGCAGCCAGGAAAAGAATCCCAGCAATAGATCCCCACACAACAATAGACTCCCCCAGCAACAATGGACTCCACCCCAACAACAATAGATTCCCTGCAGCAACAGTGAACCAACCACAACAAAATATCACACCCAGTAACAAAATATCCACCCAAGCAACATTAGACCCCCCCAGCAGCAACAACAGATCTCCCAGCAGCCAGCATCAATAGATCCTCCAGCAGCCAGTAAATATAGACCTCTCCCTCAACAGTAGATCCCTTCCAGCAACATAAGACCCCCCAGCAACAATAGATTCCACATCAGCAATAATAGATCCTCACACAAAATCAGATCCCCACCAGTGACAATAGATCCCCCAGCAGCCATCATCAATAGACCCTCCAGCACACACCACGCTATTACATACATTCAGTGCTGGAGGTGCCGGAACTGCGTTCCCCCGCGTTCCTGCTCACCATCTCATATGAAATCACCAAGCCATCATCTGTTTCCTCGTCTCTTAGTCGGCAGTGACACACACAGTCCCGCCTCCGCCATCGGCATTGGACCAGCTCCTGTGATAGACAGAACACTGTCCAATGCCGGTGGCGGAGGCGGGACTGTGTGTGTGACGTGAGAGCCGAACGGAGAGCCAAGTGGAGAGGAGATGAGGGTTTGGTGATTTCCGGTGGCACAAATCCCCCTACTTCCCCTCTGAGGTACGCTGTCGGCGTATAACACGCATCCGCGATTTTCCACCTATTTTCTGGGGAAAAAGTGCATGTTATACACAGATAAATACTGTATTTTTGACACTTTTTTTGGTGAATGGGTTTGTACCCCATACTCATTATCATAGGGGGGGGGGGGCTGGGATCTGGGGGCTCCTTTGCTAAAGGGGGCTTCCAGATTCCAATTACTCCCCTGCCCACAGACCCCCACAACCACAGTCCAGTGTTGTGGGGAAGAGACCGGATTTAAAGACTTAAATCTGGGTGTGGATAAATCCCCTGTACAGAGAAGTCTGGGCTGATGGAGGAACTTATTAAGAGACTCATTTGGCTTTTAAGTTAGTTAAACTTTAAAACAGATGCTTTGACAAAATCAGATGACCAATCTCTTTCTGTATTATCTGTTATTATCTGTTCTCTGCAATTGCATATTTAATTCTATTTCACAGTCTCATCTATATGTGCATCAGAGGCGTAACTAGAACCTTCAGGGCCCCAGTGCAAGAAACTGTGACAGCCCCCCCTATGGATCAGTAGCAGCGGTGAGAGGGGGTGATGACATTGTGGGCAGTGGTGGGGATAGGGATGACATTGAGGTCAGTGGTGAGGATGGGGATGACATCAGGGGCAATGGTGGGCATAGAGATGGCATCAGGGGCAGTGGTGGGGATAGGGATGACATCAAGGGTAGTGGTGGGGATAGGGATGACATCAGGGGCAAAGATGAGGATAGGGATGACATTGATGCAGTGGTGAGGATAGGGATGACATCAGGGGTAGTGGTGGGGATAGATATGGCATATGGGGCAGTGGTGGGGATAGGGATGACATCAGTGGCAGTGGTGGGGATAGGGATGACATCAGGGGCAGTGGTGGGGATAAGGATGACATCAGGGACAGTGATGGGATAGGGATGACATAAGTGGCAGTGGTGGGGATAAGGATGACATCAGTGACAGTGGAGGGGATAGGGATGACATCAGGGGCATTGGTGGGGATAGGGATGGCATCAGTGGCAATGGAGAGGATAGGGATGATATCAGGGACAGTGGGGGAATAGGGATGACATCAGTGGCAGTGGAAGGGGATAGGGATGACATCAGTGACAGGGATAGGGATGACATCAGGGGCAGTGGTGGGATAGGGATGGCATCAGTCTACTACCACTGATGTCATCCCTATCCCCTTCCACTGCCACTGTTGTCATCCCTATCCCCCCATCACCACTGCCTGATGGGGGATGGGATCAGTCAGAAGCAGCGGTGGTGGCAGGGAGGGATGGGATCAGTGACACACTGGGACTCACCTGTTCTCAGTGTCAGCCGATTTCCCCTCCTTCTCTTTGCTCAGTGTGTCTCTGCCTGCTTGCCTCCAGTGATGCTTCTGCTGACATGGGGTCTCCACGCAGAGCAGGGAGCTCCTCCCCCTTCACTTTACTGCCTGTCAGCTAATCAGCTGACTTTCTCCTTCAATTTACCTCTCCCAAAATGGCATCTGACTGGACTCTTCAGTAATGGGAGGAGGGGATAGGTGAACAGTGACAGTGAGTGCTGAGTGTACTATCTCCCAAATCAATGCCTCTAACTAGAAGTGGCTGGAGGGCGCCCCCCCCCCACAGATGTGGAACATGCGGGCCCCCCCACAGTGGCGAAAGTCCAGGGTCTCACTTAGTAGGAACACACGATCTGTCTCCTCTCCCCTGACAGAACCGGGATTTGTGTATTTACACACACAGATCTCGGTTCTCGCTCTGTCATGAGCAATCGTGGGTGCCCGGTAGTCATCACGCCCACCGGACATGTGCGTTGGCTCCAGGGACACGCTACAGGCACGCGTGCACAGGCTGTTATGGCGTCTTAAAGAGCCGACGTACAGCTACGACGGCTCACACAGCAATGCCTTCCTGCCGCATTATAACTGCGGCGACTGGTAAAGAAAGATATATTACAGATCATAAAATAGATAAATATAGCATGTTCAATCCAGAAGAGTTCACAACTTCTTCATTTGAAGTTACTGTAGGTGATCATTTTTAATTCAGACTACTCTTCTGACTGAATCCAACTCAACTAGCTCTTGGTCTTCCAGTCATATATATAGCAGCAAAAAACTAGTTAAAACTGGTTGTAGCCACACCATATAATAGAAAGGTCAGAGGTTCCTAACTACCCACATAATAATGAGACAAATCCAGGTGTGAAAAACTTGTTGCATCTTTCCCAAAAAGACTCATGGCTGTATTAGATCAAAAGGGTGCTTCTATTAAATACTGAGCAAAGGGTCTGAATACTTAGGACCATGTGATATTTCAGTTTTTCTTTTTTAATAAATCTGCAAAAATGTCAACAATTCTGTGTTTTTCTGTCAATATGGGGTGCTGTGTGTACATTAATGAGGAAAAAATGAACTTAAATGATTTTAGCAAATGGCTGCAATATAACAAAGAGTGAAAAATGTAAGGGGGTCTGAATACTTTCTGTCCCCACTGTATGTCTCAATATACATAAGACCATAGGTTTCAGTATACATGAGACCATATGTTCCAGTATACATTGGACATATTATATACAGGTATATAGATATAAGTGATTACACTAACATACTTGATAACATTAAACTATTGCTAAGTTTCTTGTAAATCAATAACTATTAAAAACCTATACTACACTCATGTTAACGTATGCATGTCATATGAGAAAATGGCAGTCACATTAGATGATAAGATGTCCAAACTTCTAAAAATATGGGAGTCTTAAATCTCACATATGTCAGCAGACTTTGACCATACACTGTTAACCATCTAGGTCTTCAATGACAGACCTATGTTGGGCCTGAATATTATAATCTACCCAAGTCTGGGAGTACTAGGGTATCTTCTCTACTCTTCCCTTTCCTTTCCTTTCCTTTCCTTTTCCCTGTCCCCTTCATGGCTTCATGCTATGTCATGCGCATTATTTACCATGGCCCCTGCGCATAGGCACCGCCCCCTCATCCATGCATCCAACCCCCTGATCTACATATCAGGCTGCCGGTCTAAGGATTCCAATGCGGGGTGGGTGTTTTTTTGAAGCACATCATTAGAGCCAGAGGCTCTAATAGGCTTCAAAAAAGAGTGGGCTCGGGGCACAGAGCACTGCGCTGTGAGCTCACCCAGTTGTGTGACGATAGCAAATACATTTTCGCTATTTTCACTATTTTCACACTAAAGTTCCTCCCCACCAATCAAGAGGCAGGTCATAAGACCTGTTTCCCGATTGGCCAAAGCGTCAGGCGATCCTAATGGATGCCTAGTGCTTAGGTGGAAGAGAGGGGAGAAACACGGTGGAGGAAGCTGCTGGACACAAGAGCCTGACACCTAGATCGGGTAGGTGCTGGACCACCGGCCGCCCAGGGGGTGGGGTGTTAGTGCCGCGCCGCTGGACGTCCAGGGGGGTGGTTGTTTGCTGCCCCCCAAAAGAAGAACCCACCAGCCGCCACTGCCCCTCAGACTTGCCCTCTTTGGGGCTGTTTTCCCCTAGTGTTCTTTTCAACATATTTTAGAAATCTTAAAACAGATTGATCAGTTTTTGCTTTTCTGAATGTAATCTACTATTAATAATTCTTCTAACACTGTGTGAAAAATTATATTCTTATATTTTGTAAAACTTTAATAAAAAATATTGAAAATAATCCCATTGTTTTCAAGGGGTGACTGCTGATTGGTTGTAAGAATTCCATTGTTAGCCAGGGCTGATCGCTGATTAGATATTAGATTTTCAAATTTCATTGATATCCGAGGCTATAAAATCATGTATCTGAAAGAGCAGAGTTGATTCATTGATGCAGGTTTTGGGGAACAACCCTTGCTTTCTACAGCAGAGAGAACCATTTAGGGTTTTTATTCACTAACCCAATCTTAACCTTGTTCAAATTGTTTTTTTGCTCTGAACACTCATGTATGACTTTCCAAATTTGTCTGTTATCTTTTATATAAAGTATATTTATTTAAATTGGCCTAATCACACCCAAGGCAATGCACCCTCCTTAAAGCCCAGAGCATGCACAGCATATACATTTTTTGGGTGACTGAATTTCCCAAAAAAAGATTTTTGCACCATCTGCAGCACAGGCTTCAAGGTAGGCTGAATCCACCAGCTGGAAAGGCAGGAGTGGTAAAGCCAGTAATTTTGCCAAGCTGGCATTGAGCCACATGGCATGGAGGTGGTTGGCGGCTTACTTCTAGTTGTTTACCAGCAACTGAGGTAGAGAAACTTGGTTGCTGAATGCCAAAGCTGGATATGGCAGGCTGGGTTTAGCAGTATCAGAGAAAGGTTGCAGCTTACACTTGCCCCTATTCTGCGTGGCACCATTCTGACCCTCTTCCTCACTGGAAAAGCCATATGGTAAGCCTCTGACACCCCATGAGATACTTTCATCCTAATTGTTTAAGGCTGCAGATAAGCAATCTTGTTTAGGGGGAGTAGAGGTGGAAAGGGAAGAGCTGGAAGGAGAAGGTCGAGTGCAGCCTTTTTCCTGTTAAGAACTAGCATTCAAGTGCTGCTCCCAATGAACTGCGTGGTGAGTGCAAATGACCAAAGGTATTGCCATGCTTTATACGCTATAAATGTAGACTGCAAATAAGCACAGTGCTATCTACAGAAAATGTGTAGAGCTTAGCTCTGTGGAGCAGACTGGGGGACATCTGTGCCCTGCACCCTCCATGCTATGGCATCTGATGGAATAGGACAGTTGTTTTCTTCACTCCTCTGACACACACCCTGGATGCTATCCTGCCTCAATGATGTGCTTCTCCCTCACTTTCCTCCTTCGGTATATCTGCCACCCATGTACGGTTGGAAACCTCATCGTCAGCCCCTTTATTATCAATGGTGCTAATTTGGCAGTACGCTAAAGCTGCAAGAACATCTGTGTCAATTGGTTCTCCCTGCCTGTTGTCACTTCTCTCTATGCTCCCATTGCTTTCCTCCCAAACCTGAGATACAATTCATTTCTGTGCATCCATTTGAAGCAAGTAGTTGATACTGTGCTCAGATAACTCAGCCGATATCTCTGTGCCAGATGGCGGGGCAACAGCGGTGTGAATAAAGGGGCAAAAAAGGAAACTTGGCCTATTAAAGAAGAAGCAAAACTGTATTGCTGTGTAGGCTGTAGTATTTCCCGCAACATGAAGGTTGCACTGTGCCATTTCTTAAGGCTCTCCACTTGTGGCAGGTGACGTGGCAAGTGACAATCCACAACTTGTGGCAGGTGACATGGCAAGTGACAATCTGCATCTGGTGGCAGGTGACAATCCGCAATGTGTGGCAGGTGACGTGGCAAGTGACAATTTGCAACTTGTGGCAAGTGACATGGCAAGTGACAATCAGCATCTGGTGGCAGGCGACGGTGGCAAGTGACACACTCAGGGCTCCCACTAATTCTGCATTAGGGTGACTTGAACTATTTTATTTTATATTCCAATGTAATAATAGAAATAATGCGCTTCAATCACCCTGACACCATAACAACCATGGTGCCATGATGATTGAAGCGCCAACATCAGCCATTTTCCCAATAAATTGCCTGCAAAAAAAACTTATTTTCTGGCAGTGCCCCTCCCAAGACTAGACTCTGGATCCGCCCCTGCCACAGTGTGGGAGTAAGATAGGAACAGAGCCCCCATTTGAGGGAGAGAATAGAAGCATTATGGAGTGATAGTTTATGAGGAGGAAAAGGGTAGGCTTCCTGGAACAGTCTACCACTTGCAACCAGATATCTGTAGATACTTTGGGAAATGCAGCTGTACTCAGTATTGCCACCGCCCCTCTCCCCTGTAATTTGTAAATTTGTATCTTCTAACCCCTTCAGATCCGCGCTATAGCAGAATGACGGCTACAGCATGGATCTGCTTTGCTGGGAGGCCGTCAATAGATGTCCTCCCCTTTCCTCGCTGGCCACGCCCCCCTGAAGGGCATGCGCGGCTCGCGCTGTGATCACCCGAGTCAATGAGACTTGGGTGATCACAGATCGGAGTAAGGAGTCGATCCCGACCCCTTACCACGTGATCAGCTGTCAGCCAATGACAGCTGATTACATGATGTAAACAGAAGATAGGTAATTGTTTTTTTTTTTCCTTCTCACGCTAACAGCGTGAGGAGAAAAAAAAGCTGATCACCAGCTTCTGTTGAAGGGACATTGGTCCCGAAGAAGAAGAGGCTAAGCCACCTCATATGTGCCCCACCAGTACCGCCTGCCAGTGCCACCAATCAGTGCCCATCAATCAGTGTCCACAGTGCCCCCCAATCAGTGCCCACCAGTACATAAGTGAAAGCAATCAGTGCCACCTATCAATGCCCACGAGTGCCACCTATCAGTGCCCACCAGTGATGCCAATCAGTGCCTCATCAGTGCCACCTAGCAGTGCTACCTATCAGTGTCACCTACTAGTGCTGATCAGTGCCCATCACTGCCACCCATCAGTGCCCATCACTGCCACCCATCAGTGGCACCAATCAGTGCCACCTTTCAGTGCCAACCAATGCCACCTATCAGTGCCAACAAATGCCACCTATCAGTGCCAACAAATGCCACCTATCAGTGCCCACCAGTGCCTTTTTTTTAAATTGGTCTTTTTTAATTTGTTTAACAAAAAATTAAAAAACCACAGGTGATCAAATACCACCAAAAGAAAGCTCCGTTTGGATACAGTGTTGTATAACTGCACAATTGTCATTCAAAGAGTGACAGCGCTAAAAGTTGAAAATTGGTCTGGGCAGGAGGGGGGTTTAGGTGCCCAGTAAGCGAGTGGCTAAACATTACTTCTACAACATATATACAGTGTTCAGATAACTCTGTGTAGTGAATCCTCTCAATCTTCAGGTACACTGATTAGGTCCCACCTATAAGTGCTGCTTATAACAACACTGCTATATAAATGCTATTGGCAGGCAGCATCAAATATGTCATTTTTTATTTTGCCTAAAGCTTGATTTTAAATAGTTTTCTATTAGACCCAGCTCTATAGTCTGTTCATAGTAGGTGTCTGTTATGTCTGAGAGCGCAGATTATGAAAACTGTTTGCTAGTTGGCAGCCATATTGCATTGGAATGTCAGAATTCCAAGCAGTGCTAGGCGATTGTTTATTGACTATTAGTATTCTCTTTATGTCCATGGGTGATTGCTGATTGAGTGTTAGAAATCTATTAGAATTCCATTGATGTCCAGGGGTGATTGCTGATTGGCTGTTAGATTGCTGTCCAGGGTTGACTGCTGCTTGGCTGTTTGAATTAAATTGCTGTCCTGGGTGATTCCAAGAAAATGTACTTTAGTTTGTAGCCATAATTCACTGAGAGTTGAAATATATGGCTGCAATCTAAGGTAGATATCCCTGATTCAGTTGTACAGTGATGTTATAATTACTTATATTTTACCAATATGACCCAACTCCAAGCAACTCCACCTTTGTATCACCTACACATCCCTTTTCTTTTATCCCATCTTTTTCTTGAAATTATGCTAATATTAACCTGTGACCCAGTACAGGAGGGCACTAATAACCTAATTTTTTAATAAGTCATTTTTTTTAGGCGTTGCACATTAGGACTACCCTATCCTGCTTAAAACTATTATACCTTATTTATGTAAATACTCTGTATTAAAGAATAATAAAGAATTAAATATAGGCAGAGAACTTGAGTTGTAACTTATAAATTAAAAATTAAATTAAACAAGAATTTGATTTGTTGCTGTGGAATACAACTTCAATTGTGTGCTATTTTTCTATTCTTCAGTTTTAATTGATCAGCCTATAGTATCTTATGATAATAAATTAAAGCGTATCTGTAGAACAGGAACTTTTTTTGTTGTTGTTGTTTGTTATGATTAGAGTAGAGAATGATTAGAATGGGACTGCCAATGGGCCAATCACGATCTACCCATCAATCATGGCGATGCTGGAGCATGGAAGATTTTGAAATAATTTACCAGGCCTTGGTCTTCTTAATGTTGAGAGCCACTAGTTAATGCAGTATGTAAAAGGTTCTTTTGTTTCAACAGTGAAAAATAACACTTTATTTTGTTTTATGCCCTCAAAACCACATGAGCTAAAGTGTTTTATTAAATTGAGCTTTCCTTAAATTTCTTGAAAATATGCCTATGCAGTGTGCACCATATAACTTCTATCTGAACGTGAAAAAATTAAATTTTGCATTTTTGGGTGCTGTCCACAGCTAAAAAACGAGTTTGTTTAGCCAACGAATGATTGTATAAATATTAAATTTGCTGTGTGGCATATTCTATTGCAATCTGACAAATAAAAACATTATTTTTGTTCCCTCAATGCTACAGTAAATGGTGAGGTGGTTTAGGCAATGTGGGCTACAAGAAATTGTACAAATGCTGCATATGTTGTGTGTAGCATGTTGTTTTTATTTTAATCAGAAAAATATAAACTTTACATTTTTTTGTCCTACAAAGCTATTTAGGTCTGTGGTTTAGGCGACAAGACCTATAAGAAAATGTAGAAATACTACGGATGCTGTAGTAGCATATTAGTTATGATAAACTCAGAAAAATATAAACTTTAATTTGTTTTTTGATCAAAGGTAAATGGGGATGTTGTTTAGACAATAAGGCCCTCTATGAATTGTTGATGAACTAAGTAAGATGTCTTAAGCATATTTGTTCTGTTTAATCAAGAAAACATAAACTTTACTTTTTTTCTTGAACTCCAAACCTGGATGGGGATATTGTTTATTCAATAAAGCATACTGGAAATGTCAATGTTCAAAATATTCCTTCATTTTTATAGTGTAAAACATATCACTTTACAGTATATATTTTGCCTGAATAGCTGCATATGTTGTCAGTTTTAAAATGTGTCCCACTCCAACTGTTGAAATTCTGTCTATGTAGTCTGTACAGTCATGTTTTCTTTTTTCTGTGAAATGTATAGTATACATTTAAATATCGATTTGTGGCTGAAAAGAGGCAAGCTATGTGTCTGTTTGAATTTTGTCCTATATCAACTGCTTTAGTACTCACTGACTGGATCCTGTGCAATATTTCTGGCCTTTGTTTCATAAAGAATACACTCTAAATTATATTTCCTGATAAAACCTGCCTTGTCTCTCCCTCTTCTATTGGGGCATAGTAAAACCACCTACATGATGTGCAGTATGTCTGTGCAATATTACTGGTTCTTGTCTTTAAACATAATGCACTGTAATTGTTATTTCTTGATAAAGGCTGCCACATCTTTCCCTCCTCCATTTCAGCCTAGTAGAACGGCTTATACCGCGTGCACACGAGCGGACTTTCCGGCAGACTTGGTCCGGCGGACCGGACTCCATCGGACAATTCGATTGTGTGTAGGCTCCAGCGGACTTTTTTTTCCCAAAAGTCAGACAGACCTAGAAATAAAACACGTTTCAAATCTTTGTGATGGACTCGAGTCTGGTCGAAAAATCCGCTCGTCTGTATGCTAGTCTGACGGACTAAAACCGACGCTAGGGCAGCTATTGGCTACTGGCTATCAACTTCCTTATTTTAGTCCGGTGGTACGTCATAACGTATGATTCCTTCGGACTTTGGTGTGATCGTGTGTAGGCAAAACTGTTCATTCAGAGAGTCCATTGGAAGTCCGTCGTAAGTCCGTCGGATAGTCCGTCGGACCAGTCCGGTCGAAAAGTCCGCTCGTGTGTACGCAGCATTACATGGTGTGTAGCATGTCTGCGCAATAGTTTAAGCTCTTGCCCTACACTGTAATTTTTGTTTGACAATAAAAAGGGCTTGTCCCTTTCTCTTACATTGTGGTCAAGTAAAAATGCTTACATAATGTGCAGTCAGTCTGTACAATACTTCTGGCTGCTGTCTCAAAGATTATACACTCAATTCTTATTTCTATAAAATAATGTCTATATGCAAAACTCTCTCTTTTTTTTTTTTCAAAATAACTGTAGCGGTACCACCGTAGGGGCTGCTGAAATATTGGATTGTCTCTCACCCTACCCAGCCTGGCATTCACCTCTCAAACATTCAGAGACATAGAACAGTCCATATGCTTTGTTTTGTTTTATTGAGGGGATTGGATGGGGTTAGGGAAATATGGGATGCCCAGTATAATTGGTAGAGCTTGCTTAGGACAAATATATACAGTCCAGTATATACACTCCATTTCTCCTCCTGCACATCATTTCCTACCTTCTGAGTATCACTCCATACTCCTCCTGCACATCGCTTCCTCTCTAATCTTCAGGTCTT
Source organism: Aquarana catesbeiana (assembly GCF_042186555.1). NCBI lineage: Eukaryota > Metazoa > Chordata > Amphibia > Anura > Ranidae > Aquarana > Aquarana catesbeiana. The sequence goes on from NC_133325.1 coordinate 604,191,704, forward strand.
TCTCCTCCTGTATATTGCTTTCTCCCTAATGTTCCAAGTACAGCTAGCACAAAGTAGTTAGGTCTGACACCGGCTCAGCCAGACCTTAGCAACTGCCTTTTGCAGGCAGGGACCGCGGGCCCCTATAGTGTAGCAAAAATATAAAGGCTCTGGTACTAGCTGTCCTACATGCGGCTACTGAGCCCAGTAAGCCATCTTCAGACCCTGTCAGCCCTCCTGGCTGCAGCTGCCTCTGTCCAGTGCCCCTTTCACCACAGTCCTCACTTCTCTTTCTGCACCCATCTCAGACTGCAAGCTCCCAGTCCTCTCAGGCATGCCTTCCCAGTCCCCCCGACTGTGCCTCACTTACCAGCCTTGTCCTCCCTGGAGTCTCTTAGCAGTATTCTCTCCCACTGTCCTCTCCTTGCTCTCTCATGTGCCTCTCTCCCAGGATCTCTTCTCTCCTCCTGGCTGCACCTGAGCCCATGCCCAAGGTCACCCCTCCCAGACTGGGGAGCTCCTTGTAGGCCCTGACAGCCTCCACACTTTCTCACTCCAGCTCTTCCACCCGACAACCTCCCCAGCTGGGCTGACCCTGGGTATTTAAGAAGGCCTGCCCCCTGCCAATCCAAGTTGGGGATTGGTCAGGGCTCCTCAGAATACCCCAGACAGCTCCACCTCACCTCTCCTCCTTTCTTTTGAAAATCTTCTGGAAAGAAGAGGGAGGTCTTGGTGATGCTGCCTGTGAGTCATGCTCTTCCCAGAATGAAAACAAACAGGCCTAGCAATCAGCCAGACCTGCCTAAATTTACCTACTCTCTCTAGCACACTACTAGAGGGTGCTACATAACATACATGTTATACTTACCTGCTCTGCGCAGAGGTTTTGCACAGAGCAGCCTAGATTCTCCTCTTCTCGGATCCCTCTTCGGCGCACCTGGTTCCTCCCTCCTGTTGCGTGCCCCCTCAGTAAGCAGCTTGCTATGGGAGGAACCAGAGCCAAGCCGCAACTCTACATATCCATTCAGACACAGAGCCGCGGTCCGACCCCCTCTCTCTCCTCATTGACTTTGACAGCAGCAGGCGCCAATGGCGTTTCACTGCTGTCTCAGCCAATGAGGAGAGAGAGTCCCAGACAGCTGAGTCTCTCGTCTTATCTCTGGATCTAAGGGAGCTCAGGTTAGTATTAGGGGGACTAAGGGGGGCTGCTGCACACAGAAGGCTTTTTATCTTAACGCATAGAAGGCATTAAGTTAAAAAACCTTTTGGAAAGTAGAGATGTCGTGAAGCCTCCACCAAACTTCAGTGTGCACAGAGAAAGCACACCACACCCACGTGCTGCCAAACTGCTTACCAGAACAATGTATAAAACACGCGATGTAATCAAATGATGCCAAGGCTCAACATTAACTCGGAATGACACTCCATCATACACAGCCAAAAGATGTGAAAAGCCAGATGGTCACATAACATCAGGACATCAGGGTACACATGGGAAGGCGAATGGATAGTGCAGTCATCAGCAGGATATCCCAGTAAAGAAAGAGCAATAATAGTGAAGCCCGTATGGATAAAAAATAAGCATTTATTGTAGTCTACTTACAGGTATAGACAGTAGATCGTCACAGAAAGAAATAGCTCCGCGGCTAACAGCGTGCTTGCATCAGCCAGCCTGACATGTTTCATCCTATGTGGATATCATCAGAGGCGGCGCCTCCAATTGTGGACACGATTGAAATTTTAAAAAACTTTTTAGATGATGCATTTTTTTTCAGATTTGTATACCTTCTGATGACTTTTAGATCTGTTGTCTGCTACTGTAGCATATGTGTTACAATAAGCAAGCTAAAGTTTTATTTAACCACACCCCTTCAACTAAGAACCCAGTTTAGCCGCACCTACCATTTGCCACAGCGTGCTATGCCTAGGATGCCCAAGCGTATCCAATGTCTGGCACAATCCTAGGAACATCCCTGCTCCTCATGTCTGTACATCACTCAAGGAATGAAGGGGGTTACTACCTTTGTAAAAAAAAATAAAAAATCAAGGGAATATTACTCTTTATATGTAAAGAGTATATGTTCAGTATATGTTCAGTAGCTAATAAAAGCAAGCATATACACTGTATCCTAATTGTGCCTGGAAATTAACTAGAATTTGTTTAAAGTCGCATACATTTTGATGGTTCGCAAAGATCAAAGCCATTCAATTTTCTAGATCAAAAACTGATCATTACTTGTCTAAAATTGCAGTGTAAGTTTTTCTTTGTTCACAGTCTGAACATCATGGAAAAGCTTTTCAGTTATTTTTTCCCTTTCAAATGCCTGAGCAGAGACCCGTGTGAGAGAGAACGCAGGAACAAAGGTTTTTGGACAATCACATGCAAATGAGCTCATGTGGTTTTAAAGAGAAACCATCTCAGCAAAAGAGTGTGTTGCTAGGCAACAAGGACCTCTGTAGAATCAGTGAGTACTATAGGTGTTTTGATGTACTAGTACTGAATGAAAATACACTACCATGGAAATCAGGTGTAAACAACCACTTTACAAGAAATTCAATTGGATTCCTGTTTCAAGACTTTGTACAATATTAACTGGTGTGGTCAATTAAAGGAACTTAAAGGTCCTCAACATGACACAAAAGGCAAAAAAAAAAAAAAAACACTTTGAAATTTCCCACTGTACCCATCCTGTACTTATATTGTTAAACTCTATGTATTTAAAGCCATTTTTTTTTCAATTTGGACAGAATAAAAAATGTTTTTTTGTGTGCCATTGAGAGATTGTAATTCATTTCCTTTTGCAGAGACACAGCAGGAAGCAGGAGGAGAAGTAAAGGAAAATACCCTAGACAACTGTCACCAGAACAGGTTTTCCCACTGGAGGATTTCCCCTAACTTGCTGTTTGTCTGACAACTCAAACATTTTGGATTTTCCATCACTTTATGTACTGAAGAAAATGATCATCCAGGTTCCGGATTTACGGTGAAGTTAAATTTCCCTACACAGACAGGAATAAAAACCCATAGGCAAAAGTGGCCTGCACACTAAAATGAGAACCTCAAATATCTTAATAACAAAACGTGCCCTAAAAATTATTTTTACCTTTGAATTTGTGCGGTGTCTCCCAGAATCTGAAAAGAAAGGTGAAGATGTGGAATGGATGATATGACATATCTGAAGCAATAAAAACCCAACTGAGGTTCTGACTGTGTCCGCAATTTATCCAAAACCAAAAACATTTTGGCTTAATATACAGTTTAGCAATGTATTTTGGAGCAAAGGCAGAACACACTGCAGCCCAATTACTTGACCCATTAAAGGAATACGGCTCCGTTTATGATTGCAAGGATGCAAATTTTGTTGCGTGGACTTTTTCCAGCCAGAGTGCAGTAGCCCATAAAGATTACTAAATCAGCAATTACCCTTCCGCACTCTGAACAAATAATTGTAATAAATAAAATAATCAATTAAACCCCCCAAAAAATGAAATGTGAAAGTAGCACATCTGCAGTATGTATATACACAGCCCACAAAGTGAATATCAAATACACAAAATACAGCGCTAATAACAAATATTTAATAAAATAATCAGTGGTAACATAGTCCACTGTTCAAATGAAATGACGAAAGAACCAACAGCGAAAAAAGTGCTTTAAAAAATTTAGGGCTGCGGAAATTATCAATTAATTCCTCGATTAATCGTTAATTTTTTTGATCGATCAAATTCTTTTTGATCGGTAATCTGCCTGCCCTGGGGCCACCTTGGGCCAAGCTGTGGCTGCAGCGCAGCGCTCCGCTCCCTCCTCCTCCTCCACTATATGTCATACACTGTCTGCGGGCATCTCCCGCTGTATGTCTCCGAGCTGAGTGTGAAAACTTTGGCTGCGCTGTGAGAAAAGTCCCGCCCTCCTCTTAGATCAGCTCGTGTGATAGACGCAGTGTTCTGTCTATCACACAAGCTGATCTAGGAGGAGGGCAGGACTTTTCTCACAGCGCGGCCAAAGTTTTCACACTCTCAGCTCTTAGACACACAGCGGGAGATGCCTGCAGACTGTGTAATCCAGGCACAGGCACTGACTACAGTGAGGCTGCGATTATGGGCATGGTGAGACTGCATTATGGGCACAGTGAGACTGCATTATGGGCATGGTGAGGCTGCCATTATAGGCACGGTGAGGCTGCGAATATGGGCACGGTGAGGCTGTGATTATGGGCCAGGTGAGGCTGCAATTATAGGCATGGTGAGACTGCATTATGGGAACGGTGAGGCTGCGATTAAGGGCACGGTAAGTCTGAGATTATGGGCACAGTAAGGCTGTGATTATGGGCACGGTGCGGCTGTGATTATGGGCACGGTAAGGCTGAGATTATGGGCACGGTGAGGCTGAGTTTATGACGTGTGACGTCCTAGCCATGCCCCGCTATGACCGGCTTTGTCCGTTGCCATAACAACGGTGCTAAATCAGCTAAAAGTAGTTGGATCTGTATGTGCGTTATAATTAATCGAAATTAGTCGATTAATCGATTAAAATAAATCGATTAATCGAACATGAAAATTTTAATCAGTAACAGCCCTAAAAAAATTCAACAAATGTCCAAAGTAATATACAGTCCAATGTAGTGTTGTCTAAAAATTTTCTTCATCAAATATTTATTCCCAGGTGCTTGTGTAAGTTACATCAAAAAATGCTCCCTCCACCACAATCAAGGGTTGCACTTAATAGATCCATATGCCTATCTAGGAACAGATTAGGCAAACAAGGTCAATGTCAGGTATTTACGCTTTAATCCACCACTTCCTCTGCTCTCCCTTCACAAATCCATCAGATGGATACATAAAAAAAAAAACACACAAGAATTCCAATGGTGTGATGACCTCTGGATAATTTTATTAAAGGCACTAAAAACAACGCACATAGAGTACAAATAAACAGATGTAACAAGATTTCCTGTGGAGAGTACATGTAGCAATCAGCCAGCCAGCAGCTCAAATCCTCAGACCGCTCACGACCCTTCCACTGCTCAAGAGATACAGATCCAAAGCTCTTCCCAGCATCAGGCTCCACTCCCAACTTTTCTTCTGTAAAGACTTTTTCAATGGGGATGACTGGTGCAGGAAGAGATGCTTCTAATATACATGAGCCCCGTTCCCTAGTGGGATGGATCATTCAGCCAGCATACATGAAAATATTAATAAGTGGGACCCAGAGCTGTTGCTGCAATACCAAGTAAATTTATATGTTGCAAGCACTGCCATAAAATACAAATACATCAGATTTTTTTTTCTGTGTAAGGCAGGCATATGCACACTGGGCCATTTTTGGGGGAACTAACAAAATTTGCAATTCAGACCATATAATAGCTGAATGGGGAGACATAGAAGCTAGGTTCCTTTTTCAAATATCTTACGTGTGCAGAGAAGCAACAGCAAAATTCATAATTTATTCATGTACAGTATAGGCTATGTATACTGTATCTCAACCAATACTATTGTTAGCTGTGAAAGACAATTTCAGGTCTTCAAAAATATTTCACTAAACGCTGCAAGAATGCTTGGCCGTATTTATGGCCTGTTCACTAGGGTACAACATTCTAGCTTATCCAATACAAGACCGGATACTTTCACCCCCTTCCTGCTTGGCCATTTTTCAGTTTTCAGTCACAATTTGAATGACAATTACTCAGCTAGGCAACACTGTACCCAAATCATTTTTTTGGGGACAGATAGAGCTTTCTTTTGGTAGCATTTAATCCCCACGGGGTGTTTGTTGCTATACAAAGGAAAAACGACTGAAAAAATTGAAAAAAAAACCCGGAAAATTGTGACCAATATTGACAATAATTTTCCTTTCCTGGTCTGTTAACTCCTTTTTTTGATCCCTCGGGACCACCTTCTTCCAGCTTAATAAAAGTGAGGCCCCCTTCTTGTTCTATTATATGACGACAACAGGCCACTTAGGGAGGGAATAAAATTGTGCTGATGTGAGGACAGACCAGGAAAGGAATATTACGGTGAATATTGATAACAATTTTCAGTTTTCCTGGTCATACTCCTGTCAGCAGACTTTGGGATATACCATAGCCAATCTAGGGTGTAATAGAAAAGACAACTTAACCAGAATTACTGCTTCACAAAACTTTAATCAACTTGAAAAGCAGCTGATAACACCGCCGTTTCAAATATAGAAGACCTAGCGAAAAGACTACATCTAATTTATAGTGACAAGCAAAGGTCACGCAAGAACTAGCTAGCTAGCGGTTCTGCAAATGTCTTCCACTGGCACTTTTGCAACGAATGCTCAGGCGGCTGCCATGCCTCTAGTAGACTGAGCTTGTATACTCTGGGGAGGAGCAAGGCCGTGTTGACTGTATGTCAAGCTGATCACTAGGGTTTGACTCGAACATCGGGTGTTCGCCCGCTCGCCGAATAGAGAACATTATGGGGCATTTGTGACAAATTTGAGCATGCAGAGAGCTCCATAATGAACTGTGAGATCGCAGTGCATTTACGGCTGCTGATTGGCCAAAGCATGCACCTGACCTGCATGCTTTGGCCAATTACAGCATGATCTGCTGTGAGAGCCATGATTGGCCAAAGGCAGGGAGGAGGCCTTGTGAATGCAATCTGGCCAGTTCAACAGTCAAGCCGTCGGTTTTCGTCTTCCAGAGTGAGTCCAATGCCCTTGCTGTAATAAATTCCTCCTGAAAGGCAGGGGTACTGGCGGGGCTGACGCCATTTGTGGGATCAAAGGAAACCACGGCGTACGTGGCCAGAAGGGTAGAATTAAGGTGGCAGGAACTTCCTCCTTCGCAATCTGAGCTATCCCCTCCTAGTATTTGAACCCTGCCATGACTTATGGTAATTGCGCATCCTCCGGTGTCGCCATCAGGTCTATGGTGGATGTCATCTGACAAAAATTGATTCCATATAGTGTCTGCTGATTGACTATTCACTGTTGCTGTGAAACTTCTGGCTTAGCTGGTCTGCTATCTGTTTTTGATTGCTTGTAATGTAGACTGCTGTTAGATCTCCCATATGAGTCTTGGCCCAGAGAAAAATCCTGGTTACCAATTGAAGCAATGGCAGGCTCTTGGTTCTTCCCTGTTGGGCTATATAGGCTACTGCCATTTGATTGTCTAACATTAGTTTGACTTGGGCTCCCTGAGTATATTTTTTGAAAACCAGCAGGGCCAGGTATGTTGCTTGCAGTTCTAGGAGGTTGGAGTTGCTGGTCTCCGTTGCATGCCATCTGCCCTGGGCCTGCCTCCTGAGACAGTGAGCCCCCCAGCTTCGGAGACTGGCATCTGAGGTTATCAAGAGTCAGTCTCCCGGACTGAGAGGCATGACCTGTGACAGGGTCTCTGGTGATGTCCACCAGACTAGACTCCGTCAGGTCCGTACTGACAAAAGGATCCTCTGGTCCAATGAACGGCCATCCCATTGGCTTAGGAAGGACATTTGGAATGCTCTCATATGAAACTTAGCCCAAGGCTCCCGTAAGGAAAGGCCTTCTGTGCACAGGCTAAAACCTGTTCCTTTTCGTACTCGCAAGAATTGTGCACTGGCTAATGCATATGCACATGCGCGAACCCGTGCGCACATGAGCCATCACGCATTCTCGTGTGCGACTGTGCACACGTGCACCTGTGACAGATGTTGGCGTTAATTTAAACTCAGCCAGTGCCCAGGATCCATGCTGCTTTCAGTCTTTTCCGCATCCTGTGTTCCTGTTATCCTGTATAGGGATGAGCCGAACACCCCCAGTTTGCACCAGAACATACCGAACAGGCAAAAAATTTGGCAGAACACACGAACACCGTTAAAGTCTATGGGACACGAACATGAATAATCAAAAGTGCTCATTTTAAAGGCTTATATGCAAGTTATTGTCATAAAAAGTGTTTGGGGACCCGGGTCCTGTCTTAGGGGACATGTATCAATGCAAAATCTTTTTTTAAAAACTGCCGTTTTTTTAGGAGCAGTGATTTTTTTAATGCTTAAAGTGAAACAATAAAAATGAAATATTCCTTTAAATATGCCTGGGGGGTGTCTATAGTAAGCCTGCAATGTGGCGTATTTTTCCCATGTTTAGAACAGTACCACAGCAAAATGACATTTCCAAAGAAAAAATTGTCACCTAAAACTGATCGCGGCTGTAAGGAATTGTCGGGTCTCAGCAATATAGATAAAACTCATTGAAAGCAAGAGCATGGGATCCCCCCCCCCCCAGTCCTTTGGGTCTGATATGAATATTAGGGGAACACTGAACCAAAATGTAAAAAAAAATTGCGTGGGGGTCCCCCTTAAATCCATACCAGGCCCTTTGGTTCTGATATGGAAATTAAGGGGAACCCTGCGCCACATTTAAAAAAAATGGTGTAGGGGTCCCCCCAAAATCCATACCAGACCCTTCAGGTCTGGTTTGGATTTTAAGGGGAACCCTGCACAAAAATTTAAAAAAAATGGAGAAGGGGTCCCCCCAAAATCCATATCAGACCCCTATCCGAGCACACAACCTGACAGGCCGCAGGAAAAGAGGGGGGATGAGAGAGCGCCCCCCCTCCTGAACTGTACCAGGCCACATGCCCTCAACATGGGGAGGGTGCTTTGGGGTAGCCCCCCAAAGCACCATATCCCCATGTTGCTGGAGACAAGGGCCTCATCCCCACAACCCTTGCCCGGTGGTTGTGGGGGTCTGCGGGCAGGGGGCTTATCGGAATATGAAAGCCCCCTTTAACAAGGGGACCCCTAGATCCCGGCCTCCTCCCCTGTGTGAAATGGTAATGGGGTACCCTACCATTTAAAAAAAAAAGTGTCAAAATGTTAAAAATGACAAGACACAGCTTCCCCCCAAGTCCTTTATTAAAAAATAAAAAAATAAAAATGTCCCACGATATCCATTCATCTTCTTTTATCTCGCCATGACGGACCGAGAAAAAAAAAATCCATAACCGACCCGCCTCCATGGGAGGCTCCCATCATGTGACGCTTCTTCTCTGTGACAGTTCTTATATAACTTAGGGCGGGGCCACCCAGTGACGTAAATGGGTGACCCCGCCCCCTTCTGACGCCACAGGGAAGCCATAGGGAAGTCCCTGTGGCGTCAGAGGCGTGGGCCACCCAGTGACGTAAACGAGTGACCCGCCCCTCTCTGACGTCACGGGGAAGCCATAGGGAAGTCCCCGTGGTGTTAGAGGGGGCGGGGTCACCCGTTTACATCACCAGGTGGTCCAGCCCTCAGTTATAGAAGAACTGTCACAAGCGAAGAAGCGTCACACGGCGGGAGCCTCCCATTAAGGCGGGTTGGTTATGGATTTTTTTTTCGTTTTCGGTCCATCGCGGCGAGATAGAAAAAGATGAATGACATCATGGGACATTTTTATTTTTTAATTTTTTAATAAAGGACTTGTCCCCAAGCTGCCTTTTGTCGTTTTTAACATTTTGACACTTTTTTTATGAAATGGTAGGGGTACTTGTACCCTGTTACCATATCACACGGGGGGGAGGCCGAGATCTGGGGGTCTCCTTGTTATAGGGGGCTTCCAGATTCTGATAAGCCCCCCACCCACAGACCCCCACAACCACCGGGCTAGGGTTGTGGGGATGAGGCCCTTGTCCCCATCAACATAGGGACAAGGTGCTTTGGTGGGCTACCCCAAAGCACCCTCCCCATGTTGAGGGCATGTGGCCTGGTAGGGTTCAGGAGGGGGGGCACTCTCTCGTCCCCCCTCTTTTCCTGTGGCCTGCCAGGTTGCGTGCTCAGATAAGGGTCTGGTATGGATTTTAGGGGGGACACCTACACCATTTTTTTGAAATTTTGGTGCAGGGTGGATTTTGGGGGGACCCCTAGATCATTAAAAAAAAAAATTAAGTTCCCCTTAATTTCCATATCAGACCCTGGTATGGATTTTAGGGGGATCTCCACGCAATTTTAAAAAAAAATTTGGTTCAGGGTTCCCCTTAATATTCATACCAGACCCAAAGGGCCTGGTAATGGACTGGGGGGGGATCCTATGCTCTTTTTTTCAATGAGTTTTATCTATATTGCTGAGACCCGACAATTCATTACAGCCTGATCAGTTTTCAATGACAATTTTTCCTTTAGAAATGTCATTTTGCTGTGGTACTGTTCTAAAAACGGGAAAAATGCACCACTTTACAGGCATACTATAGACACCCCCCAGGCACAGTATTTAAAGGAATATTTCATTTTTATTGTTTCACAAGAACTTGCATATAAGCCTTTAAAATGAACACTTTTGATTTTTCATGTTAGTGTCCCATAGACTTTAACGGTGTACCGGTGGCTTTCGAATTTGCCCCGAACACCGCATATTGTTCGGTGTTTGCAGAACATCCGAACAACCAAAGTTTGGTCCAAACCTATGCTCGGGCCGAACCATTTGCCCATCCCTAATCCTGTATCCTGATTCCAGTTGCTGACCCGGCTTGTCTGACCACTCTCTGAAATCCGTCTGTTCTGACCCCGGGTCGTCCTTGACCTCTGCGCCTGTCTGCCATTGGCTTCTATTGTACTGATTGGCCCCTGACCCGACTTGCAACCAAACCACGCAATTGCCTGCTCATCTGTACCTGATCTGTCCTGCCAGGGGATGACCTGGGTTGCCTGACCCTGCTTCTTGACACATTCTGCTCTGCCTGTTGTTCTACTGTCTGCTGCCAGCGCATGCCTCACCTGCCCACTGTCGCCAGTACCAGCCTGCTTCAGTCTCCCATTCTTCAGCTGTCTACCAGCCCATCTGCTTCACTGAAGACTACTGATGACCTCTCCTGCTTGGCATGGATACCCGCTCTGCTACTGGCAAGACATAAAGGCACTCATGCCACTTTGCACTCTTGCACCTTCTGTTCACACTACCAGGGGCCCCGATTCAGAGGTGTAAGAGAGGCCTTCTTCATCATTTCATCATTTCAGACTGTGCTACCAGGTATGTGATAGCACCGCTGGTGTCGCTGCAGTTAATATTGCAAAAAGTGTCATACAGCCTCTTGCCGACAGTGCCGATGATTCCATCGCTCTGTAGACACAGGCCCTCAGTTCCGCAATCTTTCAATAAGGCAGGAAGGTCTGTCCTAACTGTGTGTTGAATATCATGCCCAGGTATTCCATCTCCTGGGTTGGAATAAGATGGCTCTTCTGGCTGTTTAAAAGCCAACTGAAACGGAACAAGATTCCCATTACCTTGTCCCGTTGTAATGTAGTGTAAGTTCCTTGCTTAAATGGGCCACCACCAGGATATCGTCTAATGCCCCGTACACACGGTCGGACTTTGTTCGGACATTCTGACAACAAAATCCTAGGATTTTTTCGGACGGATGTTGGCTCAAACTTGTCTTGCATACACACGGTCACACAAAGTTGTCGGAAAATCCGATCGTTCTGAACGCGGTGACGTAAAACATGTACATCGGGACTATAAACGGGGCAGTGGCCAATAGCTTTCATCTCTTTATTTATTCTGAGCATGCGTGGCACTTTGTCCGTCGGATTTGTGTACACACGATCGGAATTTCCGACAACGGATTTTGTTGTCGGAAAATTTTATATCCTGCTCTCAAACTTTGTGTGTCGGAAAATCCGATGGAAAATGTGTGATGGAGCCTACACACGGTCGGAATTTCCGACAACAAGGTCCTATCACACATTTTCCGTCGGAAAATCCGACCGTGTGTACGGGGCATAAGTAATGAAAGATTTTTAGCTTTTGCCTATGAATAAATGCTATGGTGGCTAGAAAGATTTTAAAGAAAACTCTGGGTGCTGTGTTAATTCTGAAGGGGAAATATCTGAATTGATAGTGGCATTCTCGCCCTGTGAATCTGAGGTATCTCTGATGATGTCTGTTGATCAGGACCTTCAGATATGTGTCTGCCAAATCAATTAAAATCAGCCAGTCTGTCAGGTCACCTGGGTCCAGGTGACAGATGCACATCGTTGGAGTCAGGAGTGCACCGCTAAGGTAGTAGACCCTACGGCTGACTGCTGCGGATGGAACTCTGAGTGGTTCAGGAAGGCAGGTTCACTGGAGCACCAACACGGATCCCACTGGGGGCTAGAGCATAAGATTCCCCAGGGCGCAGAGTCTAAAAGCCAGCAGGTGTTCACCAGAGCCTCTAGTGGTGAGGATGGACTGCGCTGCAACTGACTCCAGGTCGCAGCCCCTAGGGTCTCCCAGCTTACGCTAGGCTACAGGAGGACAGAGAGGAAGCAGCAGCCCAGGACAACAAGGGATAGTAAGGAGATAAGCCAAAGGTCAGGGTGACTAGCAGACAAGGATAGACAGAGAACACACCAAAAGGTCAGGGTCACAAGCAAGCAGGGATAGTCAAAAACAAGCCAAGATCGGTAAACAGGATCAGACGTAGGACACAGAGCAATGAGCACACGGAAGCCAAATCACACAATATTGATCAGCAGAGCTGGCTTGCAGTGCACAGGTTAATATAGAGTTTCCTGATAGCGGCTGGGGTGGAGCCATGCTTTGAGGAGAGATTACATAAGCAGCCAGGTGAGAGTGGCTGGCCTCTTAATCTGAACACATGGAGAGGTAAGCTGACAGACAAACATTACTGCATAACCATGACAGTACCCCCCTCTTACGAGGCCTCCCCTGCCTGGGCCCAGGCTTAAAGGGAAACTTCAGATGAAACCTCCTCAACAGACGAGGCGCAAAGACCTCAGATGCAGTGATCCGAGACCTCTCCTCAGGACCAAACCCTTTCCAACGAGGTACTGAAGAATGCCTTTACAGAGCCAGGAATCCAGAACTTGACTAACCTCGTACTTTAGATTATCCTCAGAGACCAAAACTGAGGTAGGGAGAGGAACGAGAGGATATATTGGGGACTAAAGGCTTTTTAGGAATGGGTAAGGGCATGAGAAGACCATCAGGAGTCTGAACAGGGTCCCACAGACCCTTAAAGATGAGCTGGACATCCAGCACAGGACCATCAGACTGGGCAAAGGTCAGTGGATCTCTGAGGCCAGGTTGGTTAGAAGGTGACGTGTCACAGGAGTCAAGCTGGATAGCTGAAACACAAACAGAATGCAGAGAACCCTGAAAAAAAAGTTGAAAACCCCACCTGGCCTAATGAGGCAGTCTATCCAAAAGATGGATTGAGCCTCTTAGACAGGTTTGAATGGACGTAGTAGTAGTAGGGTAAGGCCAGGTTACAGAAGGTCCTGAATAAGAAAAAGCAGGAAGATCACTGGGCATAAGCTGGACTGGCATAACTGGTGCAGAGGTCGACTCAATCGCATCGCAGGGCGTAGCGACTGTGGTACTGGTGGACGAGTTAGCCTGGCTGTGCATCCAAGGGAATTTAGGGACAGGCAAAGGTAAATGGTTATGCAAACTGGAGTGAATGATCGGCTCAGGTTCACAGGTGGGCTGCCTCTACACCCGAAATCAGTGCTCCACATTTGTGACCCAAACTTTTAAAAGGACTTTGAAATAGATGTTAGAGCTATGGATTGACGACAGGCTGCTCCCACGACCAAATTGATTTTCTTAAGATTGGCATTGGCATTGCCACCTATCCATTGGGTCTCTGAAGGTGGTTGAGTCTTCCAGAGTAAGAGAGACATGTCTCGCTAGATGCTGTAGGGCTGTGTCTACCCCTGGCGCTGTTTCCCAAAAAGCAGCATCAGAGGGTCTGAATGCATATCATTTTGCAAACTGATTCTAGCTTTCCTCTCTGGTTTTTCCCACTCATTCTCAATTAATTTGTGGATTTCTTCCATAAATTGAAAAGAGGCTCCCTGCCTCTTGAAGTTTGGAAAAAATCTCTTTACCTTTTTCCAGAGGTTGAGAGTGTTGATCCCAGATCCCTGAAGTAACTTCCAGCACCACTGATGATTTTTGCCTTTGATCAGGGCGACTCTTTAGCTTAGGTTCACACTTTGAACCACTTACGCTGGAGACTAAATGCATGCTTTCAGCCACTGCCTCATTGAAGTAGTCCTTAAATCTAAGGGCCTCCACCTTCTTATCCTTGGCCACATCTCTCATGCATTCGACACACAAAAGTTTCCCGGGAACAGACGGAGCCACACAGTCCCAGCACAGGCCATCTGAGGGCAGACTTGTATGACTTGGCTCCATGCCTGGAGTTTTAATGTAGCTTGGCATAACAGATGAGTGGGCCTTATGTTTAGAATGTGACCCAGGAGCAATGGCGGGACTTCTGCTCCTAAAAAGATCAGGCTTCACTTTAGTTCCGTGTGCAGCATGCTTTTCACCATAGCCCCCTGTAGCCCTCTGCTCATTTTTTTTTTTGAAAACTGTCCCTTTAAATTGTCCTGTGTCTTATCTGTCAGCAAGCCAATGCACCTGGGGATGGCAGGAAGAGAGGACTCCGGACAGGTACTTGTAGGACAAGCAAGAGGAAGAGAGATGAGGGGGGAATTGGTGCCAATATCAGCTCCTGCAGCAGCCCAGACATGTGGGTTCTTGCTGCTCTTATCCGGTCTGTCACCTGCAGCTTCCGGCTTTTAGCTTTAGGGGCTGCTAGGCAATGGGTGGCCACACTCCTGCCAAGCCTCGCACCTCCGTGGCGTTAGCGCCAGCGCCAGAAATCGGGAAGAATGAATGGGGCAGCTCCTAAGCCAAGCACCTGACCCATTTTGGAGCACCACAGCATGAGAAATGTGCTGTTTAAGCACAGTATGCCAGCAGCCCCAGCACTCAGGGTGTCCAGTCTTTAAAGAGGATTTACCTTTATCATTCCTGGACCCTCCAACCCTAGGAGAGGCTGAATCTGGCGGGGAAAAGCTTGATAGGGGGGAAGCTAGTTGCTGTGCATTCTGGTGGACTGAGGGACCAAAAAAAGAGAACAAGGGGAAAGGGAGGTCCTCACTTTTATTAAGCTGGAAGAAGGTGGTCCTGAAGGTCCTGAGGACGACCAGGAAAAAAAAGTTTTTCTTAGTTTCTGCAAATAAATAATCTTTCTGCATAAATTTAGGCCAAAATATATTAGGTTACATTTCTTTGGTAAAAGTAACCCAAATTAGCATATATTATTTAGTCTGTAGGAAAGTTATGGTGTCTACAAACTATGGTATATATATATATATATATATATATATATATATATATATATATATATATATATATATATATATATATATATATATATATATATTTGAAAATTGATTGATGAACCCTGGTATTCTGATTTCATATCTCATTTCTTGGGACTCTAAAATGCCATGACAGTAGAAATCCCCCCCCCCCAAATTACCCCTTTTTTGAAAAGTCTGTGATAACTGTAATTGGTCACAGCGATCACATAGTACAGGGCCAATCACAGCAGCCCTGTACCCAGATTTGTGATTCACTATGCCCAGTAAACAAAGGAATCACAAATCATGCCGCTGTGTGCCCCTGAGGGTGCTCATAAGGTGCGGGAGCAGGAGGACATATAGGTATGTCCTCTCAGAACAAGGGCCATTTATCTACAGTAGCCAGGCAGGAGATGGTTAAAGAAAGTGGTGGTTTTTACGTGCCCTTCTCTCAATTTACAAAGCAATCATGCCACTTTTTTTTTTTTTTGTTTACAAAAGTTTTATTTGGAAGTTTCACAGAAGTACAAGACAAAAAGTAGGAGTGTTAACAGTGTATGTCACAATGTTACAGTGTTATCATTAAATTAGAAGACTGAAATACATTTCTAGACCATAATTTCAAGGTAGAGACATGTAAATATGAAATCTATATGCACATTAACTTGTAGGCACACAAGTCATATATAAACAAAAGTGAGGAAAGACATTTAGGTGCTATTCTGAAATCCAAAAAGACAATTTATATTTATGTATATGTATAGTATAGTTAAGGGTGTGGTATATCCATTCTGCAATTTTGATTGATTCCATTCTGGAAACAACTTGTTGCCATGGGAGATTGTTGGATTTCCAGTTGTAAGCAATCATCCAGAGTATGGAGCTGCATAGAGAGTGAATTAACCTGGTACATGGAGGGGGGACATTCGGGATGTTAGCAAATAATAAACAAATTTATGGTGTAGGTATGATTTTTTGTTTAGAGGAAGATTCAATAATTTCAAAGGCCTTACGCCATATTAGGTCTAGATGGGAGCATGACCAGAATATGTGTATGAATGTGCCAGGAACAGAACAACCTCTGAAACAATCTGGAGAAACCGAAGGGTAGTATGAATGTAATTTCACTGGGGTTAAGTACCATCTTGAGAATACTTTAATTGGGGTTTCTCTGAATTAAATAGCTTTGTTGCTATTACGTAGATTATTTGACATAGACATCCAGTCTTCAATGCTGAACGTGATGTCCAAATCTGACTCCCATTTAATCATCTGTGAGGATTTTTCCGGGACTCCAACACTGTTTAGGAAATTATATAGTTTTGAGATCAAACCTCTGTCTCTAGTAAAGGAGATACAGATTTGTTCAAACACTGTGTTGGAGGGGTTTGTAGAAAGTGCAAAACATTCAGCATAGAATTCCCTAATTAATTGGTAGTGGTGAAATTCTGAGGAAGGGAGGCCATGTATAGATTGTAGAGAGGGGAATGGGGTAAAGTTCCATTTTAGTTGTAAGGATCTAAGTGTAGTAAGATTTTTGCTAATCCAATTTAAGAAGGGTCTTTTTCGTTGTTATATGCGTGTGGAAATCTGGGGTCACCTAAAAAGGATGCTAAGGGTGGGGTGTTAGAGGAAAGTTTAAAGGTTTCTTTATGTTTGTTCCAAAGTTGAAAAAAGTGGGCAACTATAATATTTATTTGGAGTGTTTACTGTATGATGTGATGTTAGACCATAATATTCCTTGTAAATACAGTGGTTTGATAGAGGTGATTTCAAATTTTTTCCATGGAGTTTCGTGTATAGGGGTGAACCGTTGAGAAAGCTGGGTTACTCTAGCAGCAAGGTAATATAACCATATGTTGGGAAGACCTAAACCTCCTGCAGACTGGGGTCTATGCATCAGGGCATAGCTGCATCTAGGCTTTTTGCCTGCCCATATAAATTTGTTAATATTTCTCTGAATAGAGAATAATTTGGATTTTGGGATGTTAATTGGTAGGGTACGAAAAAAGTATAAAAGTTTGGGTAGGATTGTCATTTTGATGGCACATATTCTGCCTAGGAACGAAATATGAAATGAAGACCAAGAGTTAAGGATAGTGTTAATGTTGGAAAAAAGGGGGATGTAATTAGATTTATATAACTGGTTATATGTTGGGGTTATAGAAACTCCAAGGTACTTAAATGAATTAGAGCACCATATGAAAGGAAAATTGCTCGATAATAAATTTTGTGTATTTTGAGAAAGGTTAATCGGCATGGCAGAACATTTATTCATATTTATTTTGAGGCCAGAGATATTATGAAAAAGTTTCAATTCCTTAAGGAGGGATGGGATAGAGGTGATAGGTTCTGTAAGGAATACAAGAGCATCATCAGCGTATAAGCTGAGTTTAAATTCGTTTTCCCCTTTAGTATATCCTTTTATATCATAGTTATTTCTTATTTTATGGGCTAATGGTTCAATAGCAAGGACGAATAAGAGTGGGGAAAGGGGGCAACCCTGTCTAGTCCCTCTGCTAAGGGGAAAAAATTCAGAGTTGTGACCTGGGATTTTAATTCTAGTTTGGGGATTATGATAAAGGGCGTTAAAACCCTGCAAGAATTTATCTGATATCCCAAATTTGGGTAGTATAAAGTTAAGGTAAGACCAGCTAACGCTGTCAAACGCCTTATGAATATCTAGACTCAAGAGACAAAGCTTACGTGAGCAAAGATTTGCGTCTTGAATAATATTAGTTACCAGTCTAACATTATCAACAATTTGTCTTCCAGGGATAAAACTGGTTTGATCAATGTGAATTAGATTCGTGATAACTTTTGCCAGTCTGTCGGCAAGTAATCTTCCAAAGATTTTGAGGTCATTGTTTAAAACTGATATAGGGCGAAAATTTTGGGGAAGAGAGTGATCCTTAAGCGGTTTAGGAATTAGGGAAAGATTAGCTAGAAGCATCTCATTGGGGAATTGTCCACCATTAAGAATGTGATTAAAAAGGTTAGTCAAGTGAGGGGTTAGGAGGGGGGCAAATTTTTTATAATATGAAGAAGAAAAACCATCTGGGCCTGGGGCTGTGGAGGTTTTGAGGGATTTTATAATATGGGCCAGTTCCAATTCTGTACAGGGGGCATTCAACGACTCTATTTGCTGTGGGGTGAGCGAGGGTAGTCTGATGTCATCCATCCACAGTTTGGATGATTGGTCTGTAGGAGGTTGAGGGCTTGAGAGGAGGTCTTTATAAAATGTGGAGAATATTTTAAGTACTTCTTGAGGGTGTGTGATCATATTTCCTTTGGGGTCCCTAAGTTTTTATGTATGTGGGGGTTTGTGTTCATGATTAAGTTTTTTAGCAAACATAGATGAGGGAGAGTTACTATGTAATAAAAATTTAGCCTTGGAAAATCTTAATGATTTCTCTGTGTTTGCTGAAAGAATAACATCTAAAGCTTTGCGTTTGTCCTGAATTTGTTTGGTAATTTCTGATGAAGGAGTTATTTGCAGCTTAAGGTATAGGTCATTGAGTTCTTTAGTGAGGCATTTGATGTCTGTGAGTCTTTGTCTGTTTCTGTTTGCAGCGAGGCTAATTAAATGGCCTCTTAAGACTG
This sequence comes from Aquarana catesbeiana, assembly GCF_042186555.1. NCBI lineage: Eukaryota > Metazoa > Chordata > Amphibia > Anura > Ranidae > Aquarana > Aquarana catesbeiana. Next base: position 604,210,374 of record NC_133325.1, read on the forward strand.
CTTTATGTGCCACCCAAATCATAGTGGGAGGAGTTTCATCATTGACATTGTCAGAAAAATAATTCTCTATTTGTGTTGTAATGGACTGTGTCAGTGATGAATCTGTTAGGATTGTATCATTTAGTCTCCAATTATATGGTGAGGGTTTGAGACCTACGTGTGAAGTTTCAAAAAATGTAATGTCATGGTCTGACCATGGGCATGGGTGTATTGTAGCTTTAGAGGAGTTGGCTAAAAGAATAGGCGTGCAGTAAATGTAATCTAGTCTGGCGTAGACGTCATGGGGGTGTGAGTAATGTGTGTAGACTTTTGCACCTATGTTATGCGCCCTCCAGGAGTCAATAAGTTGAAGTTTATTAAGGGATCTGTTTAAAGATTTAGGGAAAGCTTTGGTGGATGGGGAAATTTTGCTTCTGTCTAGTGCAGGGTGTGCAGTTAGATTAAAGTCACCACCTACAATTAGATGGGGAGAGCTAAGTTTTTCCAGAGGTTCAAAAAAGCCTTGGAAAAAAGAAGAATGGGAATCATTAGGTGCGTAAACTGATGCGATAGTAATTTCTTTGTTATTTATCTGACCTTTAATAATGATATAGCGGCTATCTGGATCTTTATAAATATGTTGTGAGTCAAAGATGATAGTATTACGTAAAAAATAGCAACTCCGTGGGTTTTATTGTGGTATGTAGTATAATAAAATTGGTTGTATGTTTTGTCAAAATAGTTTGGATGTCTAGAGGAAGAGAAATGAGTTTCCTGTAGTAGGATAATATCTGCACCAATTCTTTTGTAGTGTTGGAAGGCCTTTTTCCTTTTGTGGGGTGTATTAAAGCCATGAACATTATGAGATATTACCTTAAGTACCATTGGTAATTAGTAGGGGGGTTTGCTTATGAAAAAAGACAGTCCTAATTACACATATTGGAATATAGATGAAAAGCATATAAGCGTATGAGGGAAGGTTAAAGCCCAGCACTTGAGATAGGAGTGTCACCTTATACCATATTAGTAGAGAAACCATGGTCAAATGTGTACCAAATATAAAACATGAGTATTTGAAACACAAAAAAAAAAATATAACATTGGGTCATTAGATGAGATTGAATAGTATCACTGTAACTTCCATGTTTGAATCTATAGAAAGTATCCACCATAAAGGTGAGATTGGTAAATACTGCAATGAAAAATAACAAAAACAAAGGGACAAGAAATATCTTGTCACAACATTTTACACTTGAATCAGGAGGACAAACATGTCCTGATCCTGCGAATGCCATCAAGTGCACCATCCTCCAAATTAAGGATGCAGCAGTTAACCGCATGGGCAGGTGGGGAGACAATCCAGCGACGACGGACTTAGCAGGCTATTTGAATAAATTGGAACAAAGACAATTAAATACGAACCAGAGGGGTAAATGTAACAGCAGAGGAAAATATCCTCTATCTTTGGGGGTTGAAAAATAAAAAAATTGTATCTCATTTTCAACCGACCCCGAGTTCACCCAACTAAAATTTACCATCCTAAGCACTGTTAAAAAACTGACTTTAGCCACATATATACCTTTTAGTGATAAAAAAAAAAAAAAAAAAAAAAAAAAAAGAAAAGGGGGGGAGGGAAAATTGGTGGGATAGAGGGAAGGGAGGGAGGGGAAAGGAAAGAGTGGGGGAAGGAGAGGGTTTGAGATGGAGTTGTGGAAAGTTTGTTCCTCCATTCGTTTTTTTAGGGATCTTGATGATGTCCAAGTTCCAGATGTGGGGGAAGTTCAAATGTTAGCAAAATGGTGAGTAGGACTGCGCTCAAGATGATCCATTCAAACAGGGATTAGTAAAGAAGAACCAAAGTTCAGTCTTGAAAGGACATCAAAACAAATGGGGCCTTGTGTGAAAATGAATGACACTTAATTAAGGAGATCAAGTGGCTTGGTTCTGGAAAGGTTGCCGCCATCTTCTCTGTTCAGCTGTGTTGCGTCTGGAAGACGGAGTCGACCATATTGGGGAGGGTCTTGGAGTAGATGGAAATCTGTTCGGTGGTTCTGGATCAAGTAGGCCTAGTTTGACTAGCAGTTCTTTGTCTTCAATTACATTATACACGGTGTATGTAGAGCCATTATGTGGGATTGTAAGCTTGAAAGGAAATCCCCATCTATATCTTATACGAGCTGTTTGTAAGATGTTTGTGACTTCCTTCATTCTGCGTATTCTATCCAGCGTGGCTGGGGAGATGTCAGGGTAGATTTGTAGCTTGTTGCCCTCAAAAGCAATGTTTGGGGAGGTTCCGGAGGCACGCATGATTTCCTCTTTGGTAAGAAAATCCTTCATGCACATGATGATATCTCTAGGTGGTTTGTCAGGTGGGGGTTTGGGGCGCAGGGCTCTGTGTATGTGGTCGCATGTGAATGCTGACATTGGTTTGTCAGGGAGAAGATTATGGAAAATCTTGGAAACCGCTTGTATCAGATCAGTGACTGTTTCAGGGACACCATGCAGTCTGATATTATGGCGTCTGTTCCTATTATCCAAATCTTCCACTTGTGCTTGCATAAAGGCGAAACTATCTGCCAAAGATTCATAGTCCTTTCTTAAATTGTTATGAGCAAGTGAAAGTTCATCGTGTTTAGTTTCTAAGATGTCAGTGCGATTTCCTATATTGGCTATTTCCTGAGATAGGGCCGTAGTAGCTTTATGTACTTCGCTCTCTATTTTATTTACCAGCTTATCAAAGATTGTAGTAAGGCTAGCATCCAAATCAGCTTTAGATAATGGGGATGAGTACTCACAGTTCCCATTGTTGAGAGAGTGGATGGATGGATTAGAGAGCTGTTTCATTGCAGCCGCGTGTGTGCCGGTGCCGGCGCCATCTTGGGACATCTTCCTGGCCTGCTTGCCTGCAGCGTTCAGAAGATAGTGGGTTAAGTGGTGTTGTGAGCGGCAAGAGTGTCCGGTTCTTCTTACCGGCATGCACAGAGGGTTCCCAGAGGGGTGTGGAGTATTTTCGGCGGCGTGTTGTTTGTCTGGCTCTGGTTATTCAGCCCGCTCTGGCCGGGTCAGACGGAGCAGTGGTTACTCACGTCCTTCCCGCATCGCGCCGCGCATGCCCCCCCCATGCCACTTTTTAAAAAAAAAGCTATTTTCAATAATCCAATGAAATTTTAAAATTTGAGTTACATGGCTAAAAATAGAGTGCCTAAGTGCCGGTTCACACAGGGGCAGCACGACTTGCATGTCGCCTCACCGAGGTGACCTGCACACGACTTCAGCGGCGACTTGCAAAATGACTTCTGTATAGAAGTCAATGCAAGTCACCTGAAGTCGCCCCAAAAATACTACAGGAACCTTTTTCTAAGTTGGAGCGACTTGCGTCGCTCCTATTAGAACGCTTCTGTAGTACAGAACGGGAGGCGACTTGTCAGGTGGCTAGGTCGCCTGACAAGTCGCCCCTGTGTGAACCGGCACTTAGGCTGGTGTTAAAATGGAACTAAACCAATTTAACTGTTTCCCAAAACAGCTTTGTTCAAGGCATGATGTGCTCTCAACTGTCAACCCATCAAATGGCTGGTGTCATAACTGGTCACATGTTCAAACCAAAGCTAAGATGGCAGCTTCCTTGGCTGTAAAGGATAGTAAGGTTTAGTTCCACGTTAACTTTGTGCAACCTAAGTTTTGTGCATTAAATACCAGTGCTATTAAATATATGTTCCTGTTGTCAATCCTTACTGCTTAAATCAAGTAGCTAATACCTCGGGCTCTGTCACTAGTACACTTGTGAGTAAACAGTATTTACTGATCAGGGCTGCAGACAGGCAGCAGTACAAGGTCAGCAGGAAAGGGTGTCTGGTCTCTCATGTAAGCTGTACAGTGCCCCAAGATTTCTCATGGCAGCCCTGCATATAGGCCTTGCTTTTCTTTTTTTCTTTTTACCTCCAGGAAATCCAGTACCATTAACAATCAGCGCCAGGAAATCCGCAGAGGCAGAGAACACCCAGCAAGAAGGCCCTTTGACATGATTGCACACTTTGGGGTCCACATGAGACCCACTTAGTGGACCCAGAATTAACATTGACACTGGTGGCAGCTGGGAGTGAGATGCCAACTGCAGAAGATGATTGAGGCATGTACATCACAGAGGGTGGGGAAAGCGGGGTGCAGTTTGACATGTTTGCCCTGGGTATTGGATGACGTTGTCCCGACACAGCTTCCAGGTATTGTTTTAACAGGCTTGATTTGTGGGCACATCTACTTTTGAGCTTTATATTTTATTGAACTTTATATTTTATAAGTGCTACGCAAGGCATTTTGCCTAATTTTAGGTGTTAATTCAATTAATTTTCCCATTCTGTGTGTAGCCAGTCTTAATTTTCTATAACTACTAATTGGAATATCTGTCTCTTGGAACTATGGTAACAATACACATTTATAGACAGAATTTTTAGAACCCCCATTAAACTTCCTCCACCCTCCTTTAATATACATAGTGTTCATAGTGATCTCCTAGAAATATACATAGTGCTCAAGGTAATATAACCATCAGAATATGGTATCCTAGCAATGTCTTTAGATATATTGATCTGAGTGCTAGACTACAAGTACTTGAATAGAGGGCTGCATGTTTATAGGGATGCCATATAGTGTTTTTCTATTACAACTCTGGGATCTGTCATGTTAATAGCAAGGGAAGACTTTCTACTTGGTAATCATTAATATACAGAAAGCATTAATATACAGGAAGCAGGTAATAAACTGCGATGACATTTGCTGCAATCTTTACCATCTATATAATTAGAAAAACAGGAGTTTCATTATAAATGTCAGGAGCAGGAACTACATGTCTCCCCTATTGGCAGAAAACTTCTAAAACAGATATTCTGCCTGCAAATCAGCACAGGCAGTGTAGCTTAGCACACTTCAGTCCTGCTGCAAGTTATAAGGAAGGGCCCCTCAGATTCACTCCCATACTCAGTACTACAGACTAGGGAATGAGCTTCGTGTTCGAGTCGAACGTAAGTTCGACTCGAACATTGGCTGTTCGACCGTTCGTCCAATTACGAACATTATGGGGCCGTTCGCGCCAAATTCGAGTGGCGGGTCACGGCCCATAATTCACTGCGGTATCGCACTGCATTGCTGGCTGATGATTGTCCAAGCATGCACTATATATATATATATACATCCCAGCTTTGTGCAGCTGCATCTCACTGCAGGCCATTCCTTGTGTACCTATTCCAATACATCAAAGACAGTATGTCTTGAAGGCCAACAAGGGGAGGCAGGCAGTCACAGGCCAATAAAAGAGGGCAAGCAGGCTCTGTGTCTAGAGGCAACAGTGCTGGTCATGGACACGGTGCATCCTCATCAGCACATGGCCTTGGGGCATGCTTGTCCTTTTTCTCAGCAGCTGGCCATGTTGAGCCACAACATGCCGAAGAGTTGGTAGAGTGGATGACCAAGCCGTCCTCATCCTCCTCATCCTCTCATCCTCTGTCACCCAGGTTACCTTGGCTGCCAATGCAGGTACCAAAGTGGCCTATTCCTTGGACTTAAGGTCATCATCAGTTACTTCTTCCCTAGTCCCACCGGAGGAGTCCCCCAAACTGTTCGACCACAGTGTCAGGTACATGCTGCAGGAGGATACGCAGCATTTTGAAGGCTCAGATGATGTACCCAGCTTGAGGAAGGCAATAACATGACCCAAGAAGGACATCAAACTGGCAGTCATGTTCCCTCAGCTGCAGCATACTGCCAGGTTTGCTCCAGTGACAAGGAGGGAGGGGATGATGAGCTCACTGACTCTACGTGGGTGCCTGGTAGGAGAGAGGAGGCGGAGGAGGAGGCACATCTCCAACGAGGCAGGATACCCTCCAGGGGCCAGCTTAAGGGCAGCCAACCGACTGCATCAGACCGCAAAGCTCCGCAAGTGCAGGGAGCTTGTGACTCTGCACATTATTTCAAAAGTTCTTTGGTGTGGGCCTTTTTTGAGACATGTGCAGCAGATCGCACCGTTGCTATTTGCAACATATGTCTGAAGCGTATCAAGCGTGGACTAGACAGGAAGCGCTTGGGCACCACATGCTTAATCAGACATATGTTGAGCTCCCATGCAGCCCGTTGGCAACACTACCTAAAAGACCCACACCAAAGAACAAGGCGGACCTCTCCTTGCTCCTCATCAGCTGGGATCTCCAACCCCACTATACCTTCAGTTCTCTCAGAAACCTGCACTGAGAGGAATAAAGGTGTAGAATAAATGTGCCACTGCCAAGTACTTGCGGGCAATCTGCTATCGGTACACCAACATCCGATTCTAGTAGGCAGATTTCCCTACCCCAGTTCCACCGGTGAAATTGCTAGCACTTCAACTGCTGCCTTTTCAGTTGGTAGACTTTAAGACTTTGCCCCCTTCCGTGAGTTTGTGAAATGTGCGGTACCTCAGTGGCAGGTTCCCAAACACCACTTTTTTTCACGGAAGGCGATTCCGGCTCTCTACCGGCATGTGGAAGGCAATGTCCATGCCTCGCTGGACAGGGCGGTCAGCGGTAAGATGCATATTACCGCTGACTCATGGTCCAGCAGGCATGGACAGGGCTGTTACCTATCTTTCACCGCGCACTGGGTGACTCTGCTGGCAGCTGGGAAGGATGCAGGACAGGATGCAGTAGTGTTGGAGGTTGTTCCGCCACCATGCCTCCAAAATTCTACTAGTGGTGATTTTGCCACACCTCTCTCCTCCACCCCCTCCTCTTCTTCTTCCTCCATGACCTCTTCCTGTGCTGATTTGTCCTCGGAACCAGCGGTGCTCTGTAGGCTTTCAAGGGGCTACGCAAGCACGCAGGCAAAAAGATGCCATGCAGTGCTTGAGCTGGTGTGCTTGGGGGACAGGAGCCACACTGGGGCAGAGATTCTGTCAGCTCTGCAGGGACAGGCTCAGAGGTGGTTGACGCCACGCCAGCTTAAGACAGGAATGGTGGTTTGTGACAATGGCACCAACCTCCTCTCTGCCCTCTGACAGGGACAACTGACCCATGTGCCCTGTTTGGCTCACCTCCTTAACTTGGTGGTGCAGCAGTTCTTGGGCAGGTACCCGGGGCTTACAGGATGTCCTGAGGCAGGCCAGGAAAGTCTGTGTGCATTTCCGCCAGTCATATAATGCCAGTGCTCGGCTGGCTGGCCTCCAAAAGGAATTTAACCTGCCCAAGAACCGCCTAATCTGTGACATGCCCACCAGGTGGCCATCGATGAGTACCTGTGCGACTATGGCACCAGGACAGGGTCAGGGGAGCTTGTTTTTTTTCCCCACGCCAATGGGCCATGATCAGGGATGCATGCACTGTCCTGTCACCATTTGAGGAGGCCATGAGGATGGTGAGCAGTGACAGTGCATGCATCAGTGACACTGTCCCTCTTGTCCACCCGTTGGAGCACACGCTGCGTGGAATAATGGACAGGGCACTGGAGGTAGAACAGAGGCAGGAAGAGGAGGACTTCCTTACCTCTCAAGGCCCCCTTTATCCAGACAGTGTTTCTGCATGCCCGCCGATCACACAGGAAGAGGACGTGGAGCAGGAGGAGGAGGAGGAGGATTGTGTCAGCATGGAGGTGGGGCCTAGCACTCAGCATCAGCAGCAGTCTTCAAGGGATCATTTACAGTCCGAAGAAACCCATGGACTTGTAGTGGCTGGGAGGAGGTGGCTGCGGATCATGTCATCCTTAGTGATCCAGAGGACTCTGGACCGAATGCCTCAGCAAACCTATGCTGCATGGCCTCCCTGATCCTGCAAAGCCTGCGGAAGGATCCTCATTAGGGATAAGCTTCAAGTTCGAGTCGAACTCATGTTCGACTCAAACATCGGCTGTTCGCAAGTTCGGGTGTTCGCGGCAAATTCGAAAGCCACTGAAAACCCTTTAAAAGTCTATGGGAGAAATCAAAAGTGCTAATTTTAAAGGCTTATATGCATGGTATTGTCATAAAAAGTGTTTGGGGACCTGGGTCCTGCCCCAGGGGACATGGATCAATGCAAAAAAAGTTTTTAAAAACGGCTGTTTTTTCGGGAGCAGTGATTTTAATAATGCTTAAAGTGAAACAATAAAAGTATAATATTCCTTTAAATTTCGTACCTGGGGGGTGTCTATAGTATGCCTGTAAAGGGGCGCATGTTTCCCGTGTTTAGAACAGTCTGACAGCAAAATGACATTTCAAAGGAAAAAAGTCATTTAAAAGTACTCGTGGCTATATGAATTGTCGGTCCGACAATACACATAAAAGTTAATTGATAAAAACGGCCCGACCCAAAATTAAAAAAAAAATGGGGTGGGGGTCCCCCTAATTTCCATACCAGGCCCTTCAGGTCTGGTATGGATTTTAAGGGGAACCCCGCGGAAATTTTTTTTTAAAAAATGACGTGGGTCCCCCCAAAAATCCATACCAGACCCTTATCCGAGCACGCAACCTGGCAGGCCACAGGAAAAGAGGGGGGGATGAGAGAGCACCCCTCTCCTGAACCGTACCAGGCCAGATGCCCTCAACATTGGGAGGGTGCTTGAGGGGGTCCCCCCCAAGCACCTTGTCTCCATGTTGATGAGGACAAGGGCCTCATCCCCACAACCCTTGCCCGGTGGTTGTGGGGGTCTGCGGGCGGGGGGCTTATCAGAATCTGGAAGCCTCCTTTAACAAGGGCACCCCCAGATCCCGCCCCCCCTGTGTGAAATGGTGTACCCCTACCATTTCACTAAAAAAGTGTCAAAAATGTTAAAAATGACAAGAGACAGTTTTTGACAATTCCTTTATTTAAATGCTTCTTCTTTCTTCTATCTTCTTTCTTCTATCTTCCTTCGGTTTCTTCCTCCATCTTCTTCTTCCTCCGATCCTCTGTTTCTTGCTCCGGTGTTCTTGTCTGGCATCTTCCTTTGTGACATCTTCTTCCCTTCTTCGTGCTCGGGCCGCTCCGCATCCATGATTGGAGGCTCCCGCTGTGTGACGCTTCTCGTCTTCTGACGGTTCTTAAAAAATGGAGGGCAGGGCCACCCGGTGACCCCGCCCCCCTCTGACGCACAGAGACTTCCCTGTCCGCCCCCTCTGATGTCATGGGGAAAGCCTCAGGGAAGTCCCCATGCATCAGAGAATTATTTAAGAACCGTCAGAAGACGAGAAGCGTCACACAGCGGGAGCCTCCCATCATGGATGCGGAGCGGCCCGAGCACGAAGAAGGGAAGAAGACGCCGCGGAGGAAGATACCAGACGAGAACACCGGAGCAAGAAGCAGAGGATCGGAGGAAGAGGAAGAAGAAGGTGGAGGAAGAAACCGAAGGAAGAAAGAAGATAGAAGAAAGAAGATAGGAGATAGAAGAAAGAAGAAGCATTTAAATAAAGGAATTGTCAAAAACTGCCTCTTATCATTTTTAACATTTTTGACACTTTTTTTGTGAAATGGTAGGGGTAAGTACTCCCTTACCATTTCACATGGGGGGGCCGGGATCTGGGGGTCCCCTTGTTAAAGGGGGCTTCCAGATTCTGATAAGCCCCCCACCCGCAGACCCCCACAACCACTGGGCAAGGGTTGTGGAGATGAGGCCCTTGTCCTCATCAACATGGGGACAAGGTGCTTTGGGGGGGACCCCCCAAAGTACCCTCTCAATGTTGAGGGCATGTGGCCTAGTACGGTTCAGGAGGGGGGGCGCTCTCTCGTCCCCCCCTCTTTTCCTGCGGCCCGCCAGGTTGCGTGCTCGGAAAGGGTCTGGTATGGATTTTGAGGGGGACCCCCACGCCTTTTATTTATTTTTTGGGGGCACAGGGTTCCCCTTAATATCCATACCAGACCTGAAGGGCCTGGTATGGAATTTAGGGGGACCCCCACGCTATTTTTTTTTAAAATTTTGGTTCGGGGTTTCCCTATGGGGAAATCCCATGCCGTTTTTATCAATGAACTTTTATGTGTATTGTTGGACCAACAATTCATATAGCCGCGAGTACTTTTAAATTACTTTTTTTCCTTTGAAATGTCATTTTGCTGTCAGACTGTTCTAAACATGGGAAACATGCGCCTTTTTACAGGCATATTATAGACACCCCCCAGGTACGAAATTTAAAGGAATATTACACTTTTATTGTTTCACTTTAAGCATTATTAAAATCACTGCTCCCGGAAAAACGGATGTTTTTAAAACTTTTTTTTGCATTGATCCATGTCCCCTGGGGCAGGACCCAGGTCCCCAAACACTTTTTATGACAATAACTGGCATATAAGCCTTTAAAATTAGCACTTTTGATTATTCATGTTCAAGTCCCATAGACTTTAACGGTGTTTGAACAAATTTTTTGCCTGTTCGCATGTTCTGGTGCGAGCCGAACCAGGGGGTGTTTGGCTCATCCCTGATCCTCATATTCGTGGTATCAAGGAGAGCGATCATTACTGGCTGGCAACCCTCCTTGATCCACGTTACAAGGGTAAGGTTGCGGACCTTATCTTGCCATCGCAGAGGGAGCAGAGAATGAACATCTTCGGGAGGCCTTGCAGAAAGGTTTGTGAAACGCTTTTTCAGAGCCTGGGAGGTTACAATTTCCTGGTCCTCCTGGACAACGTGTTGCTGAGGCTTCAGTCAGTCACAGAAGGAGCGGTGAAGAAGGTGGCCGTCTGATCGATGCGTTCAGACAATTTTTTAGTCCGCAGCCCCAAGGTCTGATCGGTTCCAGCAACCATCGCCAGCGTCTCATTCACATGGTGCAGCAATACCTAGGGGCAAGATCAGACTTGCACTCCTTTCCCACCAAAAATCCTCTCGGTTATTGGGTCTTGAGGATGGATCACTGGCCAGAACTTGCGCAGTATGCAATTGAGCTACTGGCCTGTCCTGCATCCAGCGTTCTTTTGGAACGCACATTCAGCGCTGCTGGAGGCTTTGTAACCGATCACAGGGTGCACCTGTCCACCGAATCATTCATTCGGCTGACCTTCATAAAAATGAATCAGTCTTGGATCACCAGCTACCAAGCACCTGATGCTGATTTAACCGCATATTTTTTTTTTAATGTGAGATCCCTTCAAGACTGCCTATGCTGATGCTGAGTGACTATCCTGTTATGCTGAGTGACAATCCTCTTCCTCCTCAATGTTCATGCTGATAGCTTGTAAGAACAGTTTTGGTTCTGGGCGCCGCCATCAATGGCTAAGGCCCAATTTTTCTGCCCCTGTTTAACAGGGGCGTGTAATTACAATTTTTGATGCAATACTTTGCAGCAGGGCTCATTCCTGCGCTCCAACTAGAGTAATTGTGAGGGGTTGCAGTGTTGTGGCACCAGCACCAGTGCCCAAGGCCCAATTTTTCAGCCCCTGTTTAACAGGGGTGTGTAATTACAATTTTTGATGCAATACTTTGCAGAAGGGCTCATTCCTGCGCTCCAACTAGAGTATCTGCGAGGGGTTGCAGTGTTGTGGCACCAGCACCAGTGCCTTAGGCCCGATTTTTCAGCCCCTGTTTAACAGGTGCATGTAATTACAATCGTTGATCTAATATTTCACAGCAGGGCCCGTTCCTTTGCCCACCAAGAGTAACTGTGAGGCCTTACAGTGTTGTGGCAACACCACCACACCGTCCACCACCAAAGGCCCAATTTTTCTGACACTGTTCAACAGGGGCATGTAATTACAATTCTTGATTTAATATTTAACAGCAGGGTCCGTTCCTGCGCCCACCAAGAGTAACTGTGAGGGCTTACAGTGTTGTGGCAACACCAACACCTAAGGCCTAAATTTCTGCAGAGTATATAGGGCAGGCCCCTACTTTCAAACATTCAACTTACAAACGACTCCTACTTGCAAACGGAAGGAGAAAACTGGAAGTGAGAGGAAATCTACCCCTAGGAAGGGAAATTCTCTCCTGTAAGAGTTCCTTGTTTCACTAAAAACCCCAAATTTTCAAAATCCAATTGTCATTGGGACAGAAACTGAGGTGAAATCTTCTGAACAGGTGCACAGACAGCAAAACAAATGTTACAGGGGTGATAATCTTTCCCTATGTTTTCCAAAAAGCTTAAAAATGTATTTTTTTGGCTGTAGCTACACGTAAAGAATATACCAGTTCAAAATTACAAATTTCAAAACAGATTCTACTTAAGAACACACCTACAGTCCCTGTCTTGTTTGCAGCGCCTGTATACTGCTGTTCAGAGTATATAGGGCCTGGGGGCCCAACGCCTTTACTTTTTTTTATTTGGGTGCGGGGTTCCCCTTATTATCCATACAAGACCCAAAGGGGCTGGTAATGGGCTGGGGGGAATTCCCAATGATTTTCATCCATATTGCCGGGACCAGACATGACATTAAAGCCGCAAGCAGTTTTAAATGACTTTTTTCCTTTAAAAATTTCATTTTGAGCAGGGACTGTTCTAAACACGGGAAACACGCGCCACTTTACAGGCATACTGTAGACACTCCCCAGGCACTATATTTAAAGGAATATTTCACTTTTATGTAGCGGTCACATTTTTGCTTAACAATTCAATGTTATGTTATAGCTTAGTATTTGGTGCCATCTAGCGACCAAAATTGCGAATGGACTTGATTTTATTTTTTTCTTTCTGGAGAATTGAGAAGATGATAGTAAGTGACTATCTTGTTAACATTTCTACATTAACTTGACCTACCCACAATGCCTATGACCTCCCATGAGCACCAAAAGAATTGAACTGCATTGTGGGAAGGCTATAAAAGAACTCGGCGCGGCCATCTTGGCTCACTTGGAAATGCCTGGCCAGCCTGGGAGGATCTATGTGAGGTCTCCAGCGAAGCGCGGCCTACCTCCATGGAAGAGCGATCCGATCAGCGATCCTGTGACACATCAGTGAGCTGGACTGACGACGAGGCAAGACTGGGAATGGAGCCAGAGAAGCCTGTCGGAGTCTTCTGAGAGTCCCAGAGCATTTAGCTGAATGGAGCGGAGCAGCGTAACAGTGTCGGCCAGAAACAGGACCCTGTGCACCGGAGCAGAACTGTTCTACGTTGAGAACCCGGTTGGGTGAGAGGGCTGTTGCCCAAAAGTTTCTTTGATGCACTTTACACACCTGCACTTATAACACAGTGTTGCTGGGATCTGCAGTCCCACAGAGGAAAAACACAAAGGACTAAGACTGAGTTCAGAACAGGTCTCAAGCCTGTACCTCAGTATAACTTTGACACTGTGTTATTGGCATTGGAGATAGTTGCAGTGCTGCTGTACCACAACATTAGTTCCATATTCAATTTGCCTTAATCCGGGAGTTGTTAACCTTTGGATTACAATCCAATTTACTCATAGCTAGCAGAAGAAAGAAGAAAAGAAGGACTGTTTCATAAAACATAAGGCTTTGTGTTTCATTGCTTATTAACAATACTAGAATATAAAGCAGTGGGAGCTCCCTAGGGGTTGATTTATGCTTTGTTAAAATAGCATTTGTCTACTTTACATTTACAAGGTGTGCTGAGGTTGGGGCAGTGTTCATAGTGAAGTAATTTTCACTCCGTCATTTGTCCCATTCTCTAGATGGGAGATTAGAGATTAATTTGTACATTTTACATTTGTTAATATTTTAGTGTGGGTTAAATCTGTTTGGCTGTCACACTATGTTGGTCTGACAAAACATTACTTTTGTTTAAGTATTCCTGTCTGGAGTGTTGCCTTCTTTGAGTTGCTGACCAGGTGCAAACGGAAGTTTAAGGAAAAGACAAAAGGTATATTGTAATTATATATTGGAAGATTATCTTTAAGTTTTACCACACACTCATATTACATTACAGCTGAGAATACTGAAGAGTTATTATAAAGAGGAAGATGCTGCTGAACTGTTTCATCACCTGATAAATATGGCACAGAGCAGTCAGGAGACTCCTCAGAACTTTTTATTCAGAGCCATTAAGCTAAAGGACCGTCTGTTGTCTGTCTCAAAGGGGGAGGGCACCGAGGAACACTTTGGAGCCAAACTGATTCCGAAAAAGTTTCTGAGATCCATGACTACAGGACTGAGGAGTGACTATATCAAGCTTCAGTTGAGACAGTACCTGGAAGATCTATCTACACCAGATGAGGTCCTCATTAAAGAGACAAATGAGGCAGCTAAAATGGAGGTAGAAAGGGACAAGAAACAAAGAAAGATTTCACCTTCCAGCATAACCAGGACCAAAGGACAGCAGTTAGATGTGTTACAAGGCATTAAAGAACCCAGTGTCTTGATGGTGAGCACAGACCAGACATCTTGGCCATCACCTACTCCACATCTGTCAACGTGCGAGTCTAGTCTGGAGAAACTGCTCCAAATGCAGAAGGAAATGTTAGAAATGATTACCTTAGTAACTGCTAAACTGGTCCACATGAGAAAGAAGTCTCAACCCTCAAGAATCTGACGAGTAACACTGCTGATCAGACCATGAAAGAAAAAGATCTGCTTTAAATGTGGAGGAGTGGGACACTACCATCGAGTATGTCCAAGTCCAACACAACCTGAGGCAGAACCACAAAAGCCGGCAGAAAACTTCCGAGGGCCCCAGTGAAGGAATCAACTGGGTGCCCTGTTACAGCAGTCAACTCCAAACCCACCTGTACTCACCAGACCTCAACGGCCACAGCGTTTGACTGTCACACTATGTTGGTCTGACAGTAAAAATGCTGTAATCATTATTTACAAGTAAATACAGTAAAACATTACTTTTGTTTAAGTATTCCTGTCTGGAGTGTTGCCTTCTTTGAGTTGCTGAGCAGGTGCAAGCGGAAGTTTAAGGTAAAGACAAAAGGTATATTGTAATTATATATTGGAAGATTATCTTTAAGTTTTACCACACACTCATATTACATTATAGCTGTGTCAAGGGGACTGAGTCAAATTTAAGGGGTGTATAGCAGAGTACAGACCCAAATCAAATACCAGCATCTCCTTCCGGGGTCAGTGCTACATTCATTTTTTCACTTTAAGCATCATTAAAATCACTGCTCCAGAAAAAAACGGCAGTTTTTAAAACTTTTTTTGCATTGATACATGTCCCCTGGGGCAGGACCCGGGTCCCCAAACCCTTTTTAGGACACTAACTTGCATATTGGCCTTTAAAATTCATACTTTTGATTTCTCACGTTCGAGTCCCATAGACTTTAATGGGGTTCGAAAGTTTGCGCGAACTTTCGGTCCGTTCGAATGTTCTGATGCGAACCAAACTGGGGGGTGTTCGGCTCATCCCTACTACAGACCAAATAATATACACCAATTTGGGTTATTTTTACCAACGATATGTAGCGGTATAAATTTTGGCCAAAATATATGAAGAAAAAATTACTAATTTGCAAAATTTTATAACAGAAACAAAGAAAAATGCATTTTTTTACAGAATTTTCGGTCTTTTTTCTTTTATAGTGCAAAAAATAAAGAACCCAGCGGTGATTAAATACCACCAAAAGAAAGCTCTATTTGTGCGAAAAATAGGACAAAAATTTCATTTGGGTACAGTGTTGCATGACTGAGTAATTGTCATTCAAAGTGTGAGAGCACCGAAAGCTGAAAATTGGTCTAGTTATTAAGGGGGTTTAAGTGCCCAGTGGTCAAGCGGTTAACGGGGTTCGAAAGTTTGCGCGAACTTTCGGTCTGTTCGAATGTTCTGATGCGAATCAAACTGGGGGGTGTTCGGCTCATCCCTACTACAGACTTACTATACCTTATGCAGCTAACATGCCCACCACATTACCTTCCTAATCTGAAACCCCTGCTCTATCTAAAAGCCCTCCACAACTAACCCCCCCCACCCACCCACTCCAACAAAATCCTAAGTCCTCTTTCACTATTAAAAGTTTGACCCCTACTGCCAATAATGATGCCAGCATTGAGCTGGAACAGACATTATCCCAATTGTTTGAATGTTTTGATATGCCATACTTTTAGATTGTAAGCTCCAATTAGCAGGGGCCTCCCAATATTCTTGTACTGAATTGTATTGTAACTGTACTGTCTCCCTTTCATTTGGATGGCAGAAAATGTTGGCACTATATAAATCCTGTATAAAAAAACATAATAATGAAACACAAATCACCTCATTAGAGTCCAGGATGCAAGCCCTGGAACAGACACATGATACTCAGACATTGGAGGCCCAGGAGATGCAGCTTCACCTTGAGGAAATGGAAGACCGCAGCCGCCGTAATAACTTGCGGGGTCTCCCAGAAGCCACGGGTCCGGAGGACCTAGTGGAAACCATGACAGACATCTTCCACAGAATCCTAGAAGCGACACCACCTACCCTGGAGATAGACCGGGTACACCGTACCTTAGGCCCCAGGTCCACGGATCCTGCATGGACCTGTGATGTCCTCTGCCGCCTACACAGTTATACCCAGAAGGAGACCATCTTGCGTAAGGCCTGGGAACACGGGGACATTGACTTTGATGGAGCGCACATCCAGATCCCCCCAGATGTATCCAGGGCTACGCTGCAACGCCGAGCATTCCTAAAACCGGCTCTTGAAGTAGCGAGGTGCAATGGCTTCACCCATAGATGGGGCTACCTGTTGGCAGTTATATTCCACACGGAGCAAGCCTCCTTCACGCTACGCACACTGGCGGACCTCCCGGCGTTCTTCACTATTCTGGGGGCAGAACCGGTCCAAGTGCCAAACTGGCTGATGAGGATTCCACCACCTGTAAACTGCTCGGGCCCGAATTTGGGCAGACACAACCAACCTGCCCAGCCTCATTAGATCCCGGGGGCGATCTCGCCCTTCGTCCATTAATGGAGCCCGTGAGTCTTAATTACATTACTTCTTGAGACAGTACCTCTTGTTTCACACTGGTTGGACACTTGAACTCCCCGCTGGCATGCCCCACGAGTCAACACACTACCTGCAGTGCCCCTATACCTAACCGCCAATACCCCCCAATGACGTGACTGAGCAGAAACCTGGAAACTCTAGATACAAGTCAGCCAAGACTGCTCACATACTTGACCCCCACTTGCCCACTTGCTACATAAGCCACCTACGAGGCTCCGTGATACTAAGAGCTGCTACTAGAGACATGGTTTATGAACACCAGGTAAATAGTCTGAACCACGCTATTGTTTTAGCTGAAACCCTGAACTGTTTCACGTTGGTCACCATGAAAAAATGCAGATCTGGATTCAACCACCTCCACACGGATCCCCCCTCATCGCACCACTAGACCCATATCTGCCTGCCCGGACAGCCACATGGGACACAGGGCGAATGATGTGGAGGAATTTGAACTATCAGGCATTTAGGCGCCGGGTGGTATTGAACCCCTTGCATGCAACATACTACAATGACTTTCCATAACCTGCTTTTTGTTTCAGGTACACCTATCACTGTCCCTTACCAGGTCTGATGGACGAACTAATCTCGCTGCAATCGGGGGGTTAAAGTCACGCAAGAACCGCTAAAGTAGACATGTGAGTGGCTGTGGTGGCAGGCTAACCTGCCAAACAACGGGAGGTGGGGTGAGTCTTTTTTAGGAAGGAACACGGTTGAAAAAAAAAAAAATTATATATATACATATATATATATATATATATATATATATATATATATATATATATATATATATACATATATATATATACATATATATATATACATATATATATATATATATATATATATATATATATACATATATATAAATATACATATATATATATATATATACATATATATATATATATACATATATATATATATATATATATATATATATATATATATATATATATATATATATATATATATACATGGAGATAAACGATAGCACGGCTGTGCTGAGATCCCAAGGGATAAACAGCAAGAACTTTGACCATAACAGTAATTATACAGGACATAACAGGCCCGGCATCCCTGGTAAGGGGGGGAAGTTAGGGGAAGGTATTATCTGCAACGGTGGGGGGTGGCAGGTTGTGAGCATCTCTCTTGACTCTAATATTTGGGGACACTAGTTAATGACCGTAAGAGATAGCTCTGCAGGAGCTACAGATTTTATAGTAGGAGGGTGTCGGGACAAGCCGACATGTCCGGGAAATCACTAAAGTTTGTTTAAATATTCAACCTGTGTACTTATTGTACTTACTTAAAATGTTCTGCTTATTCATAGAGTTTTGACTGTTAATGATAACCACTAGGTCTTACGTGTTTTTATTACTGTATCTATATAAGTCCTGTATCAACAACAGTTGCCTAATGCGTGTTCACAACCACACACTCAGAAATAGGTTGGGTGGATCGCGGACGGCTTGGGAGCCCCCCCCGGAAGCTCTCACTAACCACACTCCCACTTAGGCAAACGCTCACTTCTCTGGCCTACCTGGAGAGCGTAATAGCAATATTTTGCTAACACTTTAGACATCCAGCTTTGGCTGGACGGAATTAGTTGGGAGACCCGTGCTCTCAACTATCACCTTTTCAACTCTTGAAGGACTGTCCGTCTTAAAGGGGTTATTCACCCTCTTTCTACTCTCTCTTTCTTACACTTCTTTCATCTCTCCCTACCCATATATTTCTACCCCCCCCCCTCTGTCCCACCCTCCCCCAACCCTATCTGTCCCCCCACGATCATGGACACGCTTAACGTCATCACATTAAACGTAAAGGGACTTAATGTCCCCGAAAGAGGAGAATGCTACTGAATGACATGAAACGAATGAAAGCCGATATTGTAATGAAAAAAGAGACACACTTTCGGGAAAACAATTTCCCTATTCTAAAAAACAGACATTACCCAATGGTCTATCATTCTACTTACTCAGAAGCCAAAGCTAGAGGGGTTTCAATCCAGATCTCGGCAAGAATCCCATGGTCCCTAACTGAGAAGAAGACAGACCCAGCGGGTAGATATCTATTTCTCAAGGGCCTGATTGGTGGAGTAAAGGTAACTATTGCAAGCCTCTACGCCCCAAGCTGTCAGCAAGACACCTTCATCAAAAGACACATAGAACTCATTTCTCAGAATGACAGCTTATCTTGGGTGGCGACCTTAACATTCCCCTACTCCCTATGGAAGACACCTCGACAGGACTGTCATCTACCCCTCGAGGCACGCGCAGAGTAATACACTTAACGCTTCACGCCGCATAACTAAACGATGCCTGGCGTCTTTTCCACCCAGGGGAACATGATTCTGTGAATGTTCTACTCACATTCACACCGAGCGTACTCACGCATAGATTACTTCCTAATACCTCATAACCAGCTTTAGGCAGTTAAAGACATTACCATCGGGACGATCACCTGGTCGGACCATGCCCCGGTCACACTACATTACGCTCTGACTGACTTTCATGGGGAACAAAGAATGCCATGGAGACTTAATGAAAGTCTCCTCCAAGACCCAGAGAATCTAGCTGAAGTAACAAAAGAAATTATACACTATTTCCACGATAACAATGATACAGATGGTGACACGGGCTTGGTCTGGGAGGCACATAAGGCAGTGATACGTGGGGTTCTTATAAAACACGGCGCAAGACTCAAAAGACAAAGGACGGCACATCACTACTTAGCAAACTGCAGACCCTGGAAGCTCAAGACAAATAGACCCAGACTAGATCACTAGGAGGTGAACTAGACACAGTACGCATGCAGATCACTGATCTACTCCAATTTAAAGCTAAAGCAGCACTCCAAATCTTCCCAGAAACGAATATACGAATCGGGCAATAAATGTGGTAGACTACTAGCACAATCACTATGGAGTCAGAAACTGACGTCCTACATACCATATGTATACTCCCCAACCGGACAAAAAGCAGCTATACCCCAACATATCACCCGAGAATTCAAATCATACTATGAAACCCTCTACAATCTAACCACGACACAACCGCCACCAGAACGTATAGCAGAATATATAGACACTTCCACAATGCCTACCCTCCCAGCCGAAACACGCAACCTTCTAGACGAACCTATTACACTACCAGAAATACAACTAGCAATAGGGAACACCAAACAAGGGAAAGCCCCGGGACCTGATGGACTCACAATCCAATATTACAAGACTCTACTCCCATCCCTGGGCAGTCACCTAGTTAAGCTCTTCAATGATCTCAGTAAAGGGAACGAGGTTTCATGACACCACATTACAAGCCCAAATTTCGGTGATCCCAAAAGACGGTAAAGACCCGACTCAGTGCGGGAGTTACGGTCCAATAACCCTACTCAATATGGATCTCAAATTGTTCACTAAAATATTAGCCTCTAGGATAGCCTTTGACCGGGTAAATCGGGCTTTCATGTTCGCAACACTGTGCCATTTAGGTCTGGGCAATAATATGATGAGCTGGATCTCAGCAATATACATGACAACGACAGCAAGGGTCAGGGCCAACGGAGTAATTTCAGACACGTTCCCAATTACATATGGAATGCGCCAGGGATGCCAACTCTCACCCCTCCTCTTTGCACTATCACTCAAATCCTTTTTGTGCCACGTGAAAAAAAACCCAAACATACTGGGGGTGTCAATAAACCAGTCCCAATAAAAAGAGTCAGCTTATACATAGTTACATAGTTACATAGTAGGCGAGGTTGAAAAAAGACACAAGTCCATCAAGTCCAACCTATGTGTGTGATTATGTGTCAGTATTACATTGTATATCCCTGTATGTTGCGGTCATTCAGGTGATTATCTAATAGTTTCTTGAAGCTATCAATGCTCCCCGCTGAGACCACCGCCTGTGGAAGGGAATTCCACATCCTTGACGCTCTTACAGTAAAGAACCCTCTACGTAGTTTAAGGTTAAACCTCTTTTCTTCTAATTGTAATGAGTGGCCACGAGTCGTATTAAACTCTCTTCTGCGAAAAAGTTTTATCCCTATTGTGGGGTCACCAGTACAGTATTTGTAAATTGAAATCATATCCCCTCTCAAGCGTCTCTTCTCCAGAGAGAATAAGTTCAGTGCTTGCAACCTTTCCTCATAACTAAGATCCTCCAGATCCTTTATTAGCTTTGTTGCCCTTCTATGTACTCGCTCCATTTCCAGTACATATATACTGTACATATAGTATACGGATGACCTGATGTTTACACTCACAAAACCAACAATCTCCCTCCCCAACCTGTTACGGGAATTCGCAACATACGGAGCACTCTCCAACCTGAAAATGAACCTGGCCAAATCAGAAGCGATGGGGGTGGGGATTCCGCAAACACAACTCACACACCTCCAGTCCAGTTTTAAACTGAAATGGACAAATATGGCCCTAAAATATCTAGGTACATATATCCCCCAAACATTTTCGAGACTATATGAAATCAATTTCCCGCCCCTACTAAAATCAATTAGAGACTACTAACACACTATGGACACACACAGACACTACTGAACCAATGGCACACTGGTCTGCACTCTTGGCTAGGCCGTTGCAATATTCTGAAAATGACTATACTCCCGAAACTCCTTTACCTCATGCAAGCTCTACCTATAAATATATTTATCTATTTTAAATGGGTACAATCGATATTCACAGGCTTTGTCTGGGCCAAGAAAAGACCCACCAACTAATTGCTAGTGCTCCCCAAACAACACGGCGGCTTAGCACTACCGACTATACGTTCCTACCACCAGGCTACCCATCTAGTGAGACTCATTGATTGGTGCCGCCACCAAGAGACCAAATTATGGACCCAACTAGAATAGTCCCAAAGTACAGTTCCTCTCCGTAGGGCCCCATTGTGCCATTCGGCGCTACCGCCAGAGATTAAACGCCACCCACTGATCGGTAACTCACTGCGAATCTGTGCATGGATCATCTCATAAACAACCCTTTCCTCTCCAAACTCCACTCTGTATCCCATATTGGGAAATCCCCTGTTCACACCGGGAATGCATGATGAGATCTTTCTGGGTCTAGGAGACACAGGCCTTCACCAGACCTCCCATTTTAGTTCTGGAGGGCGCTAAAAAACAATTGCCGAACTCTCTGACCCCACAGGCCCGTTTTGCCTGGTCTTTCTGCGATCTCTCCAATTAAGTCCTTTCCTTAGCTCTATCCGACCACCTGCAGACAGTGAACAAACACTCACCACTTTAGAAGAACTCTGCTCTACCACGGGGGTACTACCGCACACGCTCTCCCTGACTTACGATCTCTTATTTACCCCCTCAATGGACTTCATGCCCCCGAGACTAATTAAGTGGGAAAAAGACCGCAGATTCAACATTACCAAAAGACAGCTCATTCTCAAATTCACAAATATTGTAAATCTTCCATTTGTGCCAAAACCCAGGAGACTAACTACAAAATCCTATCAAGGTGGTACAGAACCCCAGCACTTCTACATAAGTTTTTCCCTGAGACGTCAGACCTTTGTTGGCGCTGCCAGATGGAAAAAGGGACTTTGATACACATTTTTTGGTCATGTCCCAAACTAAAACACTCCTGGCGCATAATACGCAGGACGATACAACGATTCACGGACCGTTCCATCACAGAAAACCCAGCATTCTTTCTTCTTCTTCAAATATGCCCAAGAGAGTATATAAAAAATCTGTGATACGCCACCTTTTGGCGTATCACAGATACTGCATCCCGCTTCAATGGAAATCTCTGCTTCCACCATCCATTGATCTATGTTCATGTTTTGGTTTTGGCTTATATGTGTCCTTCACCTTTATAGGTGCACCTTACTTTCTGGGATCTCAAAAGTTAACTATGCAAAAGGTGTGGTTTTTCAATTTCAATTTTACATGTGATTGGAGTGCTCCACATCAATCCCCCCCTTTATATGCATTCAGTTGACACTTGATAATTTAGTTATGAGTAAGCATCAGTTGATGTGAAACGCGTTAGCCATTTTCTCTGTGTTATCCACCCCTGATGTGACTGTACCTTGAATTTTACTTATTCTCGCTAATAAAGATGCCTTTTTTCATTGAGTGTGGCTGTCCAGGATCCCTTTCCTCTTCTACACACCAGTGCAGAGCCAGCACCTAAGAGGTTGAGTGGGGCGGGAGCATTTATCCAGGTGTGGTAGTCCTGGGAGCGGCATTTTCTTTTGTATCCATTGACCTATGGCTACAAAAAGTGTAGGAAATTAAAAGAATGGAGGACCTTGTCCTCACAGCACAGAATAGACAAGAGACATTCTCTAAGACCTGGCAACTGTGGAACATGTTCATGTACTCGGCTGAAGGAAAAGCCCTGAGAGGGGACACGGTCAATACACGAGCATGTTAAACTTAGCATTACACCCCCAAGCTCTGATTGCAGAGACATAGAACCTTACAAAGACACCTACCTGACACTCCATGATCGTGGGACCGTGGCTCTCCTCCGGGTCCTTTAGCATTCTAGTTAATTAATTATTTGAGCTACATTGTTTGCCTAATGTAGATACATATTTCACCTGCTGAAACATTCTCCAGCTATACTTGAATAAAGAAAACAGACAATAAAAAAAACCTATTAAAGATGAGACAAGAGCAATAAAAGATACAATCTCTAGGGAATTGTTCTTCACTTACTCTGGTTTTGTCGGATAAAAAGCCACAAGAAATGAAATTCAGAATTAAGGTATTGTAAACGTACAGCTGTTTTAAAATTTCAATTGAGGTAAGATAATATATGCTGAAAAATGTAGATATGCAGTTCCCATCTTTTCTTAAGAGCAGCTGTGTCATTTTTCATTTGAGGAAAATTCATGGCTTCCAAAGACATTCTGTTAAAATAAAGTCTTTTATTTTTGTCATTGCCACAGATATAAACACTCCTACAAACTTTCGGAATATTGGTACATTATGTGGGTGGAGACACCTAAACGCAAACCCCATGTCTGTGAAATAATATCTTAGTGATTTTCAAAGCTGAACTCCAGACGGATAAAAAAGAATGCAGCTATGCATTCATTAAAACATTAATTAAATGTATTTTTAAGTGCATATATTGTACATCTCAGGCTTGAATCTCTGCTAGTAAGGTCTCCCGCTGGCAGGCACATATACTGACAGAGGTGCTTTCTCTCTAACGCTCTTGGTACCAAGAGGAAGAACTTTTCTGGGCAGTTAAATAAAAATCAACTCTACACTCCTCCTACTACACAGTGCATATTGGGATATGTAGTTTAAGGAGTCTATTCCCCCCATTATCTGGCTGCTGTCTCCAACTACAACTTACAGGATTCTCAGCACTCTGCATAGAAGTGTATGGGCTTGCTTGGCTTTAGCTCTCCCCCTATTGGCTGGAGGAGAATGGTGCAGCTGAACATCAGTATCTCAGTAGAGGGAGAGAATAAAAGGCAGTGTCTTCGATTGCTGTAAACCAGCACCTGGCTACATGTAAGTACTTGAATTTGTTCTGATAAGGAACATGTTGACAAGAGAAGAGACATGCTCATGATTTTTTTTCTGCTTGTGAGCGGGGTCTACTACGCTTGTGCACATGGAGTAACACTCGTGTGGAATATGCTCATCGATTCCCCAGACCAGGCAGACACTGCGGTCATGTGAAAAATCTAACATTAAGGCAATTCCTTAACATAGAGATGAGCCACCACTGTGTGCAGTAATAAACTGCAGAGTTGCTCTGAAAAGCAAATGTTTCCCGTGACACTAAACACTGTACTTGTTTGTTTGCATTAGGAGGAACGTGCTGAGCCTGCACCCAATCCACCAGTCCAGCGTACCTCTCTGTTACCTCACTCCCAGTAACAGAATGTGGTCCCGCCGAGCACATAGTGTAGACTTCACGTGTGTTCTCACTTAACTTTTTCGTTACTGTACAATGCGGCCAGGTTATAGATCTTTGTAATGCTAGGCTGCTCCCAGTTGCTATAAGAGATGGACTACTAGGGAGGGAGCCAGAACATCGACCCCCTCACTACCAGAGGACCTGTCACCTTACTAGGTACCATGCTTAACGACCGGTTGCTGTAGCTTGTTCCTTCTCTCGGTTAGCCATACAAACTGCACTTCTCTCCCTTGTCTTGCTGAGTTATCCCTTTGTAGTAGGTGTTACTCCATACCCCGTACTGCAATTCCAGACCTAGGTTCTTTGGAATACACCAAAACAAACATGCACCCCTTTGAATAACTTCAGACCAGGCTTAAAGCGGTTAATATAACTTTACTGTAGAAAGGCATCATGGCATTACAATAGAAATAACATCCTGTCCCAGGCATACCTTCGTGAGATGAGAATCCACATAGGCATTGTCCATGACTTGGATGCTGTCCATGGCTCCCGGTATCTTCAGAGCCCTCCTAGCGCTCACATGTAGTGCCGAGGGTCTTCATACCCTTGGCACTACATACTCCACTCCGACTGGTCCTGGTTTATAACGCTTTTTGTAGCATATTTCAAAGTAATGGATAGCATTCCGGTAGACTTCACAATTTGCATGCTTTTTCACAAAGATGTGGTACCAAACCTCTGTTTTGAGAATGGTATTATTGTGCAATACATTTGGACCACTTCTAAAGTAACAATCATTTTAAATTGCCTATCAATCATTTCATCATGGATGTCCACTAACTGACATCTAGGCACCTAGAAATTACTGTCATTACATACAAAAACCAGATACACGCTCTGCTCCAGATAATTATCCTCACAGCTGCTCGAGATTGTGTGTCGGCTCTCAGCTTACCTTAGCTGTGCATAGAAAATATCAAACAGAAGAAAAATCACACTCTAAATCAATAACCATATGTTTGCATTAAACAAGTCCCTGGTACACTGGAAATCCACTTGATCTTCCCCGACTCATTTTACTCATTAAGAGCTTAGCTGTATGACTACACACTTATGCCGCGTTCACACGATCGGACATTCCGACAACAAAACCGTGAATTTTTTTCCGAAGGATGTTGGCTGAAACTTGTCTTGCATACACACCGTCACACAAATGTTGTCGGAAATTCCTAACGTCAAGAACACGGTGACGCACAACACGGTGACGCACAATACGTACAACAGGACTATAAAAAAGGAAGTTCAATAGCCAGTGCGCCACTCATACTTGATTCCGAGCATGCCTGGAGTTTTGTGCATCGGACTTGTGTACCCATGCTTGGAATTTGCGACAAGTTTTGTTGTCGGAAAATTTGAGAACCTGCTCTCAAACATTTGTGTGCAGAAATTCCGACAGCAAAGGTTCAATGGAGCATACACACATTTGGACTTTCTAACAACAAGCCGTGTGTACGCGGCATAATGGTCACAACGCGTCTGTGTTTCAGGTAGATTGTTAGTGTATCAGGGACTTGTCGTAACTCCCGACTTCTCATCCCAATTCCCCTGATTCCACAAGTCAGCCCCCCTCTTTCATGTGCCCTCTGGAATGTCAGCTCAGTCTTCAACCTAACCTTCTCTTTTAACCTAACACAATGGACACAAACTACCACTCACTCCAACGGCAATACTCTCAATCTTGTATTCTCCCATCACTGCACTCCCTGCAACCTCTATAACACCCCCTTTCCTCTCTCTGATCACAACCTTATCCATTTCACACTTTCCTTGTCTCCTACCTCCCATGCTGCCAACCCACAAACCACTACCCGCAGAAACCTTCGCTACCTCAACCCTTCCCTTCTTCATTCTGCTACTGACGGCCTTTACGACAAAATCGCACCCCTGTCCTGCCCAGACCTAACCACTTACATCTACAACAACACGCTGTCATCCTCCCTAGACGTACTTGCTCCTCTTTCTACATGCAGAACCAGGCCCCATTTGGCACAACCCTGGCAAACAGACAACACCAGAAGTCTGAAGAGATACAGCCGTGCTCTTGAGCGAGCATTGCGTAAATCAAAATCCCTGCAAGACTTTACCCTCTACAAATGTGCCCTTCTCAAATTCGACTCCTGCCTCCACACTGCTAAACAAACCTACTACAACACTCTCATCAAAACCCTCTCATCCAAACCTCGTCAACTATTTTCTCCCCTTAATTTCTTACCCCCCCCCCCCCCACTGCCCCCACCCACCAACTTTCTTACCGCTCAACAGATTGCCAACCAAAATCGACACAATTCACAAGGAGAAATCCAGCATTCAACTTCCTCCCCTACCCAACACATCAGGTCCAACACTACACTCAATTCTCTCCTCCTTCTGCCCAGTTACCACTGTTGAAGTTGATAAACTCCTCTCCATAGCCCACCTCACCACATGTCCCTTGGACCCTGTCCCCTCACAATTACTGCGACCACCTTCCCACTCTATCCTAAACTCCCTAACCCACATCTTCAACCTCTCCCTCTCCTCCAGCACCTTTCCTTCCCTTCTCAAACATGCACTGGTTACCCCCATACTAAAAAAGTCCCACTAGACCCCACCTGTTTGAATAACTTAAAGCGGAAGTAAACCCATCCATTTAACTGTTTCAAAAAATGTTACATTTCCAGCACGTGCCGGAAACGTTGCTCTCCGATTGGTTGGGCTCTCAATTAAACTGTCAAACCATCCAATGGCTGGTGTCATACCTGATCACATGTACAGCATTGTGGCAGTTGTAGATTAAACAAAGGCCAAGATGGCAGCATCCTTGGCTGAAAACGATAGAAGGGTTTACTTCCACTTTAAGACCCAGCTCCCTGCTCCCATCGAATGCCTTGTTCATGACCGAATGAGTAGCTACCTCATGGACAACAACCTTCTTGACCCCCTACAGTCCGGCTTCCGTCCACAACATTCCACTGAAACTGCCCTACTAAAACTCACCAATGACCTACTAACTGCTACAACCAATGGCCATTACTCCATAGTCATACTCTTAGACCTCTCTGCTGCCTTCGACACAGTTGACCACCTGCTCCTCCTCACCAAACTACACTCCCTTGGCCTCTGTGATTCTGCTTTATGCTGGTTCTCCTCCTACCTATCTCAGTGCACTTTCAGTGTCACTTACAACGCCATCTCCTCCGCCCCTCTTACTCTTTCTGTTGGGGTACCCCAAGGCTCCGTCCTTGGGCCCCTCCTATTCTCGTTCTATACCTCTTCCCTGGGCCAGTTGATAACCTCCCATGGCTTCCAATACCACCTCTACTCCAATGACACCCAGATCTATCTCTCCACTCCTCAACTCACCTCCTCACGGATCTCATTCTTATGACATATCGGTATGGATGTCACACCACTTTCTCAAATTCAATCTTTCTAAAACTGAGCTTGTTATATTTCTTCCTTCCCGGTCCCCCCCCATGACTTTACCATTAAGATCAACAGCACAACCATTGGTTCCTCCACACATGCCAGGATGTTGGGTGTAATCTTTAACTCTGACCTCTCCTTCAGCCCCCACATCCAATCGCTGGCTAAATCCTGCCGCCTTAACCTCCGCAACATCTCCAGAATTCGACCCTTCCTGACTAATGACACCACAAAGCAACGTATTCAACGCCGGCTATCCCCCCTTCAGTCTATTATGAATGCTGCTGCTAGACTAATACACCTCACTAACCGATCCGTGACTGCTGCCCCTCTCTGCCAATCCCTTCACTGGCTTCCCCTACCCCACCGTATAAAATTCAAAATTTTAACAACAACATACAAGGCCATCCACAACATCGCCCCCAGCTACATCACCAACCTCATCTGTAGATAGCGTCCTAATCGTCCTCTCCACTCCTCCCAGGACCTCCTGCTCTCTAGTTCCCTTGTTACCACCTCTCATGCTCACCTTCAGGACTTCTCCAGGTCCTCTCCCATCCTTTGGAACTCCCTGCCCCAGTATATCCGATCAGCCCCTAACCTGTCCACCTTTAGGAGATTCCTGAAAACTCACTTGTTCAGGGAATCCTATCCTACACCCACCTAATAACTGTCCCTGAGCCACCCCCATCAAACCATTCCCCGCATCTATTTGTACCACCACCTCCTCCCTTTAGAATGTAAGCTCTACGAGCAGGGCCCTCCTGTCCCTTCTGTATTGAACTGTACTGTAATTGTGCTGTCCCCCTCTACATTGTAAAGCATTGCGTAAACTGCTGGTGCTATATAAATCGTGTATAATAATAATAATAGTGATACAAACATATGGTTATTGATGTGCAGGGCTGTTTTTCTGTTTGATATCTGCTAGTAATTGCTGTCATTTAAATTTTCTCACAAGCTCTTTACCTTATTGTAACAGTTGCCTCTACCTACTGCCTCATTCTTCACATCCAAGAACTTCCTTATGTCTTACTGCTTCAGTTTGTGAAACATATCCAATACACAGCCCTTCCCTTTTTAAAGGACCTCCAAAATTTTAGTCCATGCCCACATAATCTCTTACTTTGGTTTCTTCAATAACCATTAGCTTTTTCTTCTCTAATATATCATGCTGCTGCATTTTGCAACTAACACACCTACATTTCTGACCATTCACTCCTCCACTGACCTGTTAATATTCTGTTCATCCGGGGAACCTTAGTCCATGCCCACATAATCTCTTACTTTGGTTTCTTCAATAACCATTAGCTTTTTCTTTTCTAATCTATCATGCTGCTCAATTTTGCAACTAACACACCTACGTTTCTGACCATTCACTCCTCCGCTGACCTGTTAATATTCTGTTCATCCAGAACCTTACTGTATACAAGGCTACACAAATTCTCTAAACCATTCTCTTTCTGTTCCCATAAGACTTGACCCCAACTTTAAAACATACTTCCCAACTTTCTAAGATGAGAAATAGAGACAGACCCTTACCATGCCCTCAGTACATGGAACAAGAGAAAATCATTCTCCAAAAATAATCGGGCAAAACCACAAAGTCCTTTGTTGATCCACAAATTTCCTTTATTTTGACTTAAAGCATAACTAACCCCAAAACAAAAATGTAATACATTATAGTGTATCAATTGCTGGATGAGGTGGCTGCATTGATTTTCTTTCTTTTCGGGCTTATTCCTTCATTTTTACCTTGTGAATGTCCAGTAACACACCTCTAGTCTCAGGGTGGCTACATTCATTCCTTTATTGTATATATGGAGGAGCAGCACTGCCAATCAGTTGAGAGGGTGGTGTTGGATAGAATAATAGATTTAGATGAACTTTACATTAGTGACTAACAATGCCAATTCCAGCTAACATGTTTTAAGGTATATCAACAATTGTTTTTTTTCTTTTGGGATAAAGAAATTAATAAAAGAAATGAATAAAAGCTGACTATTGTAAGCGCCCTGTCACTGTTAAATGGTTTACCTCAACACTCTAACTGCCACTTTTTCAAAACAGCTTGGTCTGTTAAAGGAAGTTGAAAAAACATTAACAATGCTGTGTTAATGCTAGTGGCGACTGTGACAGTATGTAATTTTTAATTTTGGCCATAGTTACACTTTAAAAAAAAATAACACTTTATATACCAAACGTGTGCAGTTCATTTCGTTCCGAATTAATATTCAGACAAATATTTTGTTATTCGGAGATTCAGATATACAGTTGTGCTCATAAGTTTACATACCCTGGCAGGATTTAGGATTTCTTGACCATTTTTCAGAGAATATGAATGATAACACAAAAACTTTTCTTTCTCTCATGGTTAGTGTTTGGCTGAAACCATTTATTATCAATCAACTATGTTTACTCTTTTTAAATCATAATGAAAACAGAAACTACCCAAATGACCCTGATAAAAAGTTTACATACCCTGGTGATTTTGGCCTGATAACATGCACACAAGTTGACACAAAGGGGTTTGAATGGCTATTAAAGGTAACCATCCTCACCTGTGATCTGTTTGCTTGTAATTAGTGTGTGTATATGAAAGGTCAGTGGGTTTCTGGACTCTTGCATCTTGCATCTTTCATCCAGTGCTGCACTGACGTTTCTGGATTCTGAGTCATAGGGAAAGCAAAAGAAATGTCAAAGAATCTGCGGGAAAAGGTAGTTGAACTATATAAAACAGGAAAGGGATATAAAATGATATCCAAGGAATTGAGAATGCCAATCAGCAGTGTTCAAACACTAATCAAGAAGTGAAAAATGAGGGGTTCTGTTGAAACAAA
This sequence comes from Aquarana catesbeiana, assembly GCF_042186555.1. NCBI lineage: Eukaryota > Metazoa > Chordata > Amphibia > Anura > Ranidae > Aquarana > Aquarana catesbeiana. The sequence goes on from NC_133325.1 coordinate 604,241,310, forward strand.
ACCACGGTCAGGTAGACCAACTAAAATTTCAGCCATAACTGCCAGGAAAATTGTTCGGGATGCAAAGACAAACCCACAAATAACTTCAGGTGAAATACAGGACTCTCTGAAAACATGTAGTGTGGCTGTTTCAAGATGCACAATAAGAGGCACTTGAAGAAAGATGGGCTGCATGGTCGAATTGCCAGAAGAAAGCCGTTACTACGCACATGCCACAAAGTATCCCGCTTACAATATGCCAAACAGCACCGAGACAAGCCTTAAACCTTCTGGCACAGTCATTTGGAGTGATGAGACCAAAATTGAGCTTTTTGGCCACAACCATAAACCCTTCATTTGGAGTCAACAGGCCTATGATGAAAGGTGCACCATTCCTACTGTGAAACACGGAGGTGGATCGCTGATGTTTTGTGGAAGTGTGAGCTACAAAGGCACAGGAAATTTGGTCAAAATGAATGACAAGTTGAATGCAGTATGTTATCAAAAAATACTGGAGGAACATTTGCATTCATCAGCCAGAAAGCTGCGCATGGGACATACTTGGATGTTCCAACATTACAATAATCCAAAACACAAGGCCAAGTCGACCTGTCATTGGCTACAGCAGAATAAAGTGAAGGTTCTGGAGTGGCCATCTCAGTCTCCTGACCTCAATATCATTGAGCAACTCTGGGGAGATCTCAAACGTGCAGTTCATGCAAGACAGGCCAAGAATTTACAGGAACTGGAGGCTTTTTGCCAAGAGGCATGGGCAGCTTTACCATCTGAGAAAACTTGCGAGCTCATCCAACAAGCCTTCTGGTGACCTAACCTTAGCTGGACTGTAGGGCCTATGTCATTTCCTGCACAGTGTGTCTACGCAGCAAGGGCATCAAAGCTAAAGCCTGGGGGTTATTGAGGCCCTGTCCATCCCTAACCGTCCCTGGGAGATGATCTCCATGGATTTCATCATTGCCCTACCTCCCTCTGAAGGATTTTGGTAGTGGTAGATCAGCTGTCTAAGATGGCTCATTTCCTACCCATGGTGGGTGCTCCTTCTCCTACCCACATCTTTATCAAAGCGATCATTAGACTCCACGGCTAACCCAGTAACATTGTTTAAGATCGAGGGGTACAGTTTACCTTCAGGTTTTGGAGAGCTCTCTGTAATGCACTGCAAGTGGAACTTTGCCTCTCATCTGACTACCAACCTCAAAGTAATGGACAAACCGAATGCACAAATCAGACCCTGGAGCAATATTTGCATTGTTTTTCTGCTTCTTCTCAAGACGACTGGGCATCCCTGCTCCTATTGGCAGAATTTGCCTACAATAGCTCTTTACATTCAGCAACTAACCAATCTCAATTCTGGGCCAATTACGGATTCCACCCTTCCGCTCTGCCACAAACAATGTCTGAATCAACAGTACCCGCTGTGCAAGACAGACTTACCTTCATACAAAACAACTACCAAACCCTTCAAAACTGCATACAAAGGGCTCAAATGGATTACAAGAGATTCTTCGACAGGAAACGAAGGGGTAATCCTTCCCTTAAAATCGGGGACAAGGTGTGACTGTCAACTGTGAACCTGAAACTACCATGCCCATCAAGGAAGTAGGGGCAAAGATAGGGGGGCAAAGATATATTGGTCCTTTCCAAATCAAGCATGAGATAAACCCAGTGGCATTTGAGCTGTCCCTGCTTGACTCTTACGGGATCCACCCGGTCTTTCACGTTTCTCTTCTCAAGCCAGCCAACCTCCTCCATCGGTAACTGTTGGAGAGGAAACAAAGTATGAAGTGGAGTCAATTCTGGATTGAAGGAAGCGAGGTAGGCAGATCCAATATCTGATTAAATGGAAGGGGTACCCACCCGAAGAAAGCTTCTAGGAACCCGAAGCCAATATACATGCCCCCAGACTTCTCTGTGAGTTTCGGGCCAAATACCCAGGGAAAATTGACCAAATGGGCATCCGGAGGCTGCCCGTCAGGGGGGGGCACTGTCAGGGAACCAATGGTAGGAGAAGGGCTCTAGGACCCAGCATCTGTCGAAACACAAACAGCAGGAGAAGGGCTGTAAGAACCAGCATCTCTACCAGCACGTTACATGGGTCATTATAAGGAAGTGTGTTAGTGTTCAAAGCTGCTGATTGATCTTCAGTTTGTACCATGTTCCTGTGATCCTTGTTCCTGAAAATCCTTTGCTACCAACCCGACTTGTCCTTGACTATTCTCCTGCCTGCCTCCTGACCTGACCTCGGCTTGTCCACAGATATTCTCTACTGTTTCCTGTGTCAGACTTCGGCTTCCCCTCTGAAACTGCCTGCTCTGTTATCCTTCTGGCTCGAAACTTTGGCTTGAACTAACTTCCCATTATCTCAGTGCTACTACTGACCTGCCATGTCTCACAGGCGCCACCTGTCTGCAGCAACTACTGAGCACATCAGAAACCCTTCTGAGTTCCTCTGCAAACAACATCACTGGCGACCTGTGCTACTTTGAGCCTGACTCCTCCTGTTCTTACTTTCAGGGGAGTCTGGAACTTAGCCACAAGGGAAGGGTAAACTTATGAGTACAACTGTATCCGAATACCCGAATTACAATATAAACAAATTTTACCGAATGCTCCGAATAATGTAACGTAATTCGTCCGAATTTCGGAAATTTGGACTGAAATTCGAATCGAATTTTACATTGATCTCCAGTCGAATTCTCACTACACATATTGCTGAAATCAAAGACTGTGTGTGTTATTAGAGTACCATTTTGAAATAATGCTGTTTTTGTTAAGCCAAAGATGTTTTAAACAGTCATTGTAATCGTTTGATGAAGATTTATCTTTTGTTTGTTCACTTTGCTGCATTAGAATCTAAAAAAATATAACATTTTTGTTTCGATCAATTCAAAAATTGATCGATTTGATCTTTTTGAAACGAAAAAAAAAAAACGGTAAATTCAATCCCGAATATGAATTTCGAATACAAATTCCGAAAATGAGTTCCGAAAACAGATTGACCAAATCAACCGAATAACTAAACGAAATAACTAGATCAACAAATCGAAACAAAACAAATTTTTCCGTCATGCACATGTCTATTATATATATATATATATATATATATATATATATATATATATATATATATATATATTTTTTTTTTTTTTTCTTATTCCACAGAAGTTTATACATTAGACTAAAAAGAGGGACACCTGAGAAGGAAAGAGCAACAGAGTGATTTGGATCCCAAAAAAGATGCAGTTGCTCCAAATAAGGGACAATTGGGAGCTATGTTTAAACTGAACCTGTAGTAGAATGTCCTTTTAGGGCCCTTTCACACGGGACGGATCCGTGTTGATCCGCCCCGTGTTTATCCGCTGCTCAGCGGGGATCGCTCCGTTTTCCCCAGCTGAGCAGGCAGATGACAGGGCGGGACCCGCACACTGTGCAGGGACCGCCCTGTCAGATCTCCGCTCTCCCCTATGGGGGATCGGAGGAACACGGACCGTCTGTCCGTGTTCATCCAATCCGCTCTGCAGACGGATAGAAAAATAGGATTTTCTTCCGTCCGCAGAATCGGACGAGAGCGGAGCCGGCAACATCGGGTGTTAGCGGATGTACATCCGCTGACACCCGCTATCCCATAGGGATGCACGTATGTCCGTATTTCATCCGAAAACGGATGGATGAAATACGGACATACGGTCCGCATGTGTGAAAGGGGCCTAACTCACCATGATCAGAAGCAGGTGCAGGCCCTTTTCTACAGCTCCCTGGATTCCTGGAAATGCCCAGGAAAAATATGCTCCTTTGCTTCTTTCCCCCACCAGCTCACAGAGGCCACACCTGATGAGATGGAGGTAGTTAGGCAAGTGATCTGCGAGCAGGTGAGAGGTGCTCCAATGCCAGAACTGGCATACAGGCAGTCAGACTAGAGCCTAGTAGCATGCAGCTTCTTGGAAAGACCTAGCTACTCTGAGGCACATCTCCCCAATTGCTACCAGAGTACTGCAATTCCCTCCAGATGTTTTCCCATATTACCAGAGCTATCCGGAAGTTCAGTGACAGGATGCTGCTCATGAGGATATGCACAAGTAGCTTTTTGTGTTCTGAACTGTTTTACTGAAGTAGTGATTATCAACTAGACTCTCTGTTACTATGGAGTCTTATAGAGACTATGCTATGCAGCTATGATTGGACCACAGAGACATTGCTGTGAGGAGTTATATATGTGCAGCTTTAATAATCTGTTTTGATTTATTCTGCAGTGTATGCATGCTCTTTGCCATTCCTACATTGTTTTGCACTAGGGATGAGCTTCGAGTTCGAGTGAAACCCATGTTCGACACGAACATCGCATGTTCGACCGTTTGTCAAATTTTGAACGTTATGAGCCGTTCGTGCCAAATTCGAGTGGCGTGTCACGGCCCATAATTCACTGCGGCATCGCAGTGCATTGCTAGCTGATGATTGGCCAAGCAAGCACTGTGACCCGCATGCTTGGCCAATCACAGCACCGTCTGTACAGAGAGACGTAATTGGCCAAAGCCAGGGTGGCGTTGGCCAATTATGGCTCAGGGGGTTTAATACACACCCCGCACTATATGTGTGGGCCTTGTGTAGTGTGTTGCGGCGGCGGAGAGATAGATAGAGAGACAGTGTCATTTGATTTAAGCTAGATAGAGTAGGCAGGCGAGTCAGTTAGCTGCACTTACAGTGTATTGTGTATATATATATATATATATATATATATGCATCCTAGGTGTTGTGTATATATAGATATCTATATATAGATATAGATATCTATATATATATATATATATATATATATACACACTGTATTCAGTTTAGCTGTTATTCTCTTCCTACTGACAGGCGGGCAGGTATTTTTACAGTATTTACAGCTACCTGAAGAAAAATGCTGGAGTTCTTCTGATCCTATTAGTCCTATTAGCTACAGTATTTACAGTTAGTGTAGTGCATCCTCTGCACAGTGTGCACCTAAAGCTACCTGAAGAAAATTGGTGGTGTTCTTCTGATCCTATTAGTACCGCAGGCAGCTGCAGTATTTACAGTTATTGTAGTGCGTCCTCTGCACAGTGTGCACCTAAAGCTACCTGAAGAAAATTGGTGGTGTTCTTCTGATCCTATTAGTACCGCAGGCAGCTGCAGTATTTACAGTTAGTGTAGTGCGTCCTCTGCACAGTGTGCACCTAAAGCTACCTGAAGAAAATTGGTAGTGTTCTTCTGATCCTATTAGTACCGCAGGCAGCTACAGTATTTACAAGTTAGTGTAGTGCGTCCTCTGCACAGTGTGCACCTAAAGCTACCTGAAGAAAATTGGTGGTGTTCTTCTGATCCTATTAGTACTACAGGCAGCTGCAGTATTTTCAGTTAGTGTAGTGCGTCCTCTGCACAGTGTGCACCTAAAGCTACCTGACGAAAAATGGTGGTGTTCTTCTGATCCTATTAGTACCGCAGGCAGCTGCAGTATTTACAGTTAGTGTAGTGCGTCCTCTGCACAGTGTGCACCTAAAGCTACCTGAAGAAAATTGGTGGTGTTCTTCTGATCCTATTAGTACCGCAGGCAGCTGCAGTATTTACAAGTTAGTGTAGTGCGTCCTCTGCACAATGTGCACCTAAAGCTACCTGAAGAAAATTGGTGGTGTTCTTTTGATCCTATTAGTACCGCAGGCAGCTGCAGTATTTACAGTTAGTGTAGTGCGTCCTCTGCACAGTGTGCACCTAAAGCTACCTGAAGAAAATTTGTGGTGTTCTTCTGATCCTATTAGTACCGCAGGCAGCTACAGTATTTACAGTTAGTGTAGTGCGTCCTCTGCACAGTGTGCACCTAAAGCTACCTGAAGACAATTGTCGTTGTTATGATCCTATTAATACCACAGACAGGCAGCTACAGTATTTACAGTTAGTGTACTGTGTCCTCTGCACAGTGTGCACCTAAAGCTACCTGAAGAAAATTGGCGGTGTTCTTATGATCCTATTAGTAACCCAGGCAGGCAGCTGCAGTATTTACAGTTAGATCCTATTAGTACCACAGGCAGGCAGCTGCAGTATTTACAGTTAGTGTACTGCATCCTCTGCACAGTGTGCACCTAAATCTACCTGAAGACACTTGCTGGTGTTCTCATACTAATAATACTACAGGCAGGCAGTTGATTCTGCTAGTTGCAGTATCAGTATATATATATATATACATCCCAGCTTTGTGCAGCTACATCTCACTGCAGGCCATTAGTATGTCTGGAAGGCCAAAATGGAGAGGCAGAAAGTCACAAGCCAATAAAATAGGGCAAGCAGGCTCTGTGTCTAGAGGCAACAGTGCTGGTTGTGGAGACAGTGCATCCTCATCAGCAGGTGGCCATGGGACACGCTTGTCCTTTTTTTCGGCAGCTGGCCGTGTTGAGCCGCAACATGCGGAAGACTTGGTAGAGTGGATAACCAAGCCGTCCTCATCCTCCTCATCCTCTCTCACCGAGGCTCAGGGTACTTTGTCTGGCAAAGCAGCTGCCAATGCGGCCTCAATGGCATCAGTCACTCCTTCCCTAGCCCCACCAGGTCCTCCGAGTCCCCCGAACTGTTTGACCACAGTGTTGGGTTCATGCTCCAGGAGGATGCCCAGCGTTTTGAGGGCTCTGATGATGGTACCCAGCTAGAGGAAGGCAGTAACGTGAGCCTAGAGAGAGGGGGTGCCCAAGAAGGACAGCAATCTGGCAGTCATGTTCCCTCAGCTGCAGCATACTGCCAGCTTTGCTCCAGTGATGAGGAGGGAGGGGATGATGAGGTCACTGACTCCACGTGGGTGCCTGATAGGAGAGAGGAGGAGGAGGAGGCACATCTTCAATGAGGCAGGATGCCCTCCAGGGGTCAGCTTAAGGGCAGCACACCGACTGCATCACACCGCAGAGCTCCGCATGTGCAGGGCGCTGCTGTCTCTGTGCATTATTCTAAAAGTTCTTTGGTGTGGGCCTTTTTTGAGACGAGTGCATCAGATCCCACCACTGCTATTTGCAACATATGTCTCAAGCGTATCTCGCGTGGCCAAAACATCACCCGCTTGGGCACCACATGCTTGACCAGACATATGTCGACCTGCCATGCAGTTGGCAAGCGTACCTAAAAGACCCAAACCAAAGAACAAAGCGGACCTCTCCTTGCTCCTCATCAGCTGGGATCTCCAACCCCACTATACCTTCAGTCCTCTCTGAAACCTGCACTGAGAGGAATGAAGGTGTAGAATTAGGTGTGTCACGGCCAAGTACTTGCGGGCAGTCTGCTATAGTACACCGACATCAGATTGTACCAGACAAATTTCCCTTCCCCAGCTGCTGCACCGCTGAAAAAAGTTCGCTCCCAGCCATCCACATGCCCAGCGGTTGAATGCTAGCTTGGCTAGATTGCTAGCACTTCAACTGCTGCCTTTTCACTTGGTAGACTCTGCCCCCTTCCGTGAGTTTGTGGAATGTGCGGTTCCTCAGTGGCAGGTTCCCAAACGCCACTTTTTCTCACGGAAGGCGATTCTGGCTCTCTACCGGCATGTGGAAGGCAATGTCTTGGCCTCGCTGGACAGGGCGATCAGTGGTAAGGTGCATATTACCGCTGACTCATGGTCCAGCAGGCATGGACAGGGATGTTACTCTCTTTCACCGCGCACTGGGTGACTCTTCTGGCAGCTGGGAAGGATGCAGGACAGGGTGCTGTAGTGCTGGAGGTTGTTCCGCCACCACGCCTCCAAAATTCTACTAGTGGTGATTCTGCCACACCTCTCTCCTCCACCCCCTCCTCTTTTTCTTCCTCCATGGCCTCTTCCTGTGCTGATTTGTCCTGGGAACCAGCTGTGCTCCGTAGGCGTTCAAAGGACTATGCAAGCACGCAGGCAAAAAGATGCCATGCGGTGCTTGAGCTGGTGTGCTTGGGAGACAGGAGCCACACTGGGGCAGAGATTCTGTCAGCTCTGCAAGGGCAGGTTCAGAGGTGGTTGACGCCACACCAGCTTAAGGCAGGTATGGTGGTTTGCGACAATGGCACCAACCTCCTCTCCGCCCTTCGACAGGGACAACTGACCCATGTGCCCTGTTTGGCTCACGTCTTTAACTTGGTGGTGCAGCAGTTCTTGGGCAGGTACCCGGGCTTACAGAATGTCCTGAGGCATGTACATTGTACATTTCCGCAGGTCATATAATGCCAGTGCTCGGCTGGCTGACCTCCAAAAAGGAAGTTAACCTGCCCAAAAACCGCCTAATCTGTGACATGCCCACCAGGTGGAACTCAACGTTGGCCATGCTGCAGCGGCTGCACACACAGCAGAGGGGCATCAATGAGTACCTGTGCGACTATGGCACCAGGACAGGTTCAGGGGACCTTGTTTTTTTTCTCCACGCCAGTGGGCTATGATCAGGGATGCATGCACTGTCCTGTCACTATTTGAGGAGGCCACGAGGATGGTGAACAGTGACAGTGCATGCATCAGTGACACTGTCCCTCTTGTCCACCTGTTGGAGCACATACTGCGTGGAATAATGGACAGGGCACTTGAGGCAGAACAGAGGGAGGAAGAGGAGGACTTCCTTACCTCTCAAGGCCCCCTTTATCCAGACAGTGTTCTTGCATGCGCGCCAATCACACAGGAAGAGGAGGAGGAGGAGGAGGATTGTGTCAGCTTGGAGGTGGAGCCTGGCACTCAGCATCAGCAGCAGTCTTCACGGGATCATTTACAGTCCGAAGAAACCCATGGACTTGTACATGGCTGGGAGGAGGTGGCTGCAGATCATGTCGTCCTTAGTGACCCAGAGGACTCTGGACTGAATGTCTCAGCAAAAAGAAATAAACATGTTACTGGAGCCTGCTTCACGCTTCCCCTAAAGGCTTGCCCTGGATCACAGACTGTTTTAGCCTATACAAATAGGTTTTTTGTCCATTTGCTTTTACCTCACATTGTGCCATCATTCACAAGTTTTTCTCCCAGAGGACATGTGTATTGTAATTATTCTCAACCAGCAACAGCGCTACTTACCAATGTTTTTGAATGTCTCAGCTGCCTGGCCTCCCTGATCGTGCAAAGCCTGTGGAAGGATCCTTATATTCGTGGTATCAAGGCGAGGGATGATTACTGGCTGGCAACCCTCCTTGATCCACGTTACAAGGGTAAGGTTGCAGACCTTATCTTGCCGTCGCAGAGGGAGCAGAGGATGAAACATCTTTGGGGGGCCTTGCAGAAAGGTTTGTGCAACGCATTTCCAGAGCCTGGGAGGTTACAATTTCCTGGTCCTCCTGGACAACGTGTTGCCGACGCTTCGGTCAGTCACAGAAGGAGCGGTGGAGAAGGTGGCCGTCTGACCAAAGCGTTCAAACAATTTTTTAGTCTGCAGCCCCAAGGTCTGATCGGTTCCAGCAACCTCGCCAGCGTCTCATTCACATGGTGCAGGATTACCCAGGGGCAAGATCAGACTTGGACACCTTTCCCACCAAAAATCCTCTGGGTTACTGGGTCTTGAGGATGGATCACTGGCCAGAGCTTGCACAGTATGCAATTGAGCTACTGGCCTGCCCTGCATCCAGTGTTCTTTCGGAACGCACATTCAGTGCTGCTGAAGGCTTTGTAACCAATCACAGGGTGCGCCTGTCCACCGAATCGGTCGATCGGCTGACCTTCATAAAAATTAATCAGTCTTGGATCACCACCAGCTACCAAGCACCTGATGCTGATGTAACCGATTGATTTTTTTTAATGTGAGATCCCTTCAAGACTGCCTATCCTGATGCTGAGTGACTATCCTGTTATGCTGAGTGACAATCCTCTTCCTCCTCAATTTTCATGCTGATAGCTTGTAAGAACATTTTTGGTTCTAGGCACCGCCACCAGTGGCCAAGGCCCAATTTGTCTGCCCCTGTTTAACAGGGGCGTGTAATTACAATTTTTGATGCAATACTTTGCAGCAGGGCTCATTCCTGCGCTCCAGCTATAGTATCTGTGAGGGGTTGCAGTGTTGTGGCACCAGCAACAGTGCCCAAGCCCAATTTTTTAGCCCCTGTTTAACAGGGGCGTATAATTACAATTTTTGATGCAATACTTTGCAGCAGGGCTCATTCCTGCGCTCCAACTATAGTATCTGTGAGGGGTTGCAGTGTTGTGGCACCAGTGCCCAAGGCCCAATTTTTCTGCCCCTGTTCAACAGGGACATGCAATTACAATTCTTGATCTAATATTTCACAGCAGGACCCATTCTTGCGCCCACCAAGAGTAACTGTGAGGGCTTACCGTTTTTAAAACTTTTGCATTGCATTGATACATGTCCCCTGGGGCAGGACCCGGGTCCCAAAACCCTTTTTAAGACTATAACTTGCATATTAGCCAATTCTTGATCTAATATTTCACAGCAGGACCCATTCCTGCGCCCACCAAGAGTAACTGTGAGGGCTTACCGTGTTGTGGCAACACCATCACCACCACCGCCTGTATACTGCTGTTCAGAGTATATAGGGCTTGGGGGCCCCAAGCCTTTCCTTTTTTTCATTTGGGTGCGGGGTTCCCCTTAATATCCATACAAGACCCAAAGGGCCTGGTAATGGACTGGGGGGGGGGTACCCATTCCATTTGTCTCACTGATTTTCACACATATTGCCGGGACCCAACATTACATTAAAGCCGCAAGCAGTTTTAAATGACTTTTAGTCCTTTAAAAATGTCATTTTGTGCAGGGACTGTTCTAAGCACGGGAAATATTCGCCACTTTTCAGGTATACTATAGACACCCCCCAGGTACGATATCTAAAGGAATATTTCACCTTTTTTTCACTTTAAGCATCATTAAAATCACTGCTCCCGAAAAAACTGCCGTTTTTAAAACTTTTGCATTGATACATGTCCCCTGGGGCAGGACCCGGGTCCCAAAACCCTTTTTAAGACTATAACTTGCATATTAGCCTTTAAAATTAGCACTTTTGATTTCGAACGTTCGAGTCCCATAGACTTTAATGGAGTTCTAATGGAGTTTCGGTCCGTTCGCAGGTTCTGGAGTGAACCAAATCGGGGGGGGGTGTTTGGCTCATCCCTATTTTGCACTATTGATTACAAGTTTGCACTTACTTAGTAAACTGCAAGTTACAGTTACTTGCTGTTTATTGATTTGGCCTATTACACATCCTTTTACAAACCTATACCCAAACTAACACTATAATATATATATATATATACATATATATATATATATATATATATACACATATTCCCAGCAAGCAGTAAACATACTTTTAAAACAAGCCCCCATTCACCTCTGTAGCTATAGGCAGTTTGGAGAAGTTCATCTTCAAAGTTCACAACAGAAGCATTGAAATCTTTGTTTTTTCCTTACAAACAGCAGATTTTTCTAATGCCGCATACACACAAGCAGACTTTTGCGACCGGACTGGTCCGACGGACCGAGTCCGGCAGACATTTTGACCGTGTGTGGGCTTTATCGGACCTGCAATGGACTTTTTCGGTCGAAAATCTAAAGGACTTTAGATTTGGAACATGTTTCAAATCTTTACGTTGGAACTCCGCCGGACCCAGTTCCTATCAAAAAGTCCGCTCGTCTGTATGCTAGTCTGACAGACGAAAACTAACGCTAGGGCGGGTATTGGCTACTGGCTATCAACTTCCTTATTTTAGTCCGGTCGTACGTCATCACGTACAAATCCGTCAGACTTTGGTGAAATCGTGTGTAGGCAATATCTGAAAAGTGTGACGTGCACTTGTATTCAGCCCCCCTAAGTCAATACCTTGTAGAACCACCTTTCACTGCAATTACAGCTGCAAGTCTTTTTGGGACGTCTCTACCAGCTTTGCACCTCTAGAGAGTGAAATTTTTGCCCATTCTTCTTCGCATAGCTCAAGCTCTGTCAGATTGGATGGAGAGCATCTGTGAACAGCAATTTTCAAGTCTTGCCACAGATTCTCAATTGGATTTAGATCTGGACTTTGACTGGGCCATTTTAACACATGAATATGTTTTGATCTACACCAGTGTTTCTCAACCTTCCTAGCGCCGTGACCCCTTGATAAAATTTCCCAAGTTGTGGGAACCCCTAACAGTAAAATTATTTTCGTAGCATGGGTTGTCAGCACCCAAGGCAAGACAAGTAATTTGTGCCCCTAACCCTTCCACTTGTACAGTATTAAAACCCCTCATGGTACATTTTAGGATGTACCACTACTATTGTTCTCCTTTCTTTCCCTTTTATCTCTCTATCCTAATTTCTGTTTTTTTCCCCCAGCCCTCTTTCTAGCTGTCTCTTGTTCTCTCTCTTATTCTCTCTCTCTTTTTCTTTGTTCCCCCCCTTCTTTTTCACTCCCTTCCATGTATTCTCTATTTTATTCCTTCTCTTACTCCTTGGTGGTGGTGGTGGTGGTGGTGGGGGGTGGAATGGGATGAGTGGCAGTGCTGGGGGGATCTCTGATAAGCCAACTCAGGTGCTCTTGAGCAAGGTCATCTGAGAACTGTAGTGGGAACTTTTCATGGCAACTATAACCACAGGTAGTGGTACTCACTGTGTCTCCAACTTTGTGGTGTCTCGTAGCAGTGACACCTATGCCGAAATCAGGAGATAGTCTTCTCTCCAGCCCCTCCCACTTCACATTCCTCACCAGTCAGCTGACCTCTAGTCTCTGCCCCCCAGCCATGTCGTGAACTGAATAGGCGGCTGCGAAGAGGCTGAGTGGTCGGCCACAGGCTCCAGGAACAGCCCTGCTGCGTGGCTGCAAAAAGGTTGGGAGAGCGGTGCGGGCTTCAGGAACAGCTCAGGATTCGGTGACCCCTGGCAAATCATTGTTTGACCCCCGAGGTGGTCCCGACCACCAGGTTGAGAACCACTGATCTAAACCATTCTATTGCAGCTCTGGCTGTATGTTTAGGGTCGTTGTCCTCCTGGAAGGTGAACCTCCGCCCCAGTTTCAAGTATTTTGCAGACTCTAACAGGTTTTCTTCTAAGATTGTCCTTTATTTGGCTTCATTCATCTTCCTGTCAACTCTGACCAGCTTCCCTGTCCCTGCTGAAGAAAAGCATCCCCACAACATGATGTTGCCACCACCATGTTTCACAGTGGGGATGGTGTGTTCAGGATGATTTGCAGTGTTAGTTTTCCTCCACACATAACGTTTTGCTTTTAGGCCGAAAAGTTAAATTTTGATCTGATCTGACCAGAGCACCTTTTTCCACGTTTGCTGTGTCCTCCACATGGCTCCTCGCAAAGTGGACTTCTTATGGCTTTCTTTCAACAATGGCTTTATTCTTTCCACTCTTCCTCAAAGGCCAGATTTGTGGAGTGCAAGACTAATAGTTGTCCTGTGGACAGATTCTCCCACCTGAGCTGTGGATCTCCGCAGCTCCTCCAGAGTAGGGATGGGTGAATGGTTCGGCCCGAGGATAAGTTCTGTCCCAGGGGAAATGTATCAATGAAAAAAGAATTTTTAAAAACGGCTGTTTTTTAGGGAGCAGTGATTTTTTTTAATGCTTAAAGTGAAACAATAAAAATGAAATTTTCCTTTAAATATCGTGCCTAGGGGGTGTCTATAGTATGCCTGTAAAGTGGCATATTTTTCCTGTGTTTAGAACAGTACCACAGCAAATTGACATTTCTAAAGGAAAAACTGTCATTTAAAACTGATCGCGGCTGTAATGAATTGTCAGGTCTCGACAATATAGATTAAAAATCATTGAAAAAAAGAGCATGGGATTCCCCCCCAGTCCATTACCAGGCCCTTTGGGTCTGGTATGAATATTAAGGGGAACCCCGAACCAAAATTTAAAAAAAAATTGCGTGGGGGTCCCTCTAAAATCCATACCAGGGCCTTCGGGTCTGATATGGAAATTAACCACTTGCCGACTGCCGCACGACGATATAAGTCGACAGAATGGCACGGGCAGGCATATGGGCGTACCTGTACGTCCCTGCCTCCCAGCGGGCGGGGGGGGCCCGATCAGGCCCCCTCCCGGTGCCTGCGGTGGTCGGCTTCATTCCAGTAGCGATCCATGCTGAGGGGGAGGCCACCAATTCATGGCCACCCCATCGCGATTGCTCCTGACGAATGAGAAGCTTCCTCTGCTTCGGAAACTGTAAACAGAAGCAGAGGAAGTGATGTCATCTCTCCTCGTGTCAGTCCGGAGCCCGAGGAGAGAAGACATCACTGTGAGTGCACCAACAGCACACTAACACTAGTACACATAGGCACATAAATCACCCCCTAATCACCCCCCGATCACACCTCCTGCACCCCCTGTCACCGCCTGTCACAGTGACACCAATAGCAGTTTTCATTTTTTTACTGATCACTGCATTGGTGTCATTTTGTGACTGTTATAAGTGTTAGGGAAATTAGTGTCAGGCCCCTTTAGGTATAGGGTACCCCCCTAACAAAGGTTTAACCCCTTGATCGCCCCCCAGTTAACCCTTTCACCCCCTGTCCCCAGTGTCACTAATCGATCATTTTTCTGATCGCCGTATAAGTGTCACGGGTGACGCTTGTTAGCCTGTTAGTTATTTAGGTTCACCGTTAGCTTTTTATAGCGTCAGGTACCCTCATGTACTACCTAATAAAGGTTTTAACCCCCTGATTGCTCCCTAGTTAACACTTTCACCAGTGATCACCTTATAAGTGTTACGGGTGACGCTGGTTAGTTAGTTTGTTTTTTATACCCGCTGTTTATTACCCAGTGAAGGTTTAACCACCTGATCGCCCGACAGGTGATACCAGTTAGATTTTAGGGTCAGTTAGGGTCTGCGTCGCCCCAGGCAGCGTCAGATTAGTGCCAGTAGCGCTAACACCCTCGCACGCAGCATACACCTCCCTTAGTAGTATAGTGTCTGAGCGGATCAATATCTGATCTGATCAGAACTATATTAGTGTCCCCAGCAGTTTAGGGTTCCCAAAAATGCTCTGTTAGCAGGATCAGCCCAGATACCTGCTAGCACCTGCATTTTGACCCTTCGCCCAGCCCACCCAAGTGCAGTATCGATCGATCACTGTCACTTACAAAACACTAAACACATAGCTGCAGCGTTCGCAGAGTCAGGCCTGATCCCTGCGATCGCTAACATTTTTTTTGGTAGCGTTTGATACAGTTGCTGACAGCCTTGGATCTTTTTTTCCTGTAAGTCTCGCTAGTGTACAGTACCAGTAAATTTAGAGCCAAAAATGGCAAATCGAAGGTACACTAGTGAAGAGGCCTACATGTTTCTGAGCATGACAGATAGTGAAGAGGAAGTCACTCATTTGTCAGATTCAGGCTCAGAATACGATGCTGTAGACGACAGATAGCTCTGACGACGGAGTTGTGGTCCCTGCCAAGGTCAGGCGTACCAGACCCCAATCTTCTGCTGTTGTTGAGGTGCAAGAACCACAGGGCTCTCGTATGGAGCAGGGAAGTACTAGTGGCGCTCATCCTTCTGGTGAACTGGCAAGCACCAGCGGCCTAATACACCCTGGTCGTACATCCAGCACTGCAGTATCACGTGGTGACATTGCGAGTCCCATAAGTGCAGTTCAAGCTGGTGAGGTGGCAAGCACAAGTACTGTCCCACTGCCACCAAGAAGACAAAGACAGGCCCGTCGTGCCCATAGTGTCCTTCCTGCAGAATTCGCCAATCTTGATTGGGAGCCCACCACTTCTGCAGCACGCGTACTTCCCCCATTCACTGGCCAACCCAGAATTCAGGTGGAAACAGTTGATTTTACGTCCCTTGATTTTTATTCGCTTTATTCACCAAAGATCTCTATAGATCTATTGTGGACCAAAGTCATTTGTATGCTGGTCAATTCATCGCCGCTAATCCCCAGTCCTCCCTTGCCAGAGATTGGAAACCAATTATGGTTTCCAAATTTAAGACCTTTCTAGGCCTATCCCTCGACATGGGCATAGTTTAAATGAGTACGTTGCGGTCATATTGGTCCACTGACCCAATTTACCATATGCCCCTGTTCTCTGCTTCCATGGCCAGGGCACGATACGGGCAGATCTTGCGGTTCATGCACTTCAACAACAATGAACTCTGTCGTCCTGGAGACCCTGGATACGGTCGGCTCTACAAAATCCGGCCCCTCGTAAACCACTTCAATGAATGTTTTGCAGCCTTGTTTACTCTCCATCAAGTTGTCTGCGTTGATGAGTCCCTGATTACATTTTCTGGCCGCTTGTCTTTCAAACAGTATCTTCCCAGCAAGCGTGGCAGATATGGGGTCAAGATGTATAAGCTCTGTGACAGGGCCACAGGCTATACATATATTTTTATGGTTTACGAGGGAAGAGATAGTCACGTAGAGCCGGAGAACTGCCCAGATTACATAGGGAGCGCTGAAAAGATTGTGTGGGACTTGGTGTCTCCCTTATTCGGAAAGGGGTACCACTTGTATGTGGACAATTATTACACGAACGTGCCACTTTTTAGTCACTTGTTTGATCATCAGATTGGCGCATGTGACACCGTGAGACCTAATCGCCGGGGCTTACCCCAGCGGCTTGTAGATTCCCGTCTTAGGCTGGGGGAGAGAGCCTGCTTCAAGTGTAATAATTTGCTCGCTGTGAAGTGGAGGGATAATAAGAATGTTTTAGTTCTGTCCTCCCTTCACGCAGACACGACGGTCCAAATTCCTACAGTAACTGGTGTTGTGGAGAAACCCCTCTGTGCCTACGAATATAACTAAAATATGGGAGGGGTGGACCTCAACGACCAGTTGTTGGCGCTGTACCTAGTTGCCCGTAAGGCCAGACGCTGGTACAAAAAAGTGTCTGTATACTTATTTCAATTGGCTTTGCTGAACACTCATGTGCTATACAGAGCTTCAGGATGGACTGGATCCTTCCTTAAATTCCAGGAAGAGATCGTCAGAGCCCTTCTGTTTCCAGTCGGTGCTCCACCTCACCTTACCAATCCAAATGCAGTAAGCCGGCTACATGAGAGGCATTTTCCATATGTCCTCCCTAGTACCCCTACCCAACGAGTCCCCCAAAGAAAATGTTGTGTCTGTAGAAAGTGCGGATATATGCGTGACACCCACTATTTTTATCCCTTCTGTCCTGACAATAGGACTAGGACACACTTTCACAAGGTCTCCCAAGATGCCATCGCATTTTGAGAGACCCGAACCTGGAACCAAACAGTTACAGTTACAAATAAAAGTGTAAAAAAAGTAAAAAATAAAAAAGAAACGAAAAAAAAATAAAATAAAAAAAAACAAAAATAGTTGTCGTTTTATTGTTTTCTCTCTGTCTTTTCTCTCTCTATTCTTCTGCTCTTTTTTACTGTATTCTATTCTGCAATGTTTTATTGTGTTTTATTGTTAACCATTTTTTTGTTTTCAGGTACGCCATTCAGCTGCAGTGCGGATTTATTTATCTTGAAAACAACAGCGTTTGCTCCCACGATACATAAAGCCGTGATGCAGCGCTGTAGGAGGTGATTTCACCACCACAGTTAAAACTAAGAGCATATATGCCGAAGCATGAGGGCAGCAGGGGTGGAGGAGCGATTTGCTCCTAACTTTTGGGGCGGATACCCCCATGCATCGACATATATATATTTTAGGCACATGTTGCGTTAAAAAATACTTAATTTTTTACTATTTTTTCTTGTATTTGCTTTGCAGGTTTGGTATGTCTTACTGTTATACTGTAATGTTATGCCATTCAGCTGTAGTGCGGATTTATTTATCTTGACAGCAACGGCGTTTGCTCCCACGATACATAAAGCCGTGAATCCAGCGCTGTAGGAGGCGATTTCACCACCACAGTTAAAAACAAAATGGTGCATGTATGCCCATCATTAGAATTGGATGGATAAAGGGAGGTATTCTAATGGTGGACATACCCACCGATCAATCTCTTTTTCTCGTTCAGCCCACAGGCTGCATGAAAAAAAGATTACAATAAATGCCCAACAAGGACCAGCAACATACTGGTATGTTGCTGGACTTTGAGTGGTTATACCAGAATTATGCCTGCGGCTTTAGGTATCATCTTGGTATCATTCTTTTCAGCCAGCAGTTGGCTTTCATGTAAAAGCAATCCTAGCGGCTAAATAGCCTCTAGACCGCTTTTACAAGAAGTGGAAGGGAATGCCCCCCCCCCACTGTCTTTCATGGTTTTCCCTAGCTCTCCTGTCCCAAAAGGGAACCTGAGAATGCAGCCAGGGGTTCCACCAGCTGACCATAGAGCTGATCAGAGACCAGAATGGCTCCAATCATCTCTATGGCCTAAGAAACCGGAGGCTATGAGCATTTCATGACAGATTTCACCGGATATAAACAGCGCCATTGGGAAATTGGGAAAGCATTCTATCACACCGATCTTGGTGTGGTCAGATGCTTTGAGAACCGAGGAGAAATCTAGGGTCTAATACGCCCCAATTTTTTCAAAAAAGAGTACCTGTCACTACCTATTGCTATCATAGGGGATATTTACATTCCCTGAGATAACAATAAAAAAGATTAAAAAAAAAATAAAATGAAAGAACAGTTTAAAAATAAAATAAAGAAGCAAAATAAATAATAATAATAAAAAAAGCACCCCTGTCCCCCCTGCTCTTGCGCAAAGGCGAACGCAAGCGTCGGTCTGGTGTCATGTAAACAGCAATTGCACCACGCATGTGAGGTATCACCGTGAAGGTCAGATCGAGGGCAGTAATTTTAGCAGTAGACCTCCTCTGTAAATCTAAAGTGGTAACCTGTAAAGGCTTTTAAAGGCTTTTAAAAATGTATGTAGTTTCTCGCCGCTGCACGTTTGTGTGCAATTTTAAAGCATGTCGTGTTTGGTATACATGTACTCGGCCTAAGATCATCTTTATTTCATCAAACATTTGGGCAATATAGTGTGTTTTAGTGCATTAAAATTAAAAAAAGTGTGTTTTTTCCAAAAAAATGCGTTTGAAAAATCGCTGCACAAATACTGTGTGAAAAAAAAAATTTGCATTTGCGTTAAAAATATTTAATGTTTGGGGGGGGGGGGGTTCAAAGTAATTTTCTTGCAAAAAAAATTTTTTTTCATGTAAACAAAAAGTGTCAGAAAGGGCTTTGTCTTCAAGTGGTTAGAAGAGTGGGTGATGTGTGACATAAGCTTCTAAATACTGTGCATAAAATGCCAGGACAGTTCAACCCCCCCCCAAATGACCCCATTTTTGAAAGTAGACACCCCAAGCTATTTGCTGAGAGGCATGTCGAGTCCATGGAATATTTTATATTTTGACACAAGTTGCTAGAAAAAGACAATTTTTTTTTTTTTTTTTGCACAAAGTTGTCACTAAATGATATATTGCTCAAACATGCCATGGGCATATGTGAAATAACACCCCAAAACACATTCTGTTGCTTCTCCTGAGTACAGGGATACCACATGTGTGAGACTTTTGAGAGCCTAGCCGCGTACGGGACCCCAAAAACCAAGCACCACCTTCAGGCTTTCTAAGGGTGTAAATTTTTTATTTCACTCCTCACTGCCTATCACAGTTTCGGAGGCCATGGAATGCCCAGATGGCACAAAACCCCTCCAAATGAACCCATTTTGGAAACTAGACACCCCAAGCTATTTGCTGAGAGGTATGATGAGTATTTTGCAGATCTCGATTTTTGTCACAAAGTTTTGAAAATTGAAAAAAGAAAAAAAAAATACATTTTTCTTTTCTTTCTTCATTTTCGAAAACAAATGAGAGCTGCAAAATATTCACCATGCCTCTCAGCAAATTGCTTGGGGTGTCTACTTTCCAAAATGGGGTAATTTGTGGGGGTTTGTGCTATCTTGGCATTGTATGGCCTTCGAAACTGTGGTAGGTAGTGAGGAGTAAAATCAAAAATTTACGCCCTTAGAAATCCTGAAGGCAGTGATTGGTTTTCGGGGCCCCGTACGCAGTTAGGCTCACAAAAAGTCCCACACATGTGGTATCCCCGTACTCAGGAGAAGCAGCAGAATGTATTTTGGGGTGTAATTCCACATATTCCCATGGCATGTGTGAGCAATATATCATTCAGTGACAACTTTGTGCAAAAAAAAAAAAAAGTTTGTAATTTTCCCGCAACTTGTGGAAAAATATAAAATATTCCATGAACTCAACATGCCTCTCAGCAAATAGCTTGGGGAGTCTACTTTCCAAAATGGGGTCATTTGGGGGGGTTTTGTGCCATCTTGGCATTTTATGGCCTTCAAAACTGTGATAGGTAGTGAGGAGTGAAATAAAAAATTTACGCCCTTAGAAATCCTGAAGGCGGTGCTTGGTTTTTGGGGCCCCGTACGTGGCTAGACTCCGAAAAAGTCCCACACATGTGGTATCCCTGTACTCAGGAGAAGCAGAAGAATGTATTTTGGGGTGTAATTCCACATATGCCCATGGCATGTGTGAGCAATATATCATTTAGTGACAACTTTGTGCAAAAAAAAAAAAAGAAAGTTTGTAATTTTCCCGAAACTTGTAGCAAAATATAAAATATTCCATGGACTCAACATGCCTCTCAGCAAATAGCTTGGGGTGTCTACTTTCCAAAATGGGGTCATTTGGGGGGGGGGGGGTTGTGCCATCTTGGTATTTTATGGCCTTCAAAACTGTGATAGCTAGTAAGGAGTGAAATAAAAAATTATGCCCTTAGAAATCCTGAAGGCGGTGCTTGGTTTTTGGGGCCCTGTACGCAGCTAGGCTCCCAAAAAGTCCCACACATGTGGTATCCCCATACTCAGGAGAAGCAGCAAAATGTATTTTGGGGTAGAATTTCACATATAACCATGGCATGTGTGAGCAATATATCATTTAGTGACAACTTTTTTTTTCTTTTGTCATTATTCAATCACTTGGGACAAAAAAATTAAATATTCAATGGGCTCAACATGCCTCTCAGCAATTTCCTTGGGGTGTCTACTTTACAAAACGGGGGCATTTGGGGGGGGGTTGTACTGCCCTGCCATTTTAGCACCTCAAGAAACGAGACAGGCAGTCTAAAAGCTGTAAATTCCAGAAAATGTACCCTAGTTGGTAGACGCTATAACTTTTGTGCAAACCAATAAATATACGCTTATTGACATTTTTTTTACCAAAGACATGTGGCTGAATACATTTTGGCCTAAATGTATGACTAAAATTGAGTTTATTGGATTTTTCTTATAACAAAAATTAGAAAATATAATTTTTTTCAATTTTTTGGTGTTTTTCAGTTTATATCGCAAAAAATGAAAATAGCAGAGGCAATCAAATACCATCAAAAGAAAGCTCTATTTGTGGGAAAAAAAGGACGCAAATTTCGTTTGGGTACAACATTGCATTACCGCGCAATTACCAGTTAAAGCAGCACAGTGCCAATTTGTAAAAAGTCCTCTGGTCTTTAGGCAGCCAAATGGTACGGGGCTTAAGTTGTTAAGGGGAACCCCGCACCAAATTTTTTAAAAAATGGCGTAGGGGTCCCCCTCAAAATCCATACCAGACCTGAATCTGGTATGGATTTTAAGGGGAACCCTGTGCCAAAATTAAAAAAAAGGCGTAGGGTTCCCCCTCAAAATCAATACCAGACCCTTATCGGAGCATGCAACCATGCGGGAAGTCCCCATGTGTCAGAGGGGGTGGGGTCACAGGTGGCCTCGCCCTCAGTTATATAAGAACTGTCACAAGAACAGAAGCGTCACACAGCGGGAGCCTCCCATTGAGGCAGATCGTCTGGAGGACAAAGCAGGCAAGAAGAAGCTGGAGGAAGATGGAGAAGACTGGAGGAAGAAGCAGAGGACCGGAGGAAGAAGCAGAGGATGGTGGAGGAAGAAGCGGGGAAGAAGAAGATGGAGGAATAAGGGGAAAAACGAAAGAAGACCAGAAGAAGATGGAGGAAGAAGTGGGGGAAAGAATAAGACATTATTAATAAAGGAATTGTCAAAAAACGGCTATTGTCTTTTTTACAATTTTGCCTCTAGTCTAACCTCTAGACTGCTTTTACAAGCAGTGGGAGGGAATGCCCCCCCCCCCACCGTCTTCCATGGTTTTCTCTGGCTCTCCTGTCCCAACAGGGAACCTAAGAATGCAGCCGGTGGTTCCACCAGCTGACCATAGAGCTGATCAGAGACCAGAATGGCTCCAATCATCTCTATGGCCTAAGAAACCGGAAGCTACGAGCATTTCATGACAGATTTCGCCGGATATAAACAGCGCTTTTGGGAAATTGGGAAAGCATTCTATCACACCGATCTTGGTGTGGTCAGATGCTTTGAGGACAGAGGAGAAATCTAGGGTCTAATACACCCCAATTTTTTCAAAAAAGAGTACCTACCTGTCACTACCTATTGCTATCATAGGGGATATTTACATTTCCTGAGATAACAACAAAAATGATTAAAAAAAAAAAATGAAAGGAACAGTTTAAAAATAAAATAAAGAAGCAAAATAAATAAAAAAAAAAAAAAAAAAAAAAAGCACCCCTGTCCCCCCCTGCTCTCGCGCAAAGGCGAACACAAGCGTCGGGCTGATGTCATATGTAAACAGCAATTGCACCATGCATGTGAGGTATCACAGTGAAGGTCAGATCTAGGGCAGTAATTTTAGCAGTAGACCCCCTCTGTAAATCTAAAGTAGTAACCTGTAAAGGCTTTTAAAGGCTTTTAAAAATGTATGCAGTTTGTCGCCGCTGCAGGTTTGTGTGCAATTTTAAAGCATGTCGTGTTTGGTATCCATGTACTCGGCCTAAGATTATCTTTTTTATTTCATCAAACATTTGGGAAATATAGTGTGTTTTAGTGCATTAAAATTAAAAAAGTGTGTTTTTAAAAAAAAAAAGCGTTTGAAAAATCGCTGCGCAAATACTATGTGAAAAAAAAATGAAACACCCACCATTTTAATCTGTAGGGCCTTTGCTTTAAAAATATATAATTTTGGGGGGTTCTAAGTAATTTTCTTGCAAAAAAAAAATATTTTTTAATGTAAACAAAAAATGTCAGAAAGGGCTTTGTCTTCAAGTGGTTAGAAGAGTGGGTAATGTGTGACATAAGCTTCTAAATGCTGTGCATAAAATGCCAGGACAGTTCAAAACCCCCCCAAATGACCCCATTTTTGAAAGTAGACACCCCAAGCTATTTGCTGAGAGGCATGTCGAGC
Organism: Aquarana catesbeiana; assembly: GCF_042186555.1. NCBI lineage: Eukaryota > Metazoa > Chordata > Amphibia > Anura > Ranidae > Aquarana > Aquarana catesbeiana. Next base: position 604,264,390 of record NC_133325.1, read on the forward strand.
CCATTGAATATTTTATATTTTGACACAAGTTGCGGGAAAAGACAATTTTTTTTTTTTTTTGCACAAAGTTGTCACTAAATGATATATTGCTCAAACGTGCCATGGGCATGTGTGAAATTACACCCCAAAACACATTCTGTTGCTTCTCCTGAGTACAGGGATACCACATGTGTGAGACTTTTGGGAGCCTAGCCGCGTACGGGATCCCAAAAACAAAGCACCAAAGCACCCTCCCCATGTTGAGGGCATGTGGCCTGGTACGGTTCAGGAGGGGGGGGCGCTCTCTCACCCCCCCTCTTTTCCTGCGGCCTGCCAGGTTGCGTGCTCGGATAGGGGTCTGGTATGGATTTTGAAGGGGACCCCTACGCCATTTTTAAAAAAATTTTGGTGCAGGGTTCCCCTTAAAATCCATACCAGACCTGAAGGGTCTGGTATGGATTTTGAGGGTGACCCCTACACCTTTTTTTAAAAAAATTTGGCGCAGGGTTCCCCCTAATTTCCATATCAGACCCGAAGGGCCTGGTATAGATTTTAGGGGGACCCCCATGCAATTTTTTTTTAAATTTTGGTTCGGGGTTTCCCTTAATATTTATACCAGACCCAAAGGGCTTGGTAATGGACTGGGGGGAATCCCATGCTCTTTTTTTCAATGATTTTTATCTATATTGCCGAGACCCAACAATTCATTACAGCCGCAATCAGTTTTGAATGACAATTTTTCCTTTAGAAATGCCATTTTGCTGTGGTACTGTTCTAAATACGGGAAAAATGCGCCACTTTACAGGCATACTATAGACACCCCCCAGGCATGATATTTAAAGGAAAATGTAATTTCTACTGTTTCACTTTAAGCATTAAAATAATCACTGTTCCCAAAAAAACGGCCATTTAAAAAATTATTTTATGCATTGATACATGTCCATGGGACAGGACCTAGGTCCCCAAACACTTTTTATGACAATAACTTGCATATAAGCCTTTAAAATTAGCACTTTTGATTATTCATGTTCGTGTCCTATAGACTTTAACGGTGTTCGTGTGTTCTGACAAATTTTTTGCCTGTTCGGTATGTTCTGGTGCAAACTGAACCGGGGGGTGTTCGGCCCATCTCTACTCCATAGTTACCATAGGCCTCTTGGCTGTTTCTCTGATTAATACTCTCCTTGTCTGGCCTGTCAGTTTAGGTGGATGGCCATGTCTTGGCAGGTTTGCAGTTTTGCCATACTCTTGCCATTTTCGGATGATGGATTGAACAGTGCTCTGTGAGATGTTTAAAGCTTGGGATATTTTTTTATAACCTAACCCTGCTTTAAACCTATCCACAACTTTATCCCTGACCTGTCTGGTGTGTTTCTTGGCCTTTATGATGCTGTTTGTTCACTAAGGTTCTCTAAAGCCGCATACACACGAGCAGAATGTCCGACAGAAAAAGTCAGAGGGAAGCTTATCATCGTCTATTCCGATTGTGTGTATGCCTCATTGGACTTTTTTTTCAAAAGTTCTGACGGACCTAGTAATGGAACATGTTCTAAATATTTCAGACAGAACCAATTCCTATCAGGAAAACCGCTCGTCTGTATGCTGTTCCGACGGACCAAAAGGGACACTCTGAAGCAAGTATGAGACGGAAGCTATTGGCTACTGGCTATTGCACTTCCTTTTTCTAGTCCCGTCGTACATGTTGTACGTCACCGCGTTCTGGACGGTCAGACTTCGGTGTGACCGCGTGTAGGCAAGACCGCTTGAGCGGAGTTCCGTCGGAGAAACCTTCGGAGTTTATTCCGACGGCAAAACCGGTTGTGTGTACGCGGCATAACAAACCTCTGAATCTGAAATTGTGAACCTAATTGGTTGCTGTGGTGAAAATAATACCATTTTACTATGCAAATACCATGCTTTTAGACATGATTTTACACTTTTATATCCAGTAATATGGAAATACTTCAGTATAGTTTCTGTAATTACTCTGTAAAGTACTGTAACTACACGTCCTAAGGTTTTATTAGTATATAGTTTATTATAATATAATTTTATGTAATTTAATCTTGTTTAATACAGAGAATAAAACAGGTCCAGTAGAAACTGCATGTATTATACTTTCTTATATTGTCAAATATACATTGGAAAATAAATAGAATAGTTTATTTAAAAAAATAGAAGGTTTATTAAATTAAAGCTCAACAGAAGGTTAAAGAGTAAAAAAGGGAAACAGCTAATAAAATAAGATAATATAGAAAATACAATTGCTACACAAGCCATGCTGTGATTGAATGTTCTTGAAAATTACCTTTCCTTTTCAATCTGTAGCATTGTAATTTTCTGTTAAATTCAATGCATTATGGCAACCTTTTGGCCATCTTTACACATTTGCTTTACAGAATATCCCCAGAAATGTCTTTTCTTGTTTGTATAATTGGCTCACTGTTTTTCCCAGAAGTCTGCACTAAGATACAAGTCACATTTTAGGCATCCTCTGCAACTAAAATTCCACTTTTATGAGATACTGCCAAAGGCAATTACTTCTAAAGGGATGCAGATACTGCAAATTTCCTCATTAGAGCCCTGTGTTGCTAGGACACGGCACAACCCCAATCTTTGTATCCAATCACAGCCAGTCACATGTAAACACGGAAATGCCGGTAATCGGCTCTCATCACCTCGCACTGACAGGGTGTGTGGCGATGAGAGCCGATCAGCGGCATCTCCTCGCAGGGGACATCGAGACATTGAGACATGTAATCAGAGCACTGATCATCAATAGTTCTCTGATTACAATAAAGTGCCACTACTGCCAGCAATCAGTGCCCACAAGTGCCAATCAGTGCCTATTAGTGATGCCAGTCAGTGCTGGCTATCAGTGCCCCCTATCAGTGCTGCCCATCAATGCCCATCATTGCTGCCCATCAATGTCCACCAGTGCCACCCATCAATGCCCATCAGTGCCGCCTATCCGTGCCGCCTATCAGTGCCCACCAGTGCCACCTATCAGTGCCCACCAGTGCCACCCATCAGTGCCGCCTATCAGTGCCACATATCAGTGCCACCTATCAGTGCACATAAGTGCGGCATATTAGTGCCTCCTCATCAGTGCCACATAATCAGTGCCCATAAGTGCCGCCTCATCAGTGCCCATACGTGCCACCTCATCAGTGCAGCCTATCAGTGCCCATCAATGCAACCTCATCAGCGCACATTAGTAAAAAATAAAAAACCCAGCAGTGATTAAATACCACCAAAAGAAAGCTCTATTTGGGTGAAGATAAACATTTCACATTACAGTTACAGTGTTGTATGACCGCGCAATTGTCATTCAAAATGTGACAGCGCTGAAAGCTGAAAATTGGCCTGGGCAGGAAGGGGGTGAAAGTTCCCTGTAGGCAAGTGATTAAGGGAAAAAAATTAACTGTTGTCTTACCTGGTAGATAAGGTCACCTTATACATTCATCAGTTCCCGAAGGGATATATTCTGGAGATTTATTACCCAAAAGATAATTAAAAAGGTCATAGTGTTTTCCATAAAAATACCTTTTTTTATGGTAAACAAGGTAAAAAGATAGACTTACATGGACATGTGCACTTTCCTGGTGCACAGCAGTAACTAAAGCATGCAGTAGGTGAATAATGCCCCAGGCGATGACACAATGGAGGCTGCAGCTTGTGTACATATACTGTATCAAAGGTGCTGTATAATATTATTCCGTTGTCCCCTTAACCCTTGTTCACACCTATGCATTTTCCAGTGCATTTTCAGTTTTGCAGAAATGCACTACAGTCCACCTAACATGGTTTCCTATGGGTCTCGTTCACATCTGTGCATTTTCCACCGGTGTGTATTTTGGAAAGGGTCAGGGACTTTTTTCCCGCAGCAGGTTGCATTTTTGATTTCATAGACTTCAAAAGAAACGCAGTGGAAACACATCAAAAACGCATGTGGAAAAGATGCAAAACACATCCAAAAATGCATCAACCACAACCTGCATAGGTGTGAACTAGGCCTGTCACGTGACCCTCGACTCCGGTGGCATAACACGTAAAGGGCGGAGCCAGTGACGTGAGTGAACAGTCACGTGACAGTCAATGAAAGGAAGTATCTGAGAGAGGTATCCCATGGTATTAAATGTTCTTTGCCCTTAAGGGGACAGCGGCATAGTATTACACAGCACCTTTGATATACAATATGTACACAAGGTGCACCCTCCATTGTGTCATCGCCTGGGGCATTATTCCTACTATATATAACCATATGGTGCGCTGTTTCTATTTATGCCTCAAATGTGATCTAATACAAATGTGACAACTTGTTCAAAAATAAAGCATAATACTAAATTTCAAAACACAATCAATGGAAAAAAATGGTATTGATCCACACTGTATATAAAATGCTATGTGCAATAATAAAAAGTGCTTGTATGGTGTGCTATAATTATACTTGACTTATTATTTAACATTGTGATAACCATTTACTTTGTCATTTTTGTAGTGCGGTATGTGGAGCACTATGTAGGTTTAGCAGCAGCACATTGGGGTAAATATGTTTATTGCATAACACTACTTGGTTATGCAGGAGTATTTATTATTTTTTCATGTTTCTTTGTTAAAATATTTGCAATTTACATTGATCACCCAGGGGATTGTTTTTTTTTTCTCCACAAAAGTGGAGTTACTCTTTAAATCAGCTTAACACATTGCAAGTACATTAAAACAAAAATGTGTGCAAAGGCTCACAGTTCAATAACTTTAGCATAGAAAATACAGAGCTAAAGCTCTCCAATCAGCAAGGAGAATGGGCTTTGCTGAAGTATAGGACTGACTCCACAGGAGGCATGTGGGATCTTTGCACACAGGCTACTGCTTCCACACACACAAGGCAAGGGTCTTTTTCTGTTAGAGCTGCTTTCCAAAGGTGCACTCACATAGGCAGTTTTAACTATGCCCGAGCACTGTTCACCCCCTTGTCAGGGGCTGCCTGTCCATTAATGGCGCACAGGCGCCGCCTCCCCTTTCCCTGTGTCTGGCCCCTTTCAGGATTCCGGGGGCATGAATTACAGTGGCAGGGTTTCTTTTTATGCACCTGATTGGAGCCAGAGTATCTAATAGGCTTCAAAATAGGGTGGGCTCCGGACACAGAGCATTGCGCCCGGAGCTCACACAGGTGTGTTAGAATAGTGAATGAATATTCACTATTCTAACACTGAATCGCCTCTCTGCCAGTCAGGAAGCACGGGTCCGATACCCGTTTCCCGATTGGCTGAAAGGACAGGCGATCCTATTGGATGCCAAGAGGAGGAGGTGGGAGATGCATGGCCTTATCCACAGGAGGAGGAAGGAAGAACGCTGCCGCTCGCTTCCTAGATGGGGTAGGTGCGCGGCTTTGATGACCATCCTCCCAGGAGGGGGGGGGTTGCTGCTGACTGACTGACCTTGTGGTTGTTTGCCGCCCCCCCAAAAGAAAAAAACACCAGCTGCCACTGCGCCTGAGAGTGGTTAAGCGTACCGTGCCCAGGACCACTTTAGAAGAGGTGATCCTGGGCACAGTTCACTTGTAGTCTGGTACAGTTTGCTTCACTGTCAGCACAAACCATCCTTGAGCCCATAAGCAGGGATCACCGTGGTCTAGTTGGCAGAAGGGATGATATAAGTATGCCTGTCCGGGAACACTTGCTTATAACCCAGTTTGAGTGCAGACCAGAGGGGAGTGGGGGCAATTGAACTTGGACATTGTTTAGTTAAACCATTCCCAATGTGAATGCACCCTTAAAGGAGTTGTAAACCCTCGTGTTTTAAAAAAAAAAACACTTGGCAGTGACCGGCCCCCCAGCCCCCCCGTTTTACTTACCTGAGCCCTGGAATTTCACATGCCGGTGGAGACGCGCTCTTCCTCTGCCCGGGGTTCTCGGCTCTTGATTTGATAGATTGATAGCAGCGCAGCCATTGGCTCCTGCTGCTGTCAATCAAATCCAATGACACAGGCGCCGGGGGGCAGGGCCGCATGTACGAGCCGTGCTCTGTAAATGGCCGGCAATCTTCTGGGACCTGTGACGTGTCTCAGAAGATTGCAGGGAGGGAGGGGGGAGAGGTGAACTTAATTCTGGTGCTGCGGAGCCCTGGGAGAAAGTGGGAGCCGGATGCTTCTAAAAAGAGGATATGCGCTTGCCCCCCCAAAAAAGGACATGCCAACTATGGTCACCTCACTTAAAACGGAAGTTCCATTTTTGGGTGGAACTCCGCTTTAAAATATCTATATGTGTAACTATCCATATACAAACATGCTTCTCTGAAATACATGAATATAAATAGGATTACACAGTAATTTATCTTACAAAGACTTACCAGGTTTATTGCCTTATTTTCTGTTCCTCGGGGCACCAGCATTCATCCTTTATGTATGGTGAAATATCATCGATCTGCAGGGACACTTGGGAATATCTTTTCAAGTTAACCCTTTATGCCGAAAACTAGTGTCAAAGAGAATTCACATGAGAGCGTTTAACCAGTCAGTCCTCTTCAGATGAAGCTGTGTTCTTGAATACAGAAGAATAGATTGCAGGTAGGAATACAGAAATGTATTCAGGAAACTATAGAATAAGAGCCAGCAATTGTGTGATGCTGGATACTGTACAAAATAAAGGTTGATTTTTAAGATGAAAATGTACTATTCTCATAGCAGGCACAGTGAGTAACAGCCCGTACACGCGATTCGAAAATTGGACGAAAAATACCGCTTTCCATGTGATCATACGATAATCGGATCGCTCATACAGAGCTTTCGAGAGCCGATCACGACAATTCATCCTATATAATCCGATGGGACATGCACAAAAAATTTTCGCGTATGATATCAGATCGTACGATTTTCCTTTAATCAGTACAGTTTTCGTCCGAAAACACAATACTAATACACTACAACACATAACATCACTTCCGATTTTTTATTCTGACGTTCGAGAATTTTCGTATCTTAGCAAACTCTCCATTTTTGATATGGGACTAGCATGCAGAAAGAAACGGACGATCTGTCATCTGATTTTTGGATCGTGTGTACGGGCCATAACACTGACAATGTATACAGCAGTCATTATAATAAGGTGCCTTCTCATCATCTTTTTAACCGTATAGTTTTTATTCATCTTTGGTAGACAAGCAAAGTACCATAGGCGTGCGCAGGGGGTGCGCCAGGTCCAGGGGGCTGCTTGGGTTCACCCCCATATCTGCGACCATCTCTGTTGCCGGGTTGGCAAGGTGTGCCTTTGACTTTCTACGCCGGCTTCAGTGGTTTCTCTAGTGCCCCGCACACAGCATACTGAGGGGGTGGGGGCTTCCTGCTGTATCTCCCAGGCTTAAAAGCTGAGGGGGGGCCGAATTCTCCTTCATACACATTCACAGGTGGCTTCTCTGGCTGATCAAGCAGCTGAAACTGGGTAGGAGTCAGAGCAGTGATGACAGCATGGGGGTCTTCTACTTCCAGCCATGTAGTAAGTGGCTCATGAGAAGATGTTTACACACATGTATGCACGCATTTGTGTTTATACTTAGGGGCGCACACCCTAATGCGATAGGCTGCGCACACCTATGCAAAGTACAATGGTTTTTAACATTTGTGGCACATCGTTTTTGTGGTACAAAACAGGATATGCAAACACTGTAATAACAGATCATTTCACAGTACACAACAGTAAGGTCTACAACAGTTGTACAAGTAGCACTAGATCATTAAAGGAGAAGTATGGGAATGCTAAAATATGTAGTACATGCTACCCTCATACCTGCAATGCATTTCTTTAATTCCCCAGTCCTTTAGTTTTTGCAGAATAGTCTTTTGAAGATCCCAGAATCAGCCTCTAAAGGTTCTTTCTCAGTTCAAAAGTTTCCAGGGGGTGGAAACATCTCCACAATCCAGCCTCTCCTTCACTCCCTCCCTCTGGAGGACGTGTGGGTGTGTTTGGTGAAGAGGTGCACACCCAGGCTGCTATCTAGAATGAACACGTTCTTCACATGCCTCTATTTCCATGGCAGCGTGTCCCCAGCAAAAACCCGGAAGTAGAGACAGTATGATACAAGCAGTGAAATCCTCACCTTTTTCTGGCTGTTATCTGCAAGCTCTCCTCTGAGAGACTCCAACAACTCTCCCCTGGGCTTTGATGTTCCTTCCTGTGTCCTCCGACTCCCCCTCCCCTCACTAATTCAAAGTCTGTATCAGCGTCTCCTTCAGCTGATGGGGGGAGGGGGGAGAGTCACTTCTCATGTTCAGCAATGAACACAGGTAAGTTCTCTATACATAGCACTGCGTTATATCAGAAGAGGAGACATGGTGAGGACTCGGAGCATAGTGACCTGTGTCTGAAATGTACACAGTGCTATGTGTATAGAGCATACCTGTGTACAGTACATAGGAGAGGAGACTGACAACTCCCCCACATCTAAAGTGACCCAGATATGTCCCCAGAGTCTTGTACATACAAATCATCCCTCTGTCACTGTACTCCTATACAATCCCATCATTCGCATCCCCGTACGACAAAGAATGACACTGTATGGCATGTGATCTCTCTGTACGGCATGTGATCTCTCTGTACGGCATGTGATGGCACTGTACAACATGTAATGACACTGTACAACATGCAATGATACTGTACGACATGTGATGACTCTGTGCAGCATGTGATGAGACTGTACGGCATGTGATGACTCTGCACGGCATGTGATGGCACTGTACGGCATGTGATGGCATTGTACGGCATGTGATGACTCTGCACGGCATGTAATGGCACTGTACTGCATGTGATGACTCTGCACGACATGTGATGGCTCTGTACAGCATGTGATGAGACTGTACGGCATGTGATGGCACTGTACGGCATGTGATGAGACTGTACGGCATGTGATGACTCTGCACGGCATGTGATGCCACTGTACGGCATGTGATGACTCTGCAGGGCATGTGATGCCACTGTACGGCATGTGATGACTCTGCACGGCATGTGATTGCAATGCACAACATGTAATGACTCTGTACGGCATGTGATGGCACTGTACAACATGTAATGACTCAGTACAGCATGTGATGGCACTGTACATGTAATGACATTGTACAACATGTGATGGTCCTGTACGGCATGTGATGGCCCTGTACAGCATGTGATGACTCTGCACGACATGTGATGGCTCTGTACGGCATGTGATCCTGTAATACTCTATTTACAATGAAGGGAAAATTATTTCTATAGGGGTACTAGGTAATACATCAGTTATGGAGAGCAAAGCTCTGTCCATGTCTGAGGAGCTATGGGCTTCAGTATAAAGCCACAAGTAGATGTAAATAGAAGGTTTCATTGTCTCATATAAAAATACAGATAGTTAATAAAGGATTAATTCACAATGTTAGCTCTGAATTTATTTAATTTTACTATACCAGTAATGCATGGAATGCCTGTGTGCTGTAACATCCATACAGTTGTATGCAAAAGTTTAGGAACCCCTGACAATTTCCATGAGTGTCATTTATAAATATTTGGGTGTTTGGATCAGCAATTTCATTTTGATCTATCAAATAACTGAAGGACACAGTAATATTTCAATAGTGAAATGAGGTTTATTGGATTAACAGAAAATGCGCAATATGCATCAAAACAAAATTAGGTGCATAAATTTGGGCACCCTTGTCATTTTGTTGATTTGAATACCTGTAACTACTTAGCACTGATTAATTGGAATACACAATTGGTTTTGTGAGCTCATTAGGCTCGGTTCACACTGGGGCGACTTGGGATCCGACTTGTACGCCCTCAAGTCGCCCCAAGTCGCCCCAAGTCGCTTTGCATTTAGATTACAATTGTAGTGAATGGAACCGTCTTAACTGACACTACTGAAGTCGCTCCGACTTCAAAAAAGGTTCCTGTACTACTTCTATCCGACTTGTAGGCGACTTGTACCCATTCAACTCAATGTAAGTCGCCTGCAAGTCGGATCTCTCAAGCGACTTTGCAGAGAAAACCCCTCCCTCCCCCCTCCCTCCCAGAGAGGTGATTGGCCACAGGCGAAGTCGCCTGCCATGGAGGCGACTTCAAGTCGCCTCGTAATTTGCCGAAGTCGCGCTGAAGTCGCGCTAAAGTCGCGCTGAAGCCGCGTTGAAGTCGCGGTACAAAGTCGCGCTAAAGTCGTGTTGCCCATGTGTGAACCGACCCTTAGCCTTCAACTTCATAGACAGGTGCATCCAATCATGAGAAAAGGTATTCAAGGTGGCCAATTGCAAGTTGTTGTTCTCTTTGACTCTCCTCTGAAGAGTGGCAACATGGTGGCCTCAAAACAACTCTCAAATGACCTGAAAACAAAGATTGTTCTAAATTATGGTTTAGGGGAAGGCTACAAAAAGTTATCGCAGAGATATAAGCTGTCAGTGTTCACTGTGAGGAACATAGTGAGGAAATGGAAGATCACAGGCACAGTTCTTGTTAAGGCCAGAAGTGGCAGGCCACATAAAATATTGGAGAGGTAAAGGCGAAGGATGGTGAGAACAGTCAAAAACACCCCACGGACCACCTCCAAAGACCTACATCATCAACTTGCTGCAGACGGTGTCACTGTGCATCCTTCAACAATTCAGTGCACTTTGCACAGGGAGAAGCTGTATGGGAGAGTGATGCGAAAGAAGCCTTTTCTGCACACACGCCACAAACGGAGTCGCTTGAGGTATGCAAATGCACATTTGGACAAGCCAGCTTCATTTTCGAATAAGGTGCTGTTGACTGATGAAACAAAGATTGAGTTAGTTGGTCATAACAAGGGGCGTTATGCATGGCGGCAAAAGAACACAGCATTCCAAGAAAACACTTGCTACCCAGTGGCCAGTACTGGTACTGGGAATCTGGTTAAAGTTGAGGGTCGCATGGATTCCACTCAATATCAGCAAATTCTTGAGAATAATGTTGAGGAATCAGTCACAAAGTTCAAGTTATGCCGGGGCTGGATATTTCAACAAGACAACCACCCAAAACACTGCTCAAAATCTACTTGAGTATTTATGCAAAGGAACAAGTACAACGTTCTGGAATGGCCATCCCAGTCCCCAGACCAGAATATCATTGGACATCTGTGGGGTGATTTGAAGCGGACTGTCCATGCTCAGCAACCATCAAATCTAACTGAACTGGAGATATTTTGTAAGGAGGAATGGTCCAAAATGCATTCATCCATAATCCAGACACTCATTACAGGCTATAGGAAGCGTCTAGAGGCTATTATTTCTGCTAAAGGAGGCTCTACTAAATATTGATGTGATTTTTCTGTTGGGGTGCCCAAATTTATGCACCTGTCTAATTTCGCTTTGATGCATTTTCTGTTAATCTACTAAACCTCATTTCACTACTGAAATATTACTGTGTCCTTCAGTTATTTGATAGATCAAAATGAAATTACTGATCCAAACATCCAAATATTTATAAATGACAATCATGGAAATTGTCAGGGGTTCCTAAACTTTTGCATACAACTTAATGTATATTCTGCTTTACAAATACATTGTTTTCACTCTGGTAGATAGTAATATATAGAGGAGATTTACATACACAGAACTATCAGTGACTTCTCCTACCTTAGTCACTGATTGAAGTGCTCTTATCTATGCCGACTCTTCTGAACATTGAAACATGCTGCGGGGGAGAAGGGAGGGAGCAGAGAGAGGAGGGAGGGGGAGCAGCTACGCTCTGTGAAGTCTTGGAAACGAACAGAGAGAGGACATCAATCACGTAAAATGTCAGGAAGGGGGGTGGATCCAGACTCCAGAGCCAGACCATTGTCGGTATGACGCTGTATGACCTCCCACGGGTATTTAGCTGAATTTTAACAGAATGGGGGCACTTCTGAGAGGGCTGGAAAGATTTTTAGATATCAGCAGCTCACATAGAATAGATGTAAGCAAAAAAAAGGAAACCCATACTTCTCTTTTAACAGAGTTGTCATTGCACTAGGGAGGCGGATGTTATACAAGACCACAATTAATTGGTAAGAGGAAATCAAGAGAGCCCCACATGTGGGATAATAAACATAGACAGGCCTCCCACTGAGTTAATATGTTTATAAAAAAACATAAAAAAAAGTTTGTGTTTGGATAGGGAAAGGTGTTAAACCCCCATATACACACTCTTTGTGTTGCAGTACTGTAGGTGACACAGGCACCCAGCAATGTATTATGTAAGTAAGTGTGTAAGTGTAAGTGTTCTTATGCTTCCCTTACCTTTAGTTTTTGGTTTTCAGGGGTTCCTGTGGTAGGAGGTAGCACCCTGTTATTCCTGCTGTAAAGCATCTGTGTTACATTGCTATGTTATGTTTTTGTTACTGCTTTAAAATTACAGGTTTCCTTCATGTTTCAACTTTAAAGTAAACCTGTCAGCCAGAGGCATAACTAGAACCTTCAGGGCCCCGGTGCAAGAAACCATGATGGGCCCCCTGCCCCCCTTCCATCCGAGCACCGGGCTTCCAATTTTGGGAGGGTGTCCATGGACATCCTCCCAAAACCGTGCTTACCGCATGACCCCTGGGACATGCATCCAGTGCAAACACAGCGGCCCTTTACCATGTGATCAGCTGATCACATGTAAACAGACTTGCCGGTTATCCGCAGCCCTTTCCTCCCACGCTATGTCTGTGTTAGGAAAGGACTGCCGTTAACTGTCAAGAATGTCAGTAAATTGTTTACACTGATAATCGGTGCCCCAATCATCAGTGCCATCTATCAGTGCCCATCAATGTTGCCTATCAATGCTCATCAATGCCGCCTATCAGCGCCCATCACTTCCACCTACAAGTGTTACCTATCAGTGCTCATTAATGCCGCCTAACAGCATCCATCAGTGCCACCTATCAGTACCCTTCAATTCAGCCCATTAAAGCCCATCAATACTGCCTGAGTTCTGCCTATCAGTGTTCCTCAGTGCCCATCAGTACCACCTATCAGTGCCCATCAATGCCACCTATTGGTGCAGCCTATCAGTGCACATTAGTGCCTCCTATCAGTGCTGCCTATCAGTGCTCATCAGTGTGGCCTATCAGTGCTCATCAGTGCCTCCTATCAGTGCCCATCAGTGCCTCCTATCAGTGCCCCTAAATGCCTCCTGAAATCTCTCCTGCGCTCAGGTAATGGGTTCCTCAATGTGTGGTATGACCGAATGCCTCAGTGGTAATTGTCGTCTTGCAGCTCTCCTCAGAATAATGAGTATTCATAGACTACAAAAAAGGAAAGAAAGGAGGGCGCACTGACCTAGTGCATTACCACTGGTAACATTTAAAAAAAAAGTAAAACAGCAAATGGATACTCACAAACGAGCTTGAAATATCAGGCATAGACAGTAGCTGCAGGTGAGCAAAATCAAACATCAAAAAACCCTGGACCGGACATGGGGTAGATGGGGCAACGGCTGACGCGTTTCTGGGGATAACCCCTTTCTTCAGAGCCAAGACGGGTAACGATTATCCGTCTAGGCTCTGAAGAAAGGGGTTCTCCCCAGAAACGCGTCAGTATTGCCCCATCTACCCGATGTCTGCTCCAGGGTTTTTTGATGTTTGATTTTGCTCACCTGCAGCTACTGTCTATGCCTGATATTTCAAGCTCGTTTGTGAGTATCCATTTGCTGTTTTACTTTTTTTTTAATAAATGTTACCAGTGGTAATGCACTAGGTCGGTGCGCCCTCCTTTCTTTCCTAAATGCCTCCTATCAGTGCCCATTAGTGCCTCCTATCAGTGCCCATCAGTGCCTTCTATCAGTGTCCATCAGTGCCTTCTATCAGTGACCATTAGTGCCTCCTATCAGTGCCCATTAGTGCCTTCTATCAGTGCCCATCAGTGCCTTTTATCAGTGCCTCCTATCAGTGCCCATTAGTGCCTTCTATCAGTGCCCATTAGTGCCTTCTATCAGTGCCCATCAGTGCCTCCCATCAGTGCTCCTCAGTGCCCATAAAGTCCTCCTATCAGTGCCCATAAATGCCTCCTATCAGTGCCCATTAGTGCCTTCTATCAGTATCCACCAGTGCATTCTATCAGTGCCCATCAGTGCCTTCTATCAGTGCCCATCAGTGCCTTCTATCAGTGCTCATCAGTGCCCATCAGTGCCTTCTATCAGTGCCCATCAGTGCCTTCTATCAGTGCTCATCAGTGCCTTCTATCAGTGCTCATCAGTGCCTTTTATCAGTGCCTTCTATCAGTGCTCATCAGTGCCTTCTATCAGTGCTCATCAGTGCCTTCTATCAGTGCTCATCAGTGCCCATCAGTGCCTTCTATCAGTGCCCATCGGTGCCTTCTATCAGTGCTCATCGGTGCCTTCTATCAGTGCTCATCAGTGCCTTCTATCAATGCTCATCAGTGCCTTCTATCAGTGCCCATCAGTGCCTTCTATCAGTGTTCATCAGTGCCCATCAGTGCCTTCTATCAGTGCCCATCAGTGCCTTCTATCAGTGCTCATCGGTGCCTTCTATCAGTGCTCATCGGTGCCTTCTATCAGTGCTCATCGGTGCCTTCTATCAGTGCCCATCAGTGCCTTCTATCAGTGCCCATCAGTGCCTTCTATCAGTGCTCATCAGTGCTTTCTATCAGTGCCCATCAGTGAATGCTATTAATTTCCATCAGTGCCGTCTGCCTTCTCAGGACAGCACGGCTCTGAGCGGAGATTGTGTCTGTCATAGGACAGTAGCACAGAGACACCGGCATTAACGTTCTATTTGCCTGTCCGTCCTCTCTGGCAGGGGATGAGAGAGGACACACAGCTGATCTCACCGCTCCCCCTTCTCCCCCCTCCCCTCTCCTGTGCACTCCACGGGAAATGTGAGCTCGTTAGCTTCACACTTGACTGCCTGCGAAGCACACACAGGAGAGGGGAGGGGGGAGAAGGGAGAGCAGTGAGATCAGCTGTGTGTCCTCTCTCATCCCCTGCCAGAGAGGACGGATGGGCAAATAGAACGTTAATGCCGGTTTCTCTGCGCTACTGTTCCATGACAGACATGAGCTCTGCTCAGAGCTGTGTGTGTATAGCAACCCCGCTGCCCCCCCACAGTGGCGGAATGCCGGGCCCCGTCGCAAGTGCGACTGTTGCGACCCTGGTAATTCCGCCACTGCTGTCAGCGTTACGAACTTGAAAATATAAAATTGCAGGCTAAGAGCATACAACTCTACGTGTTTGATATTGATATACCGTGCTAGGGTGTAACAATTGATAGGGTTGAAATAATGACTTAGAGTTCCACTTTAATTGTTTCTGTTTTTTTCTTACCTGTGTACGTATCAATTGTTCTATTTAAATTGTTTGTGCTCCTTTCTTACCTGTGTACGTATCAATTGTTCTATCAATCTGTATCTAGATGGAATTTGGAACTGCTGAATAATCATTACATGTTCGCTGATGAGAAACTCTTTGTACCTTAACCTCATTTGGTAATGCCGATAAGATTACTGCTTTTGGAACTGCCTATAAAAGAAGTAAAGGGAGCAGTCCTTTTTTGGGGAGGCTCAGAACTGTGATACAGACATACCTGACTCCGTGTCATGTTTCTTATAGAAGCAATAATTTGGCAAAGCAATATAAACTATAAGCAACTTATTTAAAAGTTGAACCTAACATTTTGGCGCCCGAACAGGGACTCACCGATGATACTACAAGAGGTGGACGAACGCGGCTGACGGAACAAAAAGACAGGCATTCCGGGAACCACAGATCAAAAAAAAACCTGCGCAGGTAAGAAAAAGCTTTATTTTTCTTATATTCTGTGCTCCTCTGATTTGTGCCTATCCGTTCTGTCAGTTACGGTTCTCCTGGTTTTAAAACACCAGCCTCTGTAGTGGTGAGTCTAGAATTACTGGATATTTTAGTTTATATTGCTGGAATTATTTGTTTGTTTTGTTATCTGTGTTTGTCTTGTCTGTCTTGTTGAGAAAGTGAATGAGCCTTGTCAAGGATGGTATGAGTTAGAAGGGGATTGCCGAACTAAGCAACGGAATGCGCCTTACCTCACACGATTGGGAACCTGAGGGCTTGTGAGCTTGGGGGTCTGACGCTTATGCTTAACCTCACATCTAACTCATAAACCATAGACGGGTTGAGAGTATAAGCCCTGTCTGCTCCATAAAGCAGGGATAAGAGTGTATGAGAGGGATTCCCAGATACGGGGAGGGAATAAGGTCTCAACAAAGTCCCGAGATCTAGTCGGATACCTGGCCACTTAAAGGAATGCTTGTATATGTTGTAGCCGCATTTTTGTATATGTTGTAGCCGCATTCTGGTTTGTTATTGGGCTAGCATATAAAGTAATTATTTATTATTGGGCTAGCATATAAAGTAATTCGGTTTCAGAAATCTCATTCCGGAGAGGTTTCTAGAATTCTAGCACCCTAGGAGGAAGGCAACGAGGAACTAGTGTAACTTAGCTGGTTTGCTATTGGGCTAGCATATAAAGTAATTATTCATTCTTGTATATGTTGTAGCCGCATTATATTGTACACTAAGTGTCCCACACGCTACCTAGGCAGGACTGTTAGAATGGGCCAGAGGAACACAAAACCCCGTCAGGGAATTGTGGCGCACTATACGGTGCCACAGATAATTAAGAACATTTATGGGAAAACCGAAGCACAGGACTTAAAGGATGTCCTTCGTAAATTTAAGGTGAAAGGAGCAGCGGGCTTAGACCCGGATGTATGGAGTGAAATAAAAAGGGACAGACAAGGAGAGGTGTTAGAGAAGCAATGGATGCGTCAGGTTCAATGCTTAATTAAGGTCTCAAATAGAGCGAAAGAAGAGGGGTGGAAGTATAATCCAGATTGTGATGGTTGGGATATGAAAGATAGAAGAACAAAAAATGTCGAGGCTCCCAGCTCAGCCATCCCACCCCCATACACTGACGTAGAACGCAAACCACACAAGATATATCCGGTACTTGAGGGGAGAGGATGGGTTTGTCAGGATTGTGGAGCACAAAACCCAGAATGGGCAGTAGAATGTGTGCATTGTGGGGCACAAAAACCTCATCCAGAAACTGTAGCTCCCGTACGCACTGATACACGCATTGTTCAGGTAAACAATCCAGAATTTGGACAAGCAGCCCATCCAAATGCCCCGCCTACTGTCACTCGTAGAATGCAAATAAGGACTTGGGCACCATGGTCGGCAGACACCCTTATGGCATTAATACAGAGCGCCCCAGACCCGGTAGCAAAGCCAGCTGCTTTTTGTAGATTTGTGACACAGTTAATGAATACACATGAAGCGACCTGGCAGGATGGGGAGGATCTATGCAGACACAAAATGACTCTGACCCTGTTTAACCAGTTTATGACAGAAATAGGTCCACACAGACCTGCAGGACAAGTTGATGGGGATGGCAATTTAGAGACAGGACATGTCAGACATATAGACTCAAGGGCCCCTTTTATTGCTAGATTAGAAGCTTTTTGTCAGGCAAAACAACAGGAGAGGGGGTCCATATCACCCATGAAGCAAATGCCAGGACAGACTGTATCGGAATTTTACTTATCTATGGAAAGTATGATGGCAGATGAGGGATTGGACTTGGCCCTGCCAGTCACAATCCGAGCCTTCAATAGACAATTTATGGAGGGATTAATTCCACAGATAAGTGAGAGACTGAAAGCCTGCACACCAGAGTGGAGGGCAACTAGAGATAGAGGGACGTTGTTACAAAAAGAGCAAGGCATAGAGGCGGACTTAGCAGAAACCAAAGGGAGGAAATCTCATGCTATCAACGCACTCGGGGGTCCCCAAGAGCAAGGTAGAGGTTCCTTTCGCAAACCCCTTACCTGTCACTACTGTAACAAGATTGGTCACATCAGACACAACTGTAAGAAAAGAATAAGGGATGAAGGAGAGGAAGGTGTTGATTCTCCAGTTAATCAGAGAAGGAACCAGCCCAGGGACAACAAAAATAGTCATATCAGGCAGCAGGGAGATGGTCCACGAGCATGACTCACCCCGGTTTTAGAAAAATCCAAAACAACAATGCTTAAGACAAATATAACGGTTGGTAATAAGAAAATCTCTTGTTTAGTCGATACAGGAGCTTCACGCTCGTTACTTTCTGACTCTGAACTACTCCCTGGCCAAAAATCACCTGACACTTTACTAATAACTGGATATGATGGCATTTTAGCCGACGCCCCGCTTACAAAACCTCTGAAAGTTAAAGTAGGAAACCACATGTTCCTTTCACGCTTTCTGGTATCCAGAGGAGCCCCCACTAATTTGTTAGGAGCTGACATTTTGCAGAAAATAGGAGCTAACATTACCTATCACCCAGATGGCACTGTCACCTTAGCTATAGGGGATAATCAAGAACACATGGAGATGTGTAACCTGATACAATACCTAGAGGAGGAATCGGAATTGTCCGGCACACCTCCTTCAGACTTAGATCAGATTTTGTCGTCCCTTCCAGGAGAACTATGGGAAAAACATCCAGCTGATGTTGGACTTTTGCCCATACCTCCGGTTACCCTACAGCTGATTCCAGGAGCAGTGCTTCCCCAACAAAAGCAGTATCCACTTAGTGCACCCCAAGAGACGGCCATAGAAATGCAGGTCCAATCCTTCTTAAAAAGTGGAGTTCTAAAAGAGGTAAAATCACCGGCAAACACTCCCTTGTACCCGGTTAAAAAGAAATCAGTAGCCGGTAGTCCGGTTAAGTATAGAATGGTCCAAGACCTTAGAGCGGTCAACAAAATACTAGCCCCGATGACACCTTTAGTACCCAATCCACATACATTACTGTCACAAATACCATCAACCAGTATGTACTTTACGGTTATAGATTTAGCGAATGCTTTCTTTTCCGTCCCGCTTGCTGAAGAATGCCAACTTTGGTTCGCATTTTCAATAAAAAATCGGCAACTAACCTGGACACGCCTACCTCAGGGTATGGCGCATTCACCTACCTTGTATTCGCAAGCATTGCAAACGGTGTTGGGAGAATGGGTACCACCAGATTCCTGTGTATTGTTACAATATGTGGATGATTTATTGTTATGCTGCCCTGACAAAGAAACTTGTTTGGCCACCACCCTTAATTTGTTGCGATTTTCGGCAGAAAAAGGTTGCAAGGTTAATAAGAAAAAGTTACAAGTGTGTCAGGAAAAAGTTATCTTTTTGGGACATTGTATATCACAGGGTACGAGACATCTCACTGAGGAGAGGGTTCAAGTGATAAAGGGAATGTTACCCCCACGGAATTTCAAACAATTGCGTATGTTTTTAGGTATCGTGTCATATTGTAGACAGTGGATACCACATGCTAGCGCTTTGATGCAGCCATTATACGATTGTTTGAAAATTGTACCGTATGTGCTTACAGAAGTAGCTTATGAGTCGTTTATCACTTTGAAAAAGTTGTTGATTTCTGCCCCGGCTATTGGTATACCAGATTACACCAAGATATTTAATCTGTACATTGCTGAGATCACTGGACACGCCACAGGTGTTCTGACACAGGCACATGTAAAACAAAGACCAGTCGCTTACTTTTCAGCAGCATTAGATCCAGTATCTAGAGGTTCACCGTCTTGTGTACGGGCGGTAGCTGCAGTGTCAATTATCATAGATAAGTCATCAGAGATTGTTCTAGACAATCCAGTCGTAGTGCATACCACACATGACATACATGCAATCTTGTCTCAGGTACAGCCCAAACACATTTCAATGGCTAGGCAATTAAGATTACAGTGTACTTTACTCTTACCTCCAAATGTTACTTTTCAGCGCTGTACAACCTTAAATTTGGCCACCTTTTTGCCTCTTCAGTCACCAGATTTGGCAAGGGTGAATGATAGTACTAATAGTACTAGTGAGAAAAGAAATGAGGACACTGACACTCTTTTGTTTAAAGAAGTAGATCAGCACGATTGTTTTCAGCTCATGGAACAGGAGACAATGGGATTCCCACATGTTACAGATACACCGATTTTAAATGCTGAGCACACCTTGTATATAGATGGTAGTAGGTTTGCTGATGACAAGGGTAAATATCACACAGGGTATGCTGTAGTGACTGATACGCAGGTAATTGAAGCACAGGCCTTACCAGCCCACATGTCAGCACAGGAAGCAGAATTAAAAGCTTTAGAACAAGCCCTAGAATACTTAAAAGAACGAGAAGGGAATATTTACACTGACTCTGCCTACGCTTATGGTGTAGCGCACGATTATGGCCACATATGGAGGGCTAGAGGTTATCTGACAGCAGCAGGTACACCTGTAAAACATGGAGAAGGGATTAAGAGAGTCCTGAACAATCTTCAAAAGGTTAAACGAGTAGCCATTATGAAGATAGCGGCACACACGAGCGCAAAAACAATTGAGGCAAAAGGAAATGCATTTGCAGATTTGACTGCAAAACAGGCAGCTCTAGGGGAAGGAAGCCCTGAGACCTTAGCAGCAGTAGAGGTGAGTATCCCAGAACCAACATGGCAGCAGCTGAGTAAATTACAGGAGCAAGCAGGGGAGAGCGAGAAAGATAAGTGGGTCAGGATGGGAGCAGCACCAGACCTTGACAATGTATGGAGGGAAGGGGGCAAAATATGCCTGCCTGCCTCTCTGTACCCAGAAATGGCAGCGGCAGTTCACCTACCCACACACGTCAGTTCCAATTCCATGTATAGGATTGTGAACCAAGGATGGCTCGCCCCTGGATTCAGTAGCACTGCAAGAAACTACTGTGCAGCCTGCCAAATCTGTCTCCTGAATAACCCAGGACAGAGAGTAAAAACCCCACGAAAACACCAGGTCCGGGCCCAATACCCCTTCCAGAGACTGCAAATTGATTACATACAAATGCCTAAGAGCGGCCCTTTTGAATTTGTCCTCGTGTGTATCGATTTATTCTCAGGTTGGCCCGAAAGTTATCCAGTAAAATCGGCTACAGCTAAAGCCACAGCTAAGAAACTGATACCTAGGTTTGGTCTTCCTGAAACCATAGAATCAGATAGGGGGACACACTTTACAGGAGAAATCATGCAGAATGTGATGACCATGTTAGGGGTTCAACAAAGTTTTCACACCCCTTACCACCCACAGAGTTCAGGATCAGTGGAGAGAGTAAATGGGACAATAAAGTTAAAAATACAAAAAGCCATGCAAGAGTTAAACAAGCCTTGGCCAGAATGCCTGCCTTTGGCTTTGTTCTCTATAAGGTACACTCCAACAGGAAAGACAGGATTATCCCCATATGAGATACTTTTTGGGAATGCACCTAGATTGGGTTTATACTTTCCACAGAGTATGCAATTGCAATGTGATAGTTTGACTGCATATGTGATACAATTACAACAACGTCTAACTAAGATCCACAAAAGTGTGTATTCTTCTCTTCCAGACCCTAATTCAATAACAGGTACACATACTCTGCTACCAGGGGATTATGTATATGTGAAGAAACACACCAGAAAGACATTGGAACCCAGGTTTGAAGGTCCTTACCAAATACTCTTGACCACAGCCACCTCAGTAAAGCTGGAAGGAAAACCTACCTGGATACACGCATCACATTGCAAGAAACAACCCGAGAAAACAACATGATGAAATATCTACTTACAGATTTTTTGTTGAAGATTGTTGTTTTACAAATATATGCATGGACTCCTGGTATTAATGTACTTGAAGTAGAGGAAACAACAACTTTCGAATGGGCTATAGATGATCCTAAAGTAGCAAATTATTATTGACAAAGGTAGACTAGTACATCTTTCCTCACAGATACAACAGGATACTGCACCACATTGGTGGGATATATTTAGTGGAATGTCTTCTACAGCAACCAATACCTTTCACTGGTTGTTAAGTCCAATGGTAATTATTATTCTAATATTAATATCACTTACAATCATGAATATATGTGTATACAGGAAAATAAATAGGAAAATTAGGAGAATAGACAGGGTATACTGATAAGTGTGTATTGACATCACCCTACTCCTATAAAACTCCTCTTCTTGAATTTTAAGATGTTGGTAATACCTAGGGGGATGGGTTCTACCCCTCTGACAACTCGCGGTCAGGGAAAGGACTCTGGGGAAAAACTGACTAGAACTTATTCATGAGGACCCAGGGGGAAGGAGAGGATGATGTCAAAGGGGGAAATTGATAGGGTTGAAATAATGACTTAGAGTTCCACTTTAAGTGTTTCTGTTTTTTTCTTACCTGTGTACGTATCAATTGTTCTATTTAAATTGTTTGTGCTCCTTTCTTACCTGTGTACGTATCAATTGTTCTATCAATCTGTATCTAGATGGAATTTGGAACTGCTGAATAATCATTACATGTTCGCTGATGAGAAACTCTTTGTACCTTAACCTCATTTGGTAATGCCGATAAGATTACTGCTTTTGGAACTGCCTATAAAAGAAGTAAAGGGAGCAGTCCTTTTTTGGGGAGGCTCAGAACTGTGATACAGACATACCTAACTCCGTGTCATGTTTCTTATAGAAGCAATAATTTGGCAAAGCAATATAAACTATAAGCAACTTATTTAAAAGTTGAACCTAACACTTTGCAGGATTTACACAATCACCTTTAACTAATATCACAATACTACCAGAATCTTTTCCATGCGTCCCTGACATGATGCAGTACACGCCACCTATGCAAAAAGTGTCTCTTTTTGCACAGAACTATTGCATTAGTTCATCATTTAGGGAACAGTTAGCAGCAATATGTCCTAACGCATGGCAGCCATAACATTTTATGTGTTCTGTACCCAGTCCTCTAAATGGCCTCAGAGACCTTCCGGACCTATTTGGCCAGTCTCCAGGTCCTGAGCCCATAGTCTCATTATCTGTAGTCACAGTCTTGTAGTTTTTCCCCAAGCCCTTGAACCCTGAACAGTCTTACTGGATGCTCTGGGCAGTTTTTCACCCCTAGAGACATTGGGCTGGGGCACGAATGGGTTCAACAAGTCCTCAGCAGCCGTATATCTCACTAACAGGTCCACCAGCTGGTTTGCAGATTTAGGGTCCCCATGGCTGACCCACTTCCTCAAAGTGGCATGGAATGTGTGCAAATAACGGTCCATGACCACACGCTCTATAATTTTAGGGCCTGTCAAAGTCTCTGGTTGCAGCCACTTCTTGGTGAGGTGTATCAAGTCATACATCTGGGAGCGGGGTGGCTTTTCAGTACTGTATGCCCACTGATGCACCCGCTGAGCCCAGACTGCAATGGTGATGCCCAGGCGTGCAAGTATCTCAGCCTTTAGCATCTCATAGTCCTGGGCAGCATCTGGTTCCAGGTCATAATAGGCCTTTTGGGGTTATCCTGTCAGAAAGGGCTCTTTTTGCCAGCCTTCCTGGACAGAAACTCTTTCAAAAGTTGCAAGATAAGCTTCCACATCATCTCCAGGAAATAGCTGGCACGCACCATTTTCTGTTCCACTGACAAAGGACCTGCAGACCCCTTCTTTAATTCCACCAGGGCCTCCGCAAAGTGGTGATTCACCTCCTGCTACGCTGCAGTGGTCTCTGCAACCTGGCGGTTGGATTCCCGCTGCTGGCGGTTGGTTTCCTGCCGAGTTGCAGTGGCATGCAGCAGGGCTTTTAACACATCCCTGGGAAAAAGGTAGTCCAAACGGCAGGTTTTCTTAAAAATCTAACTAGTCAGTTTTATTTTAAAAGGTTGCATGAAAATTAATCAAACAAAACAGAAAATAAATCCTTGCCATCCAGGCACTAACTAAAAATTGCAGGATCCTAACTCAGATGTGAAGGGCTTCTCCCAGTCACCCACAAAACAAAGATAATACAAACCTTTTCTTTCTCTCACAAAGCAAACTTCACATAACCAGCTCTCTCAGGTTTTGTCTTCCTGAGTCCCAGGCCAAGAGCACTCTTTTGCTCCCGTCCTGCTTTATTTATACCACTTGCTTATACCACAAGTAGACCTTAAAAATTTGGTCAGGAACCAAGCCAGCTAAGGTGGCTGGTAAAACCTGGACCCGATTTCTCCGTAGTTCCCTGCAAATGAACGAATGCGAGGTGAACGTCCATCGATCACCTCGCCTTTCATAATGTCAATATAAATATATATATATATATATATATATATATATATATATTGCTTTAAATTTAACATGAGGTTAACGAGCAACTTGCAGCAATTTTTCAATCAACTATTATCAAAAGTCTATTAATGCCACCCATTTTTAATATTTGACAAGTAAGTTTAATAATGTCTTTTAATTGGATAATTAGCAGAATGTGAATTAATATATAACAAATTTTCAACTGTCATATCATGGTGACTAAAAAGTTCCTTTTGCACTGATTCGTCAATCCCTGCTAAAAACAATTCATTTTAAAAATTGAAACACATTTCTAGAATAATGTTTAGATAATTTCAAGGAACATGTAGCTACTAAAAATTAGCATTTGCCATTCAGATCAGTTATAAACAGTGAGAGTGTTTTTGTGCTATTAAATATGACTTACACCAGAACGACTTTCCAATATTTGTCTTCTATTTTCACAGTCATAGTCTGAATTCTTATGAGTTCTCTCACTGCATGTATAAATGCCACAGCCCAGAGAAAATTATCCACAAGCCAGGAACAGAAAGCTCTCCAGGAGGTGATAATGAGTTGGAAGCAGTTTTAAAGTTTCTTAATAGTTTTGTAGTCAGCAAGAGAACTTCAAAGCTAACTAGCATTTTTCTGCAGATATTATTCAACTTCGGCTATTTGTATGCCAATATAACAAGCAGAGTAAAATAACTAGCAAAATAAATTCATTTGATATTAAAGTACAACTAAATCTTCCTATCTTTTATAGACAAATAAGCTGCCATCTTAGTCTCTGCTTAATCTGCAGTGCATAAGTGATCAATTATGACACCAGCCATTTGATGGCTTGACGGTTTGGTTGAGAGCGTAACAGGTATCATTCACAGCATGCCTTGAATGTAACTGTTTCAGGAAATAGTTAAATCAATGGGTTTAGTTCTGCATTAAAAATATTATGATTTTTGGGGCGACACAGTGGTGTAGTGGATAGTACTTTCACCTAGCAGTAAGAAGGGATGCTGGTTCGCATCCCAACCACGACACTACCTGCCTGGCGTTGCATGTTCTTCCTGTGCCTGCATGGGTTTCCTCCCACACTCCAAACACATGCTGGTAGGTTAATTGGATCCTGTCTAAATTCTCCCTACTATGTATGAATGTGAGTTAGGGACCTTAGAATGTAAGCTCCTTGAGGGTAGGGACCAATGTGAATGTACAATGTATATGTAAAGCGCTGCGTAAATTGACAGTGCTATATAAGTACCTGAATAAATAAATACAATAAAAGATTAAAATTGATAAATACAGTGCCTTGCAAAAGTATTCATACATCTTGAAATTTTCCACATTTTGTCATGTTACAACCAAAAACGTAAATGTATTTTATTGATTTTATAAGACAGACCAACAAAAAAAAGGGGGCTCATAATTGTGAAGTGGAAGGAAAATGATAAATGGTTTTCCAATTTTTTTACAAATAACATTTTGAAAAGTGTGGCATACATTTGTATTCAGCCCCCTTTACTCTGATACCCCTAACTAAAATCTAGTGGAACCAATTGCCTTCAGAATCACCCAATTAGTAAATAGAGTCCACGTGTGTGTGTAATTTAATCTCAGTACAGCTGTTCTGTGAAGCCCTCAGAAGTTTATTAGAGAACCTTAGTGAACAAACAGCATCATGAAGGCCAAGGAACACATGAAACAGGTCAGGGATGAAGTTGTGGAGAATTTTGAAGCAGGGTTAGGTTATAAAAAATATCCCAAGCTTTGAACATTTCAACACTGAACATTAGCACTAGATTGAACATGGATTGAACATTAGCACTGTTCAATCCATCATCCAAAAATGGAAAGAGTATGGCACAACTGCAAACCTACCAAGACTTGGCCATCCACCTAAACTGACAGTCTGGGCAAGCAGAGCATTAATCAGAAAAGCAGCCAAGAGACCCATGGTAATTCTGGAGGAGCTGTAGAGATCCACAGCTCAGGTGGGAGAATCTGTCCACAGGACAACTATTAGTTGTGCACTCCACAAATCTGGCCTTTATAGAAGAGTGGCAAGAAGAAAGCCATTGTTGAAAGAAAGCCATAGTCCTGTTTGCAGCTTGTGAGAAGCCATGTGGGGGACAAAGCAAACATATGGAAGAAGGTGCTCTGGTCAGATGAGACCAAAATTTTACTTTTTGGCCTAAAATCAAAACGCTATGTGTGGCGGGAAAAAAAACACTGCACATCAAGCTGAACATACCATCCCCACTGTGAAACATGGTTGTGGCAGCATCATGCTGTGG
Source organism: Aquarana catesbeiana (assembly GCF_042186555.1). NCBI lineage: Eukaryota > Metazoa > Chordata > Amphibia > Anura > Ranidae > Aquarana > Aquarana catesbeiana. The sequence goes on from NC_133325.1 coordinate 604,290,720, forward strand.
GGATGGTTTTCTTCATCAGGGACCGGAAAGCTGGTCAGTAGGAGAGACGGTAGTAGAAAGAGTATTTACAGCAGTAAGGCACGTAGTTTCACTCCAAGCAGGGAGTCACAGCACAGTCACTTCTGATGTAAGTGGTAATTGAATTCATCAGCACTATAGGCACTTTCCACTGACTAACACAGTATAAACCCAAGCACATGGTGCGTATCTGTAGAGGCTGCTATTCACACACATTACCTGGAACAACAGTATTCCTTCAGCAGATGGATATAGGCATTTGATCCGCTTGTCCCTCCCTCACAGCAAGGACACTGGATTTATTATCCGCAATGGGGAGTCTTTCATCTGACCAGGATTGCTAACACAGGACTCCGTAGGAACCCTGAGCTATCCCTCACAGGCCGGAACACTCTCCCTATCTTTTCCTAACTCTCCCTGACAAGTGGGTTCTCTACCACTGTCTATGCACACACGTGAACTGAACTAAACGTGGCTGGGCTTTCTTATATAAAGTATCCACCCAAAAATGGCTGACCAAATCTCCCAAGATTTGCTTGTCCTATCAGGACACCAGGCTTCTCCAAAATGGTGCTGGAGACAATTATAGAGGCCAAACAGCTCTGAACATATGTGCACATAAACATATCAAATAGGCTGGAAAGTGAGAATATACACTTGCTAACCCACTATATCCCGCTGCCAACTAGACTGCCCTGCACTACAGCTGCCTACGTGTTAGAATAGCCCAGTCAAAGTCCAGACCTAAATCCAATTGAGAATCTGTAGCAAGACTTGAAAATTGCTGTTCACAGATGCTCTTTAACCAATCTGACAGAGCTTGAGCTATTTTGCAAAGAAGAATAGGCAGAAACGTCACTCTCTAGATGTGCAAAGCTGGTAGAGTTATACCCAAAAAGACTTGCAGCTGTAATTGCCGTGAAAGATGATTCTACAAAGTATTGACTCAATACAAATGCACGCCACACTTCTCAGATATTTACAGTATTTGTAAAATATTTTTAAAACCATTTATCATTTTCCTTCCACTTCACAATTATGTGCCACTTTGTGTTGGTTTATCACATAAATTCCAGTGGAAAAACGTGAAAAAATACCGCTCTGTCCCTTTAGGCAATGAACAGCAGCCAGCACAGCAAACAGACAATTGCAAACAAAAATAACAAAATGGAAGTGCAGCTCTAAAGAAACAGTCTCTGGATAAACCAAGACCATATAGTGATCATGTGAATCTCAAACATGTGTTGTAAATATGTGAAAAAACATAATTGAATAAGTCCACAATAATAATAAATATGTGTAGATAAAATGAACGTAAAGTCCACAGATAAGGAGATCAAACTTGTGATAAGTCCAGACACATAAACGGAATTCTCATAACATCCTCCTGGCATCAAAGATGGAGACAGGTGTAAAGAAATTTGTGAGTTTTATGTTCATGTTCAAAAACAGAAGCCAGGGTTTGGAAGCCAGATCAGGTAATCAGACGAGCCGGAATTAGAAAGCCAGAAGATCAGAAAGTAGTCCTTGCTTTTCAAAGCCTGCTTATATAATTTTTATATTCACAAGAAGGGCAAAGATTGGAGCAGGAAGTTACTTTACAGACCTTAACATGGCACCCCTTACCCTCAATTTTCTAAGCAGCTGCAGGGACTGCTATGCCCAAAGTTACAACCTTAAACATTTCTACATATGGTGGATACAATGAATGTGCTTAATCAGTAAATGAGACCTGACTGTTAAATTTTTCTCCTAAATTAATCTGCCACCCACATTAATTCATTCAACTATTGATCTGCTCAACAAGCTGAATTTGCACACTCAGTCAAATCTTAGTTTGAACAAATTATCCCTTAATCAATTACTAAGTTCTAATGAGAGACCGGTTCATCATTTTAAGAAGGAAAGAAATGTGTACAAATAACTTCCACTAATATGCTTTACTTAATATTGAACTTTTAGAATTATTAAGCTATGTATGGGTGAATAAAAATTTGGAGATATTAAAGTGAGATTATACCTAAAATTGTAAATGTTCCTGTTTAAAAGATTCATTAGCACAATTTATGAGACTACGCAAATGAGCAAAAAAAATGCATTTTATTATATAATTTATCATTAAAAGCAGCATAGCAATACCACACTTGTGTGAGAGCCTAGGCACACTCTGTTCATCTAGCCCTTTAGGAACCTGTTAGGAGTTTGATAGGTATACCATGCCCACTCCTGCTTCTAACTAATGGATTACGCTGAGAGTGTCTTTAGGGCACTGGTCCTATCAACTAGAAGAGCTGTTGCACAGAGACATTGCGCAATGGATGTCAAAGTGAGTTTAGGCAAGGAAACAGCTGCAGAATGTTTACTGTAATTGGTATATCATTGCAATTGGTATATCATTAAAAAAGGACTGAACACTGTTTGAAGGAATTTGTTGAGTCTAGGTCTACTTTTACAAAACTAACCAACTAGATACTTCATTTTATTCTTTATACTGTGCCAGGAAATATAACTGGAAACATACTGTATTTAAATGACAATACATACTTTAACCCTTTTTTATTTTTTATGTTCCAACTTGGTGATAGAACATACACACTTTGTGCTACCTGGAACATGATTGATGTGCAAGGGAGGCGATATCGGTTCTCACACATATCTCTTGGCTGATTTATTACTGCTGTGGCTATATGCCTATATACCTTTGAAGCTGATATAACTGTATACAACCAGTGAAACCTTGATTCACAAACTAACTGAGGATTTGCTTAACATCTCACCATATATCTTGGATCAATCCTGGAACTTAATTTATGTTACTTGACAGAAATGCTATCTTTGGCTGGGTGCTATGAACTGTTACTTACATGCACAAGAACCCATTTGGGACCAGAATTTAATTCCATCTATCATTAGGATCACCAGACCTACCCCATAAGAATATTATATATGTATTAGAGATTATAGCTCATTTCCATAGCGGGGGAAGGCATTTTTGCCATGAGAGAGAGGTGTGTATGTGTGATTTTAGGTGTGTTTGTTGGGTGTGGTACCATTTTAATATATGGATTTGTATATTCTAATTATTTTTGATATTAAAGTAACAATTTAATATAGTCCAGTGAGTTGCCATATATATGTTGTCTTTTCCTCTGGTGGTTGAGTTAAATTAGGTTTTTAAATTCAGTTTTTGCTATAGAATCAGTTATGCAAAACTGTTTCAGAACGGCAATGAGCATGCATACATGGCAGAATAATACAAGACACATTATGAAAGCTAAATAAACATAGACTCTTCACAGCAATGTTTCTGTGGCTCTGGTAGGGTAACACATGGCTGTCTCTATATGACTCTATAGCAACAAAGAGTCTCTAGATGAGAATCACTATTTCACCATGGCTAAGTTTGGACATACGTCTAAACTACTGCACATCTGTAATTGCCACACCAAGAATTGTGTGGAGGTGCTTTGCTATTCATTCGAAAGGGCTATGTTCAGCTGACATTAAAAAGTTCAGTTTTCATCTGTCCAATGCTGCATCTGTTCCCAGCGGCCTCTAAGACTGAGAACAAAGCGATCAAACACCCCTGATTGCTCGGGTTCTCAGAGCTCCATGAGAAGAGAGCTGGTGACTGTTAGTCAGCGCTGTCTGCTCTGCCCCCGTCCCCCCTCCCCCGTGCTCATTGGAGCCAGGTGCAGGTCCAGGGTTGTGGGCGGATCCCACTTGATGTCAAGATTTATTTTCCAGCAGTTTTGTGTGTCATCCAGGGGAAGACTGGGCCGGGGGGCATGGTGACACTAACAACTGCCCCCCCCCAGGCCACTTCGCTGCTTTGTAAAAAGGCCGCCCTGCTACCCTCAACACACATACTCGCACACAGTTTAACACCGGCTGTTAAACACCCGAGCACACATGAAGGGTACCCACAGGAGGCAGAGAGCAATGAAAGATCCTTTCCCCACCGGCTCTGCCAGCAGTTACTATTCAGGCACAGCTTGCAAGGCTTGCATTTCTATTGGGTGGAACTGGAGGAGGGGACATGGCCGGCATCGTACCTGGCCTGCCTTCTTCTGCTCTGGTGCATGCGTAAGGCTAGATACTGAAGGCTGTGGGAGCATTGGGAGAGAGCAACAGAGAGGTAATACACAAAGGGTGTCCATTATTTTTTCCAGTAGTAGCTGCTGATCTGCTGGATGGCCAAATGTTGCATAACCTGTCATGCTCAAAAATTACTATACAGCCCTAGCTTGCCATTATACTACCCTAGCCTGCCCCTATACTACCCTAGCCTGTCTATATACTACCCTAGCCTGCCTCTATACTATCCTAGCCTGTCCATATACTATCCTAGCCTGTCTATGTACTACCCTAGCCTGCCCCTATACTATCCTAGCCTGTCTATATACTATCCTAGCCTGTCTATGTACTACCCTAGCCTGCCCCTATACTGCCCTAGCCTGCCTCTATACTGTTCTAGCCCACCCCCATACAGCCCTATCCCAGTGGCATATCATCCATGGGTGCAACATGTTCACTGCACACGGGCCCCGAGGGGTGCCCCACTGTGTTGACACACACTGCACCCATGGAAGCCCTAGGGCGCCAAGATGGGGGAGCAGTAACATGGTGGTATGTCATATAATTTTGCACATAGACAAGGTGCTGGTGCATGCAAATCTGACTTCCTGATAAATAAAATTATACTTTTAATTATCATAATATAAAATAATGGATATGGAGGGTGTGGGTGTGTTTTTTTTTTTTTTGGGGGGGGGGGGGAGCATTTTATTCTTGGATCCAGGCACCACAGTGTCCTGGGCCAGCCCTGCAACTTGGGTACAACCAGCATGTCAAACTTTTCTACATACATATATACATAAATACTGTACATGTATGGTTACTGCCAGCGGCTATAGCGCAGTAGGAGCCATTCCCTTATCAAAGCTGACTGTTTTGATGGGGGAATCGAGCGATTTTCTTTTCTTCCAGCCATGGAAAATTGAAACATCTATGACCAGCCTTAGTGAATGTGGTGAAAAATTACATTGCAAAGAATTAATTGTGCAAGAAAAAAACATTATTTTTGCTTGAACATGATTGGATGTTGGAAGTCAGCAGAGCTTCAGCTCATTCACTAAGCTAAGTGACGATTCCCTTTCATAGTAAACAGCCTGTAAATCAACCCCATAGACTTTTATTATGAGAAAGAGCAGTAAAGCACACTATTGTGTGGTAATGTAAGATAAAAAATAGGGCCTGCATACTGTACACCAATGTTTCTCAACTCCAGTCCTAAAGTACCCCCAACAGGTCATGTTTTCAGGCTTTCCATTATTTTGCACAGGTGATTTGATCTGTTTCACTGCCTTAGTAATTACCACAGCCGTTTCATCTGAGGGAAATCCTGAAAACATGACCTGTTGGAGTTACTTGAGGACTCGAGTTGAGAAACATTGCTGTACACAGTAAGAAAATAATCAGTGTACCTGAGAACTGGTGGGAGGTAACACACCTTAATGCGTAAAACATTGTTTTAAATTGTAGAATTTTAATTATTACAAGGTCGTTTACAGCATCTGATCTAATATGTTACAGGTAATACATTTCTTTAGGCAGAAAAGTTAATGATTACAAAGGTACTTTGTCAATTGTAATGCAATATGAGCTTACAGACCACAGAATGCCTGAGAAGTGCTTCCCTTGGAGGAGGTAGCAGAAAACTGGGCCACTCTTGCAAATTCTTTAGTAATCTGGCTGCCGGAGGGAGACAGTTCCAAAAGGTAACAGACACGTACGGAGAAACCTACTATTTCTCTTCTTGTTACCTACCTCCCCCTAAAACTGCTCCTACTCTCTCCCTAACCAGCAGGGCTCGATCCCTGGCCTACCACACTGCAAGCATGCCAAATGATGCAGAGTTTGTTATGTAAGCATTTCTGTATCAAGATGGCCATCCACATCTTGCAGGATTCTGGCATCCAATAGTAGATGCCTTCCTCCCCAAGATGGCTGCCCAGAGCCCATAATGGGAGACAATTAGTTCAAAATGGTCTAATGCCAGCCTGAAGGAAAGGCACGGTGATATGTTCAAGCCATGAAAACCTACAGACAGCACCTGCCTCCCCCATGTACATATATAATTACAATTTTTATTTTTGAACAGGGTTTTTAAAAAAATGAAAGGAGTTCTATATAGTCCCAGCATACAGTTTAATGTTTAATTTGATAAGATCAGCATTGTAATAACAATACAAACAATAGTTATATTTGACAATCCAATATAACCTTACTTGAAAAAATCTCTTTTCATGTTGTGAGTGCTGCCTGTCTGCTTACCATATCTTTGCACATCTTCCTGGATTCCTTGCATACTTTATAGCTTCTCCTCTGCTGTTTACTTTCCATTTCTATGGACTATATGTCCCATGGTACCTTGTTGCCTGCAAACAGTGATTCTTGTACTGACTCTGCCCCTGAAACTCCTTCTATAAATTCTTCTATAAAGATTAATGTTCACATTAGCCATCTCTGAGGAACTAACTGTTCATTTTAACCAAAGTCCACATAACCTACATCCACAGCCATCCTTTTGTAAAATCTTTAAATATCCCCTTTAAAATAGAACTAAAACATACAGATATGCAGTCCCGGGTTGAGTGAAGGTCTTGTTTTGCATTTTAAATATAGATACCACATTTGCTTTGCTCTACTCCACTGGTATAAAACCAGTATTTAAAAAGTCCCTAAAAAAAGTAGGTATGAAATAACTGCGCTCTTTGAAAAAAGTAATGGTAATTATGCTGTATTTATATTTAATTTGTCTAATTGTTAAAGCTGAACTCATTGTCTAAATACAACTTAAATAAAATAAGAAATCAAGACACCTCCTCACACAAGGGGTGTTGTTTTGTTGGATTCTTAGTTTATTGTATTGGTAGCTCGCAAGATTCTCTACTGATTATTGTCTAATTACAAGAAGCATGTGTATTCTTTGTTGACTCTTGGTGTGTCTTATGTATTTCTTCCAGATCTGTGGAGTAATTCAGTGTAAAACTTTGCAGAGCTTCCTGTAATTTAGACCAGACCAGGGGCTACTGCTCTCTCTCCTTGTGCAGGGTGACCGGTCTTGTCTCCACCCCCTTCTGTAGTTTTGTGCAGGCAGCCTGTAATTGGTGGGACCTGCTGGGCTATTTCCACAGCTCTGCTGTCTGCACAGACTATGAACAGCACAGTGATGAAGTCACTGCTACTTTTCCAAAGTAATATTGTGGTTTGAAAATGTGTATCTGTGCACACAAAGTGGATTTAAACCCTTTGCAGCTATTGAGGAATATATTTGAATAAAAGTTTTTTTGTCCAAAGTTCAGCATTAATTTGGTGTGGCAGTGGCGAACCTACGGGGGGGGGGGGGGGGGGGGCGTTCCTCCCCGGGTGCCACACATTGGGGGGTGTCAGGCCAGCTACCAGGGGCAGGACAAGGCAGGGCGGGTGCTCTGTAGCTGCGCTGGCTCTCTATATTCGTGTGAGTCAACAGCAGCTGATCTGTGTTATTAGGCACACAATTGGGCTCTTTACTGCCACCTCTGGCTGCTTCCTGCATGTGCGTGTGTACTGCCTGAACTATATTTTGGATTGCAGCTCCTCTCGTGTCTCACAGGGACATGTAGAAACAGGACCTGAGACTAGGAAGACCACCTTGTACAGGTGTGTGTAAGGGGGGCAGCTGAGTGTGTACAGGTGTGTGTGTGTTTGTGTGTGTGTGTGTGGGGCAGCTGAGTGTGTACAGGTGTATGTGTGTTGGGGGGCAGCTGAGTGTTTACAGGTGTTTGTGTGTGTGTGGGGCAGCTGAGTGTGTACAGGTGTGTGTCTAGGGGGGGGCAGCTGAGTGTGTACAGGTGTGTGTCTACGGGGGGGCAGCTGAGTGTGTACAGGTGTGTATGTAGGGGAGCAGCTGAGTGTGTACAGGTGTGTGTGTGTAGGGGGGCAGCTGAGTGTGTACAGGTGTGTGTGTAGGGGGGGCAGCTGAGTGTGTACAGGTGTGTGTGTGTGGGGGGGCAGAGTTGTGTGTGTGGGGCCTGACATATATACAGATGAGGGTGTGCAGGTGTGTGTGTAGGGAGAGCAGCTGAGTGTGTACAGTGTGTACAGGTGTGTGTATAGGGGGGTCAGCTGAGTGTGTACAGGTGGGGGTGTGGGGGGGGGGCAGCTGAGCGTGTACAGGTGTGTGTGTGTGTGGGGGGGCAGAGTTGGGTGTGTGGGGCCTGACATATATACAGATGAGGGGGGCAGCTGAGTGTGTACAGGTGTGTGTGTGTGTGGGGGGGGGCGCTGAGTGTGTACAGGTGTGTGTGTAGGGAGGGCAGCCGAGTGTGTACAGGTGTGTGTGTAGGGGGGCAGCTGAGTGTGTACAGGTGTGTGTGTAGGGGGGCAGCTGAGTGTGTGCAGGTGGGGGTGTGGGGGGCAGCTAAGTGTGTACAGGTGTGTGTGTGGGGGGGGCAGAGCTGTGTGTGTGGGGCCCAACATATATACAGAGTGTGGGGGGGCAGCTGAGTGTGTACAGGTGTGTGTATGTTGGGGGGGAGCTGAGTGTGTACAGGTGTGTGTCTAGGGGGGCAGCTGAGGGTGTAGAGGTGTACCAACTAGATCTAAAGAAAATATATGGTAGGTTTGCTTTCTCTTTATCACCAGTGACCAACTCTGCTTCATTATTTTTCAAAGGGTGATGTGCTCAGAACAAGTCTTTATTTCCTGTTGTGTATGTTTAAAGAATTTGTTGGCACCTTCGATGCTTCTCATTCACTGTTCATATGCTAAGTTGGGGCAGTGTCCAGGACCCCTTTTATTGGTATTGATCAATGGTGGGCAACCTTGTGGATAGGGCCTCAAGTGTGACCCCTGACATCATCAAAGGACTGGGCATAAAATTCTGTGAAAATGTGTTATCAGAGACAGCAGATGCAGAACAAGATATAGTCAAAGAATATGGGCGTGATACAAGAGCTGGTAAGAGATTGGAAATAATGAAAGAGTAGGTCAGAGATTGCAGATATGATACAAGAGATGGTGAGAGACTGTGAACATAATACAAGAGATGGTCAAAGATTGCAAACATGATACAAGAGATGATCAGAGACTGCAAACATTATACAGCAGATGGTCAGAGATTGCAGCCATGATACAAGAAATGGTGAGAGACTGCAAACATAATACAATAGATAATCAGAGATTGCAGACATGATACAAGAGATGATCAGAGACTGCAAGCATAATACAAGAGATGGTCAGAGATCGCAGACATGATACAAGAGAAACTGCAGACATGCAGCAGAAGACCATCAGATACCATGAACATGCTGTGGGAGTTGTTGGAGATTGAGGACATGCTTCAAGAAACAGTCATAGACTGAAGACATATTACATGAGGCTGCTAGAAATTACTACTATACCAGGGCAATAGGGAAACACAGATTTTTGTCTGTAGAGCCCTGTAGTGTGCTACTAGTGTCAGAGTAGATAAAAGCATATTCTGACTCATGTTTAAGCCCTGTGAGTCTGTAATTGGGTCAGGGTTATTAGAGTTCAGGGCAGCATGACTCATACAGGCAGCTCTCTAGTGACACCCTCCACGATCCTGGAATGTTGGAGAATGTTCTGGAAGCTAGAGGGCGGATGCTAGAAGGTTTGTCCTGCATATGTAGGGGCCCTTAGCCAATCCCCAGGAGGCGAGTCTGGCAGGGGACTAAGTAAGCCCTTAAATAGACATGAGTCTAGCTGGGCAAGGAGTCGAGTGGAAGATGGAGATGCAGTGCTGAGGACTCTGCCGATGGCGCTTGAGGTGAACCCCCTAGTCTGGGTGGGGGGTGTTCTGTCTCAGGCTGGGGCTCAGGTGCTGAGAGGCAGTGGGAGCAAGGAGAGGACAGTGTGAGTACTACAGCACGGTGCAGGGACTTACAAGGGACTGCCACATGTAGCAGGTCTCTGAAGGCAGTGGTCTGCTTAAGTCTTCTAGACCCTTGCCCTGGGAGATCTCCAGAGTGTCAGTCGGGTAGACTGCTGAAGAGAAGTAGCCAGGTGGGCTGGTGAAGAGGCAGCCAGGTGGACTAGCATTTTCGTGTAGTAGTAGAGCTGGGACCTGTGTCTACAGGGGAGTTGGAGGTGCTCCAGGATGCAGTTCACAACACATTGTGCTACTTTCTAGAGCAGTGGTTCTCAACCCCTCTAGTGCCGTGACCCCTTGATAAAATTTCCCAAGTTGTGGAGACCCCCAACCGTAAAATTATTTTCATAGCGTGGGTTGTCAGCACCCAAGGCAAGACAAATAATTTGCCGCCCTAACCCACGGACATTTAGTGCTCCCTGAGTCTCTTCCACTCGTATAGTATTAAAACCCTTTATGGTACATTGTAGGATGTATCACTCTTTCTCTTTGTTCTCCTTTCTTTCCCTTTTATCTCTCTCTATGCTCATTTCTTGTTTTTTTTTTACCCCATCCCTCTTTCTAGCCATATTTCTTGTTCTTTCTCTTATTCTTTCTCTCCCTTTTTCTTTGTTCCTCCACCTCTTTTCCTCTCCCTTCCATGTATTCTGTATTTTTATTCCTTCTGTTACTCCTTGGTGGGGGTAATGGGATGAGTGGCAGGGAGTGGGATCAGTGGCAGTGCTGGGGGGAGTTCTAATCAGCTAACGTAGGTGCTCTTGATCAAGGTCATCTGCTGATCTGAGAACTGTAGTGGGGACCTTTAATGGCAACTATAATCCCAGGCAGTGTAATGCCCCGTACACACGGTCGGATTTTCCGATGGAAAATGTCCGATCGGAGCGTGTTGTCGGAAATTCCGACCGTATGTGGGCTCCATTGGACATTTTCCATCGGATTTTCCAACACACAAAGTTTGAGAGCAGGCCATAAAATTTTCCGACAACAAAATCCGATCGCGTCAATTCCGACCGTGTGTGGCCTGTTCCGACGCACAAAGTGCCACGCATGCTCAGAAGAAATTCCAACATGGAACAGCTCGGTCTGGTAAAATTAGCGTTCGCAATGGATACAGCATTTTTGTCACGCTGCAATGTTAAAAATGGTTTAATACAGCGTACTCTCTTCTTCTTTATAATGTGACAAGAATTAAGTAGTTTTGCTGCTCATATTCACACACACACTTCTCACAAACTTATTTTTTTTTCTTGGGATTCCCTGAATATATTGTTATTTGTCACATCTGACATAAATTTTTTTTTTTGGATTTAAAGCCATTTTTTATTTCTATTTTATGTTTGTATTTTTTCAAAGGCTGATCTTTGTTTAATGTTATTTTTAGTTTTACTCCAGACTATTTTTGTGTGTGTTTTGTGTGTCAAGTTACCACAACACCATTGATATCTTTTATTATTTAATCTCAAGGAGATTGTTTGTTGTTGGTGTCCCTAGTTAATTTCACATTGTATTTTTGAAATGTACCTGAATCCTCACAAACAAGCTGTCCTTTTTGAAGTAAAACACACATAGGCAAGTATAATTCAAACCAAAATTCCTTTATTAAGGGCTCAGAACCAAACAAAGAGGGAGGCAACGCTAGATAAACATGAGAAATTAGCGAAGCCTTGGACCCCCAGGGCAGACATCAACTCTTGAACATCAAAATTGGTGGCCTGAGGAGTCCATATGTAAGGGAGGGCAGTCTGGTCCAGATCCGGAAAGCAGCAGATGACATCTGTGTCCCCAGGCTGTGGTACCACAAGAGGCTGCATCTTTTGGCCGACCAGACTGGATCCAGGGTCCTCACTTTCTGATCTTCCTTCCACGCTTCATTCCCGGTTGTGGCTCTGCTGTTGGAGATGTGGCAGGAGGAGGAGTAGGACCTGGAGGAGGAGGAGGACTAGGAGGACCTGGAGGAGAAGGAGGAGGAGGAGGACCTGCAGGAGGAGGAGGAGGACCATGTGTGAGTTCACAAAGGTGTGTATCAGATGTAATTTGGGCCCTCATCCCCTTATTAAGAGCCTCCAATATTAACGACTCACACATGAGTTGTTGTCCCTCCTCCATCCTTTGCATTTTAGAGGCAATGATGGCAGCGAAGTCATCCTCCACGGTGTGTGGTGCTCCCAGGGCCTCTGTAGCCCTCCAAAAGAGGCCTATGGCAGCCTCCTCTAGGGCACTCTTCCTCCTGCCACTTTCTCTTTGCAGGTGTAGGGGAGGGACCTGCAGATCAGGCAGCCTGCTCTGCCCGGCCACCTCCTGGCTGAGACTTCCCTGTGTATGAAAAAGGGACATGGTTTTAGTTTTTGCATCATCAATCACAATCAGACATTAGTACTCAAAACTAACATCTAGTTAACATCATTGATTGGACACCCAGCAATATTTAGAGGAATGCTATACCTGGCTCAATCTGGGCTCCTCCACATGTTGCTGCCTGGAAGGCCCAGGTTGGGCGTCAGAAGCCTCAGCTGGGAGGGAAGGAAGCGTGGAAGGAAGACTGGAGAGTGATGACCTGGGTTCAGTCTGGCCTGCCAGAAAATGCAGCCTGTCATAGTACCACATCCTGGGGACATAGATGTCACCTACTGCTCCGGATCTCTGCGAATCCTGGACTTTCTGGCGCTCCCTTACATATGTGCTCCTCAGGCCACCAATTAGGATCTTCAAATATGTGATGTCTGCCGTGGGGATCACCTGCTTCACAATTTCCAACAATTGATCCAGCGCTGCCTTCCTCTTTGTTTGGTTCCTATAATGTGGGTGGTTGATCTCCCACAGACAAGGCAGCTCCCTGAACATGTCAATGAATATTGCCATGAAGTCACTATCTTGAAAGATATCCATTTTCACTGCAAGACACAACACAAGACAAACCTTAATGTCAGGCCAAACTCTCCTAATCTTGTTACAATATAGGCCTCAATGTAGAAGCAGTATAGGCACAAGTATGTCTCTTACCTTCGTTCTTACGATCGGCGCCTCCAATGCTCCTTCCTCTGCTCACAGATCGTACGTAATACGCACGTGTGGTGCGCTTTATACACACTGCGCATGCGTGTAACTCCGCCCGCCCCTGACGTTCTTTCTAGTCTATTCCCCGCCCCTTTTCGTTCTGCGCAGTGGGGGAAGAGCACATGGCGGATACACAGCAGGTGCGTGCTAATTACAGGAACGAGGAGGAGGAAAGCCCGGATCCGGACACGTCCCGATCCAGAAGGAGAACATTTAAGGCCACAAATATGTCCTTTGGGGAGATGTTGGAGATGGTGGACATGCTGAAGAAGGCCGACTATGACGGGAAGTATGGGCCTTACCCCAACCCCAATATCAGAAAGGCCAAGATCATTGCGAAAGTGGTCAAAAGTCTGCACCGGAATTTCGGGGTATGTCAATCCAAAGATCAGCTCAGGAAGCAGTGGTCGGACCTGAAATTAAGAGAGCCCGAGCAGTACCGAAAGATCCGGAGAGTGCTGCAAAAAAAGTAAGTAGTTGTGCTATGTTCCTATTCTTTTTGTCTTTATTACGTTCGTGCTGCTCCATATGCTTTTCTTAATTGTTGTACAGTTTAAAATGGCAACTTTAATGTTCATGGGCCCATTATTCGTTCGTATCAAACATTTTTCTTTCGGCCTCTAAAACACCATTGTTTAGGCCATATGCATTTTCCTACATTTTTTAGAGCCTACTTGTATGAAAAATATTTGGTTGTGTAGATGGGTTTGTTACTAGAATGAAATGCAAACTAAATTCTGTGTAAGGAGAGGACACTCAGCAGCTGTTTTCACATCTGGACACTGGAGCACTAGTGTGGGACACAAGAACACCATTTTTATTAGGGGGCCACACAGGTGCTCCAGTGTATACTATAGGGGGGTCTCCATCTGTGAAGCTTGTACAAGACAGGTAAAATATTGAAGCTTGACAAAGGACAATAAAAATGCTACATCTTGGAACTCTGCCCAAATAGACAATTGTACCCCACTTCCAAGCAATGTTTCCTATTTATAGTTCTGCCATCAATATCTGTGTGCTAATTATACCATTTTTGTTTTACATAGGGGAGAAAAGACTCGGAGGACACCCCTCATCCGAGGAGACCAGAGACCCCCCACCTCTGGAAGAAGGAGAAATCCCCCCAACCCAAGCTGAGCAGGAGGAGGAAGAAGATGTGGTGGAAACTGGCACCACAACAGGTGAGTGTCTGCGACCACAGGCTCAGGTAAGAGATGGATGCCGGCAGATTTTTGATACCTGTTTTTGTTTGGTTTCTCTCCTTTTAGGTGATCGTGATGTTGTGGATCGAGATCCTTTCACATCAGAAAGTGCCCAGATCCTGATCGAGGAGATAATGGGGTGTAATTTAGAATTGGAAAACCTCAAGAAAAAAATCAATGATGTTATTCAAAAAAATAATAACATCATTGATGTTTTGGGGCGAAGTAGTGCAAAGTGTCTACGCTTTTAGTAAATAACACCCAACAGTGCTTTGTATAAAAGGTTACACAATCACGCCATTTTCAGGACTCCCCACATTGCTGTCAGGGTCAGCTAAAACAAACACAAGCAGTAAATGTCACCAAAGATTAGCTTTTTTTTTTTATTTGATAAATGCTTCAGAAATTGTCTGGCATAATGATGGCCCCCCTACCCGCAAAGAACTCAAGGTATCTTAACCGGACATCACGGGCACTCAGGGAGGGCAAGCCAGGACGGCCACTTTCAAGCGCGTCAGGGTTGTATCATGTAGAATTCCGGCCTCAGGCCCAACTGAGCCAGCATAGTTGGCAGAATGTTGGTGTAAAAAGTTATGTAGAACACAGCACGCCAGGATTATATGAATAAGTTTATACTCCGCCATATGGATGGGTGTCAGAAATAGGCGGAACCGGCTGGCCAGGATTCCAAATGTGTTCTCCACCAATCTTCTGGCTCTGGCCAGCCGGTAATTAAAAACCCTCTGTTCCGGGGTGAGGGTCCTCATTGGGAATGGCTGCATAAGATGGTCCCCCAGCGCAAATGCTTCATCCGCAACAAAGACGAATGGGAGTCCTTCCACATTGTCCTCTGGAGGTGGCAAGTCCAAGCTGCCATTCTGGAGACGCCTGTAGAACTCCGTCTGGGCGATGACTCCACCATCGGACATCCAGCCATTCTTACCCACGTCCACATACAAGAAGTCGTAATTAGCCGACACCACCGCCAACATCACAATACTAAGGAAATTGGGAATGTATCATCGCATAGTGGTCATGCGGATACAGGGTACGTATATGTGCCGCGTCTAATATAAATTGTTTAGAGGACATAAAAGTGTGGGCAGGCACCAAGACTTTGTAGGCACAATAAGGATACGCCACTTGGGTAGGATCATCAGGAGCAATGTGCGGCCGCCCAGCGCCACATCTGCATTGTTCCTTGCTTGCAGGTGATAGCGCATGTGGTATTCCGTGGCTGCTGCGGTGGCGTGGGCTGGCCGCTGTGTTCTCATTTTTCCCCCTTTCCCTATTGTGGACGGGCGCCCATCGGCGGCCCTGGATGGGAGGGGGGTAGTGGCGGGGGACCTCCCCGCATCCCTATGACACTGGGATGCTCGGGCTATACTCGCCCCCTCCCCTTTTTCCACCCCTCCCCTTCCCTGTGTTGCTGCATGGTCTGCCCGCTGGGGGATGATGAGTGACATGACGGGCCCGGCCCCCTTGGTTGCCTGGATACCTGGACGCGGCTGCCTTTCCCCTTCCTGACGCTCTTCCGTCACTGGAACCGCGCCGGGAATCGGGACATGCTCAGTACGCGCCAGCGGCCGACCTGGATGACGTCACGTCGGCTACGCCGATTGGTGACTACAGGTGGGGCGGGTGTACAAGAGACGCCGCAATTGGCGTCTCTTGCGATACATTCTGCACTAACCACTACCTGTGGTGGGATGGCGTTTTAACGCTCCACCACCAACCACTACATCTACAAGCTCTACAATTAGGTAAGCGTATATTGCCTTTATCCCTCCCCCCCTTAACTTTCACTCAACTTAGATATTTTATTTCACCATCTGTTTTTTACCTACCTTAACAGACTCAGCAAGACTGGGGACACAAACCGCAGGGAACTATTATGTTCATACATTTAGATGAACCTTATAAGCCAGTCTGTGACCGACAACTTTTTCTCCCCTGTTCCACCCAATTGCTGGGAACTACCTCCGTCTAATAGGGAAACAGCTGAGGGTCTGGTTTTTTCCATCCCCTCCCGTTCTTATACAATAGCCTTACACTGACTAGGGTAAGTTTCATTGCACTGTACTTTATTCCAACTAGCCTTTTGTTAATGGACATGCGATTTTCACTATTTTATATTGGTAATCATCTGCTTATATTATTTACTAGATCTGTACACATACATATATTAATAACCATACATATATCGCATAGTCCATTTGTTATTACCACTTTCAATTATACTCATTTCCTTCATCCTCTCCTTTCCCCTCCCCCCCCCCTTTCTTATTTTCCCATGCTCCCTTTCCCCTGTCCCTTCCCCTGTTCCCTTTCCCTCTGTCCCCCCTTTTCCCCCCCTTTTTCCCCCCCTTCCCCCCTTTCCCCCCCTCCCCCCTCCTCTCTCCCCTTCCCCCCCTCCCCCCCTCCCCCACCTTTCCTTCCCCATTCTCTTGCTTTCCCTCCCATATTCTCTCCCTCCTTGTTTTCTTCCCCTTCTTCCCCCCCCCCCCCCCTTATCTAATATATGCTATATCTTACCTACATATCCTCCTTATTCTAAACTACATATCTATACTATGTTACATCCGTCCCCACATTGCCCCTTTCCGGCCTGACACGCTTGCAGTGCAGTTGTTCCCCTGGTGTTCTTTTCAAGCGGTCCCCATGTATTATCTGTTGACCTATATGGAAGTGTTTATACCATATTATACACATACAAAAATATTTTGGAAATGATGTTAATAATGTACTATTCATTACAGTTATCGTATTGCATGCTCCTGAGGAAGCGCTAAGGCGCGCAACATGTCGAGCTTATAAGTTTATACAGAATTTTTGACCACTACCATCACATGGCGTCTGATTCAACGATATGTACTGTAACTATATAGATCAATAAGTTGTCTGTGTGTCCCTTACTGATCCTGTAGTTTCGTTGTCTCTTGATATATTGTGTATGGAGTGCATATTCTGTAAATGATGTATACTATACTCAGTTTTTATCTTATCTTTGTCTTTCCCCGCTTTTAATATATTATTTTTGAAATAAAAATCAGACTTTTTATGATCTTAGTATCCTTATTGTGCCTACAAAGTCTTGGTGCCTGCCCACACTTTTATGTCCTCTAAACATCACAATACTATTGAACCCCTTATAGTTGAAATAGTACGACCCCGAGTTGGGTGGTGGGATGATGTGGACGTGTTTCCCATCAATTGCCCCTCCGCAGTTAGGAAAGTCCCACCGCTGGGCAAAGTGGGAGGCCATAGTCTGCCATTCCTGTGGCGTGGAAGGAAACTGTTGAGGAAAAAAAAAAAAATTAGTATTTTTGCACATAAACATGGCAAGCAGATTAGACGCAAACATTCTTGGCCAACCTCCAGATAGCGTTTATTAAGGGGAATTTAACAACACCAAAGTATAAGGTACACCTATCATATCCCCCCCACCATGGGCCTTTTCTAACATTATAGGAGGGGGGGATCTTGGACAGGTAACCCTCTCCACTTCATTGAGAGATGAATGCCTAAATACAGGGTATTACTTGGAACAGCCCCTCCTTAGTTACACTATTGGCAGCCCACTGGACAGGTAAGAAGTGTCATAATACAAAGATATAAATACACACTGTACACATTTGAGGACATTTGGACATTCTGCTATTACCTTCAAGATAATAATAGGATACAAAAACTTTAAACAGTACCATTTGAAAGTATACAGGCAGGCCCTTGCACTACATGCTTTGGGGAATTCATCCATACATCTGAGCACAAAAGAGATGGGTATAGTGTGTATGGGTTTGGCAAAGTCAGCAGATAGATGATTGAGGATAGATAGAGAATTGGGATCAGCTGACTTAGCAGTTGGGGGGAGGGAGGGTTACTAAAAATGATTTGGGGACACCACAAAAAAAAAGCCTCTGGCACTCTGCCTGAATTTAAAGCACAAATCACATTTAAAATCATTTTAGGGGTGTTTGGGGTAAAGCACTACTATGGAGCTGACAAAATACATTGTTAAGTGACTACATGAGGTGAATATAGGGCCTGTAGACCATCCTGGGGAGGTTATTGAAGGCCAATCTGTATGAAGGACTAAAAAAATAATTACATAAAAATCCAGCATGCATGAGGACAAAGGGGACATTCACAGCATATTACAATCATGGTAATTAGGGAATGAGGAAAGAAATACAATATATTATCAAACATTCAATACAATAAAATGTGATATTAAAGGATACAAATCTTACCTTCATATACGCCTTCTGCAGGACCTGGATGATGGCAGAACAGGTCTCTGGGATAATGATACCCAGAGCCTGGGGGGAGATGCCTGTCGAGAACTTGAGGTCCTGCAGGCTTCTCCCTGTCGCCAAGTACCGCAGGGTAGTGGCCAACCTCTGCTCAGGAGTGATGGCTTGCCTCATGCAGGTATCCTGCCTGCTGATATAGGGGGTCAGCGAAGCCAGCAGACAGTGAAATACGGGGTCCGTCATCCTGAGAAAGTTCCTGAAATCATCAGGATTATTCTCACAGATCTCACGGAGCAAATGCATATGAGTGAACTGGTCACGCTGAAGCAACCAATTCTTGGTCCATGAACTCCTCCCCACCCTGTTCATGGACTGGACTTGTGTCAAGGTCAGGACCCCAACACCAAGCCCCCACACAGCACGAACTCTACGAGGAGTATGTATACGCAACATGGCTAGAAAACGGTCGGCTGCTCAGAACGAAGTAACAGAACGCACTGAAGAACAGCAAGGCCTGTGAAGAGCGACCTGAAAAACAGTAACGAACGAACAAGAACACAATGACTACTTAAAGTCACGCGGAACTTGCTTGCATGCACTGAAGAGCAGATACAAACCCACAAGCACAAACTGAACCGCAGAAAACGATCGGAAAGCCACGAGTCTGAAAAAGCGCAAATCATCTCTCACCAAACTTTTACACGAGATTAGCAAAAGGAGCCCAAAGGGTGCTGCGCTTGGTTCTGAACTGGCCTTTTCTAGTCTCGTCGTACGTGCTTGACGTCACCGCGTTGTTAGCGATCAGAAATTCCGACAACTTTGTGCGACCGTGTGTACACAAAACAAGTTTGAGCCAACATCTGTCGGAAAAAATCCTAGGATTTTGTTGTCGGAATGTCCGAACAAAGTCCGACCGTGTGTACGGGGCATTACTCAATGTGTCTCTGACTTTGTGTTGTCTCGTAGCAGTGACACCTATGCCGAAATCAGGTGATAGGGTCTCCTCCAGCACCTCCCACTTCACATTCCTCACCAGTCAGCTGACCTCTAGTCTCTGCCTCCCAGTCATGCCGTGAACTGAATGGGTGGCTGCGAAGAGGCTGAGTGGGCGGCTGCGGGCTCCAGGGACAGCCCTGCTGGGCAGCCGCAAAAAGGCTGGGAGAACGGTGCGGGCTTCAGGAACAGCCAAGGATTTGGTGACCCCCGGCAAATCATCATTTGACCAGCAAGGGGGTCCCGACCCCCAGGTTGAGAACCACTGTTCTAGAGGGACTAAGAATTGCTAGCCTGTTAGGGGATGTTTCTAATTTAACAGAATAAAAAAGAGAAGGCGCCTCTAAGTGCAGCATCATTAAACTTTTAATTTGCCAAAGGGTTAAAAACACTTAATAGAGGTGGAGGTTTGGAAACTCATCAGTATATAAAAGAGTCCAGCTGAAGGGATAGTCCTGGGGTGATCATGTCCGCAATGGATGTTGTGGATTCTGGACTGTCCAGCAGAGGGAAACCGCGTAATCAGGAACCAGGTGAGATGGCTATGTTGGAGTAACCAGCATAAGACGCTGAACTCGTGGGTGATGTCACCGGAAGTGCAATATATTGAGGATATTTTCTCTGGTCGGATACGGCTATCCAGAAGCGCCCTTCACTTCAGGAATCAAGTGGAGCTGTACAGAAGAATCAATCGGAGTTGTGTATAGCGAGGAAGTTGTCCCTGGTTTTGTCACTTTCAAGTTGGGCATCCCATAATTACTATCCCCATCCAAGTTATTACCCCCTAATTAAAAACACAAAAACAAAGTTCAAAGACTGTTCACTGTGTCTGGATGAAACCGGAAAATGTTATGTGCCTGGCTGTGGAGCAGTGGGGAACTCTCTAACCTGCAACCCCAACGGGGGTAGTGCTACATGTCTGAAGGAAACCCAAGGGCCATACAAGAATACAAGAACTGCCAAAGGACCACATGCAGCCCCTGAGTCGCAGGTTGGGCACCAGGACTGCAGCTGCTCTGAAGGTCCTAATCCTGGCTGCATAGAAGTACAATATTTTTGCAGGTAAGACAGCTCCCATATATGAATTCAGCTGTGCGTTTTTCTATTTGCCTGGAGTTCAACGTTAAATGCTGTACACAGCCTTCATTTGGAATTATATATTATTAACATATCACTGGCTGCATGAAAACGTACAGTTCAAGTAACGGTTTGTATTCCCTTTTCTGTGTAGCTTGAGAGAACATTGAACCCTACAGCAGCAATGCACTCTGCAAATTACTCATTACTCCTGACTCAATTAAAAAAAAAGATGTTCAATTGCACATCAAGGTTACCAATTGTATTCAGTGCTGTTGACTCATACAGCATCTCTGAGGAGATTCTCAAAGGAAACCTATATTGAAAAAAACATATGTTGGATGCTATTCCTCTCCCTTTGAAAATGATTATTTCCTGGGTGTTATGCTGATACCGTGTATATAATACTTTTTAAGTGACTGACACAGAGGGCACAGATCAAGAGACCGGACTTTATTATTTTTTTATTTTTTTACTTGAATTGTGCATGTATGCCACAAACGTCTGTAGTGCTCAATCTTCAGGCTAGATAAAAGTGCATCTGAACTAAAAAAAAAGATATTGCAGCTTACCATGTTTAATTTGTGATGGATTTGTTAGTTTTCTATCTCAGGATTCCTTTTTTCTTAACCGAGTATTCCTGCAAATAACACAGTTTCTGTCTGTGGGTGGCTATTCTCACTTCCCCACTGTATATCTAGAGGGAGCTTCAGTTGCCACTCAGACTGGGCTTTAACCAGTTCCGGGCCGCCCACTGTACATATACTGCGGCAGGGCAGCCCACCTGCACAAAACAACGTACTGGTACGTTGTGCGTGCCCGCAGGTAGAGGGCATGCGTGCACACCCCTGCCGTCCCCAAGGCGATTGGATTCATTTCAGAATCAGTCTACAGGCCCAATGATTTCTGGCCTGGACCTGCTGATTGATTCTGGCAAATGACAGACTGTCCTCTGCCTGTGTAATGTAAACACAGGCAGAGGAAGTGATGTCATCTCCCCTCGTAAAGCCCTTTTAGGTTCCAGCGAGCAAGGAGAAGACATCTCGAGTGAGTACACCAAGCACTACATTGACACCAGTACACATAGGCACACTTTTAACCCAATGATCGACCCCCCCCCCCGTTAACTCTTTCACTCCCTGTCACAGTGTCATCAAGTGAGGTTTCCAGATTTTTCATTGATTACTGCATTGTGACACTAAACAGCGTTAGGGCAGTTAGTGGCAGTTAGTGGTAGGTCCAGGTAGGTTAGGGTACCCCCATATATTTCCCATATAGGTTTAAATTCCTGATCACCCCCCAGTTAACCCTTGCACCCCCTGTTACAGTGTCACTAGTATAGTGTACAGATCAATTTTCTGATCACTGTATTAGTGTCACATGTGACGCTAGTTAGCTAGTCTGTGTCATTTTTAGTCTTGTATAGCGTCAGAGTACCCGCCATATATTTCCTAAAATTTTTTTAACCCCTTAATCACCCCCCCATTTAACCTTTTCACTCCCTGTCACTGTTATGGCGATTTCTACCTACCTCACTTATACGCTTAATGATACATAACATAAGTGATTAAAACCTTTTATCCATATATGAATCAACCGATGCGGTTGCAGCTATAACCCATAAAATCAATAAGGAATAATAATGGTGCTAAAATACAAAGATCTAATTTATTTATATAGAAAAGAAACGTTAGAATAATCGGATATTACCAAATAAAACATAGTGATGTTACAAATACAGTGTTGCCAGTCTACAAAAATAATTAATGCAAAAAGGGGATATGGTTACAATTGACATACACATGCTATCAAGGTGTTAAGGCAAATCCTAGGATAGAAATTTAAAGAAAAGAGACATAAGATAATACAGATACATTACCTAGACAGCCGTTATGTGACCATGCTTGCTGGGGGGGGGCACACCGAGAGGAAGAGAGCGTGTGTAGCACTCGGCACTGCTTTTATACCACCCCTCTGCCCCTACTCCCACCCACCCAGGTTCTACCCCCCCCCCCCCCCGGAACCTTGTCATAGGTCCAGAGTTGAATAAAATTCAATAATTTCAAGTCTAGTTGGTCATCATGCTTCTCACATCACATAAGCATTAGACTTTCTTTGGTGCCACTCTGTCTGAAACATGATTACCTTTGTTAAGTCAATCTCTTGATTCAAAACAGTCATCCCACTTTGATCTTAATATAACCTGTTCCTAAAATTAGCATATCAATCCCCCAAAACCAAGTGGAGACACAACATCTGATATGGCCATCTCTACAAACAATAGGGTAACTTAGTTGTCACCTGACCATTGAAGACATCAAACAGCTTCAGAAACATGAAAAAGTAGTAAGCTGGGCCATATCTCATCATAATATCGTAAAATATATCCTGTATATCATCTTCCTGTAAAAACACATATATACATATACATATATTGTTTATGAATAGAACGTAGGGCGGGACTTTGAGTGTGGCACACAGATCTGGCTTCCTCGTGGCTCGCTCCTACCCGGCATGCCTGCTTTCCATCTCCAGCGCTCGAGGGGCTTGACATGACCCATCTGGGTGAGCCGCTTGGTTGTACCGGCGGTCTCCCCCCACATCGCCTCCCTTGCCCCCCCTTTTCTTGCTGGTACATGACGTTGGGGGCTCTTGAACGGTGATACTCCCTGCCTTGGCCTCCCCTTGATTTTGGGCTTCACAATTTGCCTTTTCTCATCTTCCCTTTCCTGGTTGACACTTACCTTTGGCGTCCTTGCCTCATTCACCCTTTCAGCAGATAAATTTCCTTGTTCACCTTTCTACACAGCCTTTTCTTTTCCTTTCCTGGTTCACTAACAAACACTTGTCATCTATCACCTTTGTTTCACTTTGTTTTTCACAGGCCCTCCCTTACAATGGGGGCAGCCTGTTCCATTTGCATCCTTCTCTCCTGTTCACCACCATCACTCCCACTTGTGACCCACCTGGGACACTGCTTTGGGCTGGTTGTGTGTCAACAGAAAGGGCCCCCTCGGCTCCGGGGATGGTATTACTGGCCGACCTGGCTTTCTTGGCGGTGTCGCCATTGCGCATACATGTATGTAAGTTGGTGGGTCAGATGTATATATGTGATGGGACATGTTTTACATTTGCCCACCTTTTCTTTTGAACTTTTTTCAAATGTGGTCTTTTCATATTCATAGGTGACCCTTGAGGTCTTGCTCCTGAAGAGTGACATAAAGATCCCGAAATGCGTAAAGCTTACAACTACCTAAAGGTGTACCTAACCAGTAACTATGTATGGATTTTCCAACCCATTTGTGCTCTCTTGATTCTCTTTGTTTATACTTTGTAAACATTGGTATCTCTGTATATTATATGTTATATGCTATTGTGCTTTCTCATATATTACTTACTTGCAAACGAGTCCATGTTGGACCGCTTATTGTGACATAATATTAAGTATTTATATTGACCTTGTGTAATGCCATGTGGAAATACACTACCTTTTTACAATTAAATTTGTTTTTTGCCCCATATCTACCGCTTCCTTGTGCCTCACTCAAAGTCCCGCCCTACGTTCTATTCATAAACATTTTTTGTACCAAAATCGGGATGGAGGAGGGGAGTTGAACGACCCCATAAATCCTCATTTAAAGTCCCAACAAACCTTTCTCCTTGTATCTTATTAACATATACATATATATCTAAATGGCATGGTAATTTATTTAGAAAGTCCTCACAATGGTTCCCTTGAAGCTCCTTGATATAAATATTAATTTCAATATTTCCACATCACTGTGTCATTAGTATAGCATACAGATCTCTTTTCTGATCACTGTATTAGTGTCACAGGTGACATCAGTTAGGTGTTAGGGTCAGTTAGTAATAGCGTCAATTACAGACAGCGTCAGATTTTAACCCTGTGATTGCCAGTAGCACTAACACACACGCACACACCATACACCTCCCTTACTAGTATAGTGTCTGAATGGATTAATATCTAGAATCCCCAGTAGTATAGTGTTCCCAAAAACACCGCATTGGCAGGATCAGCCCAGACACCTGCCAGCACCTGCGTTTAGCCCAGCCCAGCGCAGCCCACCCAACACCACCCAAAGTAGTGCAGGTTAAGTAGATCATTGTAACTTTACAAAACACAGCACACAAAACTGCAGCGTTAGCAGAGTCAGGTTTGATGCCTGCTAGCACTAACAGTTCATTTTTTTGTAGCGATTCAAGCAGTCTCTGACAATCAGGTGTATTTTTAACTGTGAGTCACACTAGCTGTACCTGTAAATTTATTGGCCTAAATGTCAAATGAAGGGTACACTAGTGAAGAGGCCTACAGGATATTGAGCATGATAGATGAGAGTGCAGGGGAAGCCTCACTGTCAGAATCACAATCTGATTCAGGCTCACTATATTAACCTGTAGAGAGCAGCGGCACCCTGACAGATAGTGTTCCTAACGTTCTTCTGTTTCTGAGGTGCAACAAACGCATGGTTCTCGAATGTAGCAGAAAGCCAGTACTAGTGCTGCTCAACCTTCTGGTGAACTGGCAAGCACCAGTGGCCTAGTACGTCCTGGTCTTGGACGTGAACCAGCACTGCAGTAACACTTGGTGACGTGGCGAGTAACATACAGTGAGTGAAGTTCAAGCTGGTGTGGTGGCTAGCACAAGTAAAGCCCCGCAGCCATCAAGAATTCAAACAAAGGCCCGTAGAGCCTATAGTGCCCTTACTGATGTGTTTGCAGATCCTGATTGTCAGCCCACCACTTCTGCAGCGCCCGTACTTCCCCTATTCACTGGCCAACCTGGAATTCAGATGAAAACAGCGGATTTTACTTCCCTTGACCTTTACGAAATGTTTTTCACGGTAGATCTGTACAGATCTATTGTGGACCAAAGCAATTTATATGCTGGTGAATTTATCACCACAAATCCAAATTTGACCCTTGCCAGAAAATATGACTGGAAACCTATAACAGTTCCCGAATTCAAGACCTTTCTGGGCCTATCCCTCTTCATGGGTATTACTAAAAAGAATGAGTAGCGGTTATATTGGTCCACTGACCCAAGTCTCCAAGCATACCAGATGTGGGGTCAAGATGTATAAGCTCTGTGACAGGGCAACAGGCTATACATATAGTTTCCTGGTTTACGAGAAAAAAGATAGGAGTGTGGAGTCCCCCAACTGCCCAGACTACATAGGGTGCAGCGGCAAGATTGTTTGGGACTTGGTGTCACACTTGTTCGGAAAGGGGTACCATTTATACATGGCCAATTTTTATACAAGCGTGCCACTTTTTAGACACCTCTTTCGATTAGGAATTGGCGCGTGTGGCACCATGCGATCTAATCGCCAGGGCTTCCCCCAACGTCTTGTAGATAGGGAGGAGCTTGATGTTCGTGTCGAACATAAGTTCAACTCGCACATTGGGTGTCCGCCCGTTTACTGACGAGTGAACATTATGGGGCGTTAGCGGCAAATTTGAGCGCGACAGAATGCCCCATAATGCACTGCGAGATTGCAGTGCATTGCTTTATGATGATTGGCCAAAGCATGCACCCGACCTACATTCTTTGGCCAATCACAGCGCCTTCTGCTAAGAGAGCCATAATTGGCCAAAGGCAGGGTGCCTTTGGCCCTTAATGGCTCAGGGGGGAGTCCACACCCCACACTATATGATATATATATATATACATACTCTGCATCCAGTGTACCCTATATCTACAGGGCATTCCGTGGTGTACTGTTTCTAATACACTTCAGGAGGTGTACACGGTATCTAATACAGTGTGTACAGTGTCTACTACACTTCTGGTGGTGTACACAGTATAAAATACAGTGCAGTATAATATACAGTCAGTCTACTATATATACATACTCTGCATCCAGTGTAATCTATATCTACAGGGCATTCCGTGGTGTACTGTTTCTAATACACTTCAGAAGGTGTACACAGTATCTAATACAGTGTGTACAGTGTCTACTACACTTCTGGTGGTGTACACAGTATAAAATACAGTGCAGCCGTTGTACAGTTTCTAATTTCTAAAACAGTGCAGGTGGTGTACACAGTATCTAATACAGTGTGTACAGTTTCTACTACACTTCTGGTGGTGTAAACAGTACACAATACAGTGCAGCCGTAATACAGTTGCTAATACACTGCAGGTGGTGTACACAGTATCTAATACAGTGTGTACAGTTTCTACTACACTTCTGGGGGTGTACACAGTACACAATACAGTGCAGCCGTAGTACAGTTGCTAATACAGTGCAGGCGGTGTGTACACAGTATCTAATACAGTGTGTACAGTTTTTACTACACTTCTGGTGGTGTACACAGTACACAATACAGTGCAGCCGTAGTACAGTTGCTAACACAGTGCAGGCGGTATACACAGTATCTAATACAATGTGTACAGTTTCAACTACACTTCTGGTTGTGTACATAGTATCTAATACAGTGTAGTGTGGTGTTGCAAAACAAAATATACATCATGTCCGGAAGGCCACCAAGGAGAGGCAGACGCTCACAGGCCACTAAAAGAGGGCAAGCAGCCTCTGTGTCTATAGTCAACAGTGCTGGTCGTAGACATGATGCATCCTCTGCAGGTGGCCGTGGGGCATGCTTGTCCTTTTTTTCTGCTGCTGGCAGAAACATGCAGATGAGTTGGTGAAGTGGATAACAAAGCTGTCCTCATCCTCCTCATCCTCTGTCACCCAGGCTCAGAGTAGTTTGCCTTCCAACACCAAGGTGGCCTATTCCACGGCTCCTTGTCCACAGTCACTCCTTCTGTAGCCCCACCATCATGCATGGAGAATTATCCCCAGAATTATTCGACCACAGTGTCGGGTACATGCTGCTGGAGGATTTGAAGGCTCGGATGTTGGTTGCCAGGTTGAGGAAGGGAGTAACGTGAGCCTAGAGAGAGCGGGTGCCCAAGAAGGACAAGAAACTGGCTGTCATGTTCCCCCAGCTGCAGCATACTGCCAAGTTTGCTCCAGTGACGAGGAGGGAGGGGATAATGAGGTCACTGACTGTACTTGGGTGCCTGAGAGAAGAAAGGAGGAGGAAGAGGAGGAGGCACAACTCCAACGACGCAGGATGTCCTCTAGGGGGCAGCTTAAGGGCAGCCACCCTATTGCATCACACCGCAGAGCTCCGCAGGTACAGGGCGCTGCTGACTCCCCGCTAACTTTTAAAAGTTTCTTGGTGTGGGCCTGTTTTGATACGTGTTCAGCAGATCGTACCGTTGCTGTTTGCAACCTATGTCTGAAGTGGATCAAGCGTGGCCAGAACAGCAGCTGCTTGGGCACCACTTTCTTGACCAGACATATGAGGACTTGCCATGTAGTCCGTTGGCAACAGCACTTGAAAGACCCACATCAAAGAAAAAGGTGGACTTCTCCTTGTTCCTCATCAGCTGGGATCTCCAACCCTACTATACCTCTCAAAAACCTGCACTGAGAAGAATGAAGGTATAGCAATAGGTGTCCCAAGTACTTGTAGCCAATCTGCTAGCAGTACACCATCATCTGGTTTTAGCAGGCAAATTTCCCTACCCCAATTGCTGAACCGTAAAAAGAAATTCGGCCCCAGCCATCTACATGCTCAGCATCTAAATGCTAGCTTGGCCAAATTGCTAGCACTGCAACTGCTGGCTTTTCAGTTGGTAGACTCTGCCCCCTTTCATGAATTTGTGGAATGTGCTGTACCTCAGTGGCAGGTTCCAAAACACCATTTCTTTTCACAGAAGGCCATTCTGGCTCTCTACCGGTATGTGGAAGGCAATGTTTTTACTGCTGACTCATGGTCCAGCAGGCATGGGCAGGGATGTTATCTTTCCTTCACGGCACACTGGGTAACTCTGCTGGCAGCTGGGAAGGATGCCGGATAGGGTTCAGTGTTGTTGGAGCTTGTTCCGCCACCATTCCTCCAAAATGATTCTGCCACAGCTCTCTCCTCCACCCTCTCTTCTTCTTCTTCCTCTATGGCCTCTTCTGCAGATTTGTCCTCTGAACCAACAGTGCTCCGTAAGCGTTCAGGCTAAAAGATGCAATGTGGTGCTTGAGTTGGTATGCCTAGGAGACAGGAGCCACACTGGGGCAGAGATTCTGTCAGCTCTGCAGGGGCAAGCTCAGAGGTGGTTGACGCCATTTCAGCTTCTGCCAGGAATGGTTGTATGTGACAATGGCACCAACCTTCTCTCCGCCCTTCGACAGGGACACTTGACCCATGTTCCATGTTTGGCACACATCCTGAATTTGGTGGTGCAGCGGTTCTTGAGCAGGTACCCAGGCTTACAGGATCTCCCGAGGCAGGCCAAAAAAGTCTGTGGTCATTTCCGCTGGTCATACAATGCCAGTGCTTGACTGGCTGACATTCAAAGGGAATGCAACCTGCCCACAAACCGCCTCATTTGCGACATGTGCACCAGGTGGAACTCAACGTTGGCAATGCTGCAGCGGCTGCACACACATCCAAACAAAAGAACTAGCTGCTCCAGGTGAGACAGGAAGCCTAATGATATCATGGGTGCCCGCCTCGGCTCGCCTCCGTGATTAATGAATAAGCGCACCTGTTAGTGTGTGAAACGCATCTACCATTTGAATTGTCTGTAACACTTGGGATGTTCGTTCATTAAATACCAATTTTGATGGATCTTTGAGTGCAGCCATTTCTTCAGTGTTGGCTGCACACACAGCAGAGGGCCATCAATGAGCACCTGTGTGAGTATGGCACCAGGACAGGGTCAGGGGAGCTTAGCTTCTTTTTGCCACGCCAGTGGGTACTGATCAAGGATGCATTCACTGTCCTGTCACCATTTGAGGAGGCCACAAGAATGGTGAGCAGTGACAATGCATGCATCAGTGACACTGTCCCTCCAGTCTTCCTGTTGGAGCACACACTTCGTGGAATCATGGACAGGGCACTTGAGGCAGAACAGCGGGAGGAAGAGGAGGACTTCCTTACCTCTCAAGGCCCCTTTTATCCAGATAGCATTTCTGCGGGCCCGCCAAACACACAGGAAGAAGAGGAGGAGGAGGAGGATTGTGTCAGCATGGATGTAGAGGATAACACTCAGCAACAGTCTTCAAGGGATGGTTTTCAGTCCCTAGAAGCCCAAGGATTTGTACGTGGCTGGGAGGAGGTAGTTACGGATCATGTGATCCTTAGTGACCCAGAGGACTAAGAATCGAATGCCTCTGCAAACTTATGCTGCATGGCCTCCCTGATTCTTCAAAGCCTGCCAAAGGACCCTAGGATTCGTAGTATCAAGGAGAGGGAACATTACTGGCTGGCAACCCTTCTTGATCCACGTTACAAGGGTAAGGTTGCAGAACTCATCCTGCCTTCACAAAGGGAGCAGAGGATGAAACATTTCAGGAGGCCTTGAAGAAAGGTTTGTGCAACACATTTCCAGACCCTGGGAGGTTACAATTTCCTGGTGCTGGACATGTTGCTGAGGCCTTGTTCAGTCAGAGGAAGAGCGGTGAAGAAGGTGGCCGGCTGACCGAGGCCTTTAAATAATTTTTCAGTCCTCAACGCCAAGTTCTGATCAGTTCAAGCAACCATTTCCAGCATCTGCATTACATGGTGAAGGAATATCTAGGGGTAAGAGCAGACTTCTGGACCTTTCCAACAGAGCATCCACTGGGTTACTGGGTCTTGAGGATGGACCACTGGCCAGAACTTGCTTAATATGCAATTGAGCTACTGTCCTGTCCTGCATCCAGCATGCTTTCTGAACACACATTCAGTGCTGCTGGAAGGTTTGTAACGGATCAAAGAGTCTGCCTGTCCACAGACTCTGTTGATAGGCTCACATTCATAAAAATTAATCAGTCTTGGATTAGCAGCTATCAAGCACCTGATGCTGATGAAACTGATTGACTTTTCTGTGGATGTGGGATCCCTTGAATAATGCCTATGCTGACTATCCCATTCCTCCTCAATCTTGATGAGGCTAGCTTCCAACAATATTTTTAGTTTAGGGCACCACCACCACCCAAGGCCCAATTTTTTCTGCCCCTGTTCAACAGGGGCATGTAATTACAATTTTTGATCTAATATTTCACAGCAGGGCCTGTTCCTGCGCCCAACAAAAGTATCTGTGAGGGGTTACAGTGTTGTGGCACCACCACCACCACCCGCTTACAGTATTCTGGTACCACCAACACCTAAGGCCCAATTTTCTGCAGAGTATATAGGGCAGGCCGTATAGTATATATACTGCCCTGAGGGCCTGGTAGTGGACTGGGGGGGAACCCATGCCGTTTTTTTCAATGATTTTAATCTATATTGCTGGGACCCGACAATGGATTACACCCGCGTGTAGTAGTTATAAATGAAATGTTTTCCTTTAGAAATGTCATTTTGCTGTGGTATTGTTCCAAACACGGGAAAAATGCGTGACTGGCTACTGGCATGATATTTAAAGGAATATTTCATTTTTATTGTTTCACATTTAAGCATGATTAAAATCACATTAAAACTTTTTTTTGCATCGATACATGTCCCCTGGGGCAGGACCCAGGTCCCCAAACACTTTTTATGGCAATAACTTGCATATAAGGCTTTAAAATTAGTCTTTTAAATTAGCACTTTTGATTTTTCACGTTCGTGTCCCATAGACTTTAACGGTGTTCGCGTGTTTAAACAAATTTTTTGCCTGTTCACGTGTTGTGCTGCGAACCGAACAGGAGGGTGTTCGGCTCATCCCTACTTGTAGATGCCCGACTTAGTTTGGGGGAGAGAGCCTGCTTGAGGTCCAATTAATTACTTGCCATGAGATGGAAGGACAAATGGAACGTTTTAGTTCTGTCTTCCATTCACTGCATTTTCTGGATGTCCTCCCTGGTACCCCTTCCCAACAATCACCCCAAAGAAGATGTCACGTCTATGGAAAACGCAGACATAGGCGTGACACCTGCTATTTTTGTCCCTCTTGTCCTGGCCAACCTGGTCTCTGCAACGGGAACTGTTTCCTTCGCTACCACACACTAGTGGAGTATTAGCATAGGGTATAGCACGACACAGTCCTAGGGCACACCATCACACAGGGTCTTGAAAGATAAGATGGCCGTTGCATTTTGAGAGACCCTAACCTTGAACGTTTACAGTTACAAATAAAAGTGTAAAAAAAAAAGTCCATAATAGTTTTCATTTTATTGTTCTTCTCTCTCTATTGTTCTCTCTCTATTGTTCAGCTCTGTTTTACTGTATTTTGTGCTATACTGTAATGTTTTATTATTACTGTGTTTTATCGTGTTTGCTTTGCAGGTATGTCATTCTACTGTTATACTGTACTGTTACTGTGATTTATGCTATAATGTAATGTTTTATTGTTACTATGTTTTATTGAGTTTGATTTGCATGTATGTCCTACTGTTATACTTTACTGTTACTGTGTTTTATTGTTAACCATTATTTGGTTTGCAGGTATGCCACTGACAGCAACAGGGTCTGCTCTCACGATACATAAATCCGTGACTTCAGCGCTGTAGGAGGTGATTTCACCACCACAGTTAAAAAAAGAGTACATATGCCGAAGCATAAAAAAAAGTTTTATTTGTGTTAATGTTTTATTGATACTGTTATTTATTGTTACCATTGTTTGCTTTGCAGGTACGCCATTCAGCTGCATGTTGTGTTTGGTATCTATGTACTTGGCATAAGATCATCTTTTATATTTTACCAAACATTTGGGCAATATGGTGTGTTTTTGTGCATTAAAATGTGTGGCATAAGCTATGTATTTTATGTATTTTATGTTGGGCACAATTCAACCCCCCCCCCCCATGACCCCTTTTTGGAAAGTAGACACCCCAAGCTATTTGCTGAGAGGCATGTTGAGTTCATGGAATATTTTATATTTTGCCACAGGTTTTGGGAAAATTACATTATTTTTTTTTTTTTTTACACAAAGTTGTCACTAAATGATACAGTGGGGACGGAAAGTATTCAGACCCTCTTAAATTTTTCACTCTTTGTTATATTGTAGCCATTTGCTAAAATCATTTAAGTTCAATTTTTTTCCTCATTAATGTACACACAGCACCCCATATTGACAGAAAAACACAGAATTGTTGACATTTTTGCAGATTTATTAAAAAAGAAAAACTGAAATATCACATGGTCCTAAGTATTCAGACCCTTTTCTGTGACACTCATATATTTAACTCAGGGGCTGTCCATTTCTTCTGATCATCCTTGAGATGGTTCTACATCTTCATTTGAGTCCAGCTGTGTTTGATTATACTGATTGGACATGATTAGGAAAGCCACACACCAGACCTTACAGCTCACAGTGCATGTCAGAGCAAATGAGATTTCATGAGGTCAAAGGAACTGCCAGAAGAGCTCAGAGACAGAATTGTGGCAAGGCACAGATCTGGCCAAGGTTACAAAAAAATTTCTGCTGCACTTAAGGTACCTAAGAGCACAGTGGCCTCCATAATCCTTAAATGGAAGATGTTTGGGACGCCCAGAACCCTTCCTAGAGCTGGCCGTCCGGCCAAACTGAGCTATCGGGGGAGAAGAGCCTTGGTGAGAGGGGTAAAGAAGAACCCAAAGATCACTGTGGCTGAGCTCCAGAGATGCAGCTGGGAGATGGGAGAAACTTGTAGAAAGTCAACCATCACTGCAGCACTCCACCAGTCAGGGCTTTATGGTAGAGTGGCCCGACGGAAGCCTCTCCTCAGTTCAAGACACATGAAAGCCCGCATGGAGTTTGCTAAAAAACACCTGAAGGACTCCAAGATGGTGAGAAATAAGATTCTCTGGTCCGATGAGACCAAGATAGAACTTTTTGGCCTTATTTCTAAGCGTTATGTGTGGAGAAAACCAGGCACTGCTCATCACCTGTCCAATACAGTCCCAACAGTGAAGCATGGTGGTAGCAGCTGATGACCGGCTTTTTTCAAAACCTGCATGGTTGTGATATACGGCGAACACTACACAGCGAGGACATTGATCTTTTGGCAGTAACCTGGCTCATGACGGACTAACACTCCTAGCCATTCATCTTTTGGGGTTGAGTACCGCTATCTGAGTACGCTGGATGCCCTTTAGCTGGTGAGAGATGTATCGATCCTATTTACATTACTGAATATGCTCCTCTAGCTGCTAACACTCCCCCTGTTGCCTCTGCCATTGCTACGAATACCGCTATTACTCTGGCTATACCCATGATTAAGGTGCATAAAAAACACTGCGCTAATATGTGAAAAAAACAAAAGGGAGCAGCTACATACAGTCTGACAAAGACCATGAGAATATAACTTAAAAAATGCAGCGCATAATATATGTGTAAATAATTATTTCAAATAAGTGCTTCAAAGAAGAAGATAAAAAATAAAAATGATTGAGGAAAAGTCAGCCTGATGGCCTGTGCTAAACACAAAGTCAATAATATGTGAACAGTATTGTCCCACAACCCTGGGGGGTGAATAAACTCCAAAGTTTAGTGTTGTTCGGATGATTGTCCCAGATTGAACTTCATGAAAATCCAATCAAAACAGAGGGATGAGGCAATGGTAAAAAGGATGGTAGAAAGGATGGTATGTAGGAAAACTCTTGCCAGATCCCGTTGATTCCCATGTCAGCGACAGGGAATCGCATGTGCGTTGTGCCACTCAGGGCATGGAAAGCGACATCTCCTCACTGGAATCCTCCAGGCTCGAATGTGCTTGAAACTCCAGGGGCCACCAGGAAAGTTCTCACAGCAAGACCAGGATGCAAATCGGGTGAAGGGAGACGTCTCTTGTAAAGCTCAAGTCAACACTTGACTTATAGGAAGGGTATGTGGAAAGAAAAAACATGCCTCCACATAGTGCAGATGAAAAAAGGGGAGTATTTTTATTTCTAAAAAAACACCATTTAACAATAAAAAACGTGATCACGATGCATTAAAATAAAATAAATGGGCATCATGGAGGGTGTTGTAGAGTCCAACGCGTTTCGACCTAGGGGTCTTCAAACAGGGGTATTGCTGAAGCATCTGCACTATGTGGAGGCATGTTTTTTCTTTCCACATACCCTTCCTATAAGTCAAGTGTTGACTTGAGCTTTACAAGAGCCATCTCCCTTCACCCGATTTGCATCCTGGTCTTGCTGTGAGGACTTTCCTGGTGGCCCCCGGAGTTCCAAGCACATTCGAGCCTGGAGGATTCCAGTGAGGAGATATCGCTTTCCATGCCCTGAGTGGCACGACGCACATGAGATTCCCTGTCGCTGACATGGGAATCAACGGGATCTGGTAAGAGTTTTCCTACATACCATCCTTTCTACCATCCTTTTTACCATTGCCTCATCCCTCTGTTTTGATTGGATTTTCATGAAGTTCAATTTGGGACAATCATCCGAACAACACTAAACTTTGGAGTTTATTCACCCCCCAGGGTTGTGGGACAATACTGTTCACATATTATTGACTTTGTGTTTAGCACAGGCCATCAGGCTGACTTTTCCTCAATCATTTTTATTTTTTATCTTCTTCTTTGAAGCACTTATTTGAAATAATTCACTCGTTTCCAATTTTTTTACACATATATTATGCGCTGCATTTTTTAAGTTATATACCCATGATTCACTTATCCACACTGTTTAGCTTGCTGGTCATATCTGCTGCCTCCCTTGGTTAATATCCTCTGGTTCCGGTCCCCTTTTTGATCCATTGACTTTGTTGAATCAACTCAATCTATAGACTTTTATTATCCTCTCCATCCACACCCACCCATATTCCTGATATACCACGCTTCTGAATGATGATTTATAGAATTCTATTAGCAGCTTCTCTGAATATATGAATTTATTCCTATATCATCAGTGTCTGTGAGTGGTGATTGGTGTTTGTATGTGGTATGCTTAGCCGCGGCTCCTGTGTTTTTAACGACAACGTTGTCATTTTTAATAGGGTCTGTGATAGTCACTTACCATAGCCCGCTTTATGTTTTTGTAGTATTAAATTTGTGTGGTGTCCCCATTTTTGTACAATAAAATTTTGATTTGTTTTTCCATATAGTGTTCGGGTGCTTTTCTGCCCTCTTAAGAGAACTCTATTCTCTTAGTTTCCCTTAGTATGCGCCAGGGCAACCTGAACTGCATCCCATATTTATTATGTGGATGAGTGTCTAACTAACATTTAATTCAATTCTACTTTTTTTATTTTTGGTGGTTGATCCAGGCTAAATCCTATCCTTGTTTGTGCAGGGACAGGACGACTGGTTGCAATTGAGGGAAAGATGAATGCAGCCAAGTACAGGGATGTCCTGGACGAAAACCTTCTCCAGAGTGCTCAGGACCTCAGATTGGGCCGAAGGTTTACCTTCCAACAAGACAATGACCTTAAGCACACAGCTAAAATAACGAAGGAGTGTCTTCACAACAACTCCGTGACTGTTCTTGAATGGCCCAGCCAGAGCCCTGACTTAAACCCAATTGAGCATCTCTGGAGAGACCTAAACATGGCTGTCCACCAATGTTTACCATCCAACCTGACAGAACTGGAGAGGATCTGCAAGGAGGAATGGCAGAGGATCCCCAAATCCAGGTGTGAAAAACTTGTTGCATCTTTCCCAAAAAGACTCATGTCTGTGTTATGGGGCGTACACACGGTCGGACTTTTCGGCTACAAAAGTCCGACAGCCCGTCCAACAAACTTTCGACGGACTTTTGGCGGACTTGCGGCGGACTTTCTAACGAACGGACTTGCCTACATACGATCACACAAAAGTCCGACGGATTCGTACGTGATGACGTACACCGGACTAAAATTAGGAAGTTGATAGCCGGTAGCTAATAGCTGCCCTAGCGTGGGTTTTTGTCCTTCGGACTAGCATACAGCCGAGCGGATTCCTGGGTCCGGCGGAGTTACGACATAAAGATTTGAAGCAAGTTCCAAATCTAAAGTCCGTCAGATTTGCAACTGGTAAAGTCTGCTGAAAATCCGGGGAAGCCCACACACGATCGGATTGTCCGCTGGATTTGGTCCGTCGGCGTCCGTCGGACTTTTGTAGCCGAAAAGTCCGACTGTGTGTACGCCCCATAAGATCAAAAGGGTGCTTCTACTAAATACTGAGCAACGGATCTGAATACTTAGGACCATGTGATATTTCAGTTTTTCTTTTTTAATAAATCTGCAAAAAAGTCAACAATTCTGTGTTTTTCTGTCAATATGAGGTGCTGTGTGTACATTAACCACTTCAATACCAGGCACATAGACACCTTCCCGCCCAGGCCAATTTTCAGCTTTCAGTGCTGTCGCAATTTGAATGACAATTGCGCGGTCATACAACACTGTACCCAAACAATTTTTTTATAATTTTGTTCCCACAAAGAGAGCTTTCTTTTGGTGGTATTTGATCACCTCTGTGGTTTTTATTTTTTGTGCAACAAATAAAAAAAGACTGAAAATTTTGAAAAAAAAACAAGTTTTTCTGATTTAGCAAGATGTTACAAGAAGACTGCAGTTCTGCAGTTCAAAATCAACAGATATTTTTTGTACTTTAATATACAGCCACCACATCTAAGGACTGTTAAACAAGCTGCAAAACAACATTTAGATTCTATATTTTAAGGCTACATTTACAATTAACCATTGAGATTAGCAATATTTTGTCCTACAATTTTGACAAGTCCAAATATTGCCCATGGAATTCTTGCACATCTGGGAGTTATGGGACAATAGGCAATTGTTTTACTGTATTAGTGCAGAAAACAGCAGACACCACTGTTCACAGCTTGGATCAATACGAAATCTTTCAGTATTTTAATTTTTGTAAGTAATTTGCTGCAGAATATCTGTTTGTATGTTAAGGTAAAATTTGAGTAAAATTACAAATCACATTTCAATAGGAAATTGTTTTGAGATAAAACTAAACAAATTAAATACAATTGTGACACTATATTGCTCATAGTTTACAGCTTGCGTATAGTCCCCGCTAATCATATCCCCTTTATATTTTCAAAATGAAATCATTTAGCCTACATATGTAAAAGTTTAGTGTGTTTGAACACTGTACACTTCTGATAAACTGCATAAACCGTGCATGTGTATGAACGGAATATTAAGACACATTAATGTTTAATTATCTGTTGGTGCTTCTCCCATAAGTGCACAGTGAGAATGCATTTGAAGCCACTAACACAAATAAACACCAAGTGATCTACTAATTATTAAACCCATGGGGAATATGTTAGGAAAATACAACACTTCCCTTTTTTTCAGATTAGTATTCCACTACATGTTAATTTCTTAAATTTAGCTAGCATTTTTGTAAAATACTTATTTCACCTATCCTACCATATTCTGAAATTATATATATATATATATATATATATATATATATATATATATATATATATATAATGTTTATGAGAAATTATGGGAATAATTTACTAAAGGGTTATCTCCCCAGACATGATCACTTTTTTAGAATTAAACTGACCCTGTCATGACAGAGTCTAAACTAAAGTAAAGCAACTTTTGCGAAAAGAGATGATGTGTATTCACTTACTACAGGATATATGAGCCAACAGAAGAAACACAGAGTATGCATAATCTCTTACTATAGGGTTGCTTTCCTTTAGTTTAAAGTGGTTGCAAACCCTTACATGTAACCAGTAAAGTGACTAGCCTCAGGTAATACACAGAGACGAAATCTTGCATAAGTTGTACCTGTTTATCTGTAGCCCTATCTGCTCTACAGCCGCCTAAACACACAGATCAAAGGCTATGTGGAAGGCACACAGTGGAAAGCTACAAAACTAAAGCACAGAGCTCAATGAAACCTGAGTGGAGGGAATGGACACACCCCCACACACAGAATCATAGGGAAATATACACAGCAGAGGCTGTCAATCAGATGCTCTGTGCTGGAAGGGGGACCAGGCTGTCACCTGGAATGCTGTGGTGTCCACCTGGACTATTATCAGTGATTCATGCAGAAGGACAGAAGTTGAGAGAAAAATGACACGCTTTGGAAGTGCTTTGGATTGAGGCAAGTACACACTACCGAAGGCTATGCTTTATTCATTTTTTAATGTTAAAGGTTTAAAATCACACACCTCATAGATGAGTGGGTTGGACAAAAAAAAAAATAACTTCATTCCCTAATCCACACACTCAATGTGAACGGGGGAATACTCCCTGCTGAGCTATTGTATTCTGACATTGGGGAGACTTCCGTCAGAATACACTGATTCCCCTGACATCTCTGTCAAGATCAATGCCATATGTATCAATCCGTCCCTGCATGGCAAGGTGCTAGATGTTATCCTGCACTCTGAGCTCTTCTTTTGACCCTACATCCAATTACTGTCCAAAGCTTGTCGCTACAACCTCCGCAACATCTCCAAATACACTCCATCCTAACTAATGACACCACTTAGCTTCTACTTCACTCCCTGGTTAACTCTCGCCTCGACTACTGCAACTCCATCCTCACTGGCTTATCTTTACATAGACTATCCCCCTTCAGTCCATCATGAATGCTGCTGCCAGACTTATCCACCTTACCAACTGTTCAGTGTCTGCTGCCCCTCTCTGACAATCTCTCTATTGGTTTCTGCTCACCCAATGAGTTAAATTCAAAATACTAACAACTTACAAAGCCATCCACAACTCTGCGTCCAGCCACATCACTAACCTCAAAAGTCTCAAAATACCAACCAAATTGTTCTCTTCCTTAGTCCCAAGATCTCCTGCTCTCTAGCTCCCTTATCACCTCCTCCCATGCTCGCCTCCAGGACTTCTCCCGAAGCCTCTTCCATCCTATCTGTCTGACTGTCTCCTACTCTGTCCACTTTTAGACGATCCTTGAAAATTCTCTTCAGAGAAGCCTATCTTGCCCCCACCTAATAACTGTACTTTTGTTTTGTCCATATGCTCACCCCCCACAGTTATTACCTCTTGTATCACTTGACCCTCCTTTTTAGATTGTAAGCTCTAACGAGCAGGACTTCTGTATTGAATTGTATTGTAACTGTACGTCTGTCCTCATATTCTAAAACATTGCACAAACTGTTGGCGCTATATAAATCCTGTATAATATTAATCAGTATTGTTGGCACTGGTCAAGCGGGCAAAATCCTGCCTGCCTACACATGGATCGAAATTCGGCCAGCTTTAAGCCTTATAGTGACAGGGGAAAGGAAACCTGTACTGAAAGAAATACAGTAATTGCTCCTTCTAAATGTAGCCCCCTGTAGTTTAGGCAGAAAGCTCCTTACAAATTTACTTGCCAGGAGTAGTTATCCTGGTTGATTGATAGAGATCTAATGATTTC
The DNA here is from genome assembly GCF_042186555.1 of Aquarana catesbeiana. Taxonomy (NCBI): domain Eukaryota; kingdom Metazoa; phylum Chordata; class Amphibia; order Anura; family Ranidae; genus Aquarana; species Aquarana catesbeiana. The sequence continues at coordinate 604,330,543 of NC_133325.1, forward strand.
TTCCTAAGTTTGGCCTTGTTGCACTTTTCTCTTCTACCACTAGGTGGCTGGGTACTTGGTGGTACTAGATATGAGAAGGGTAACCCAAGGTCAGGTTATGGGTATGTGGGATATCTCAGCCAATGGGCAGTGGTTTTCTTGAATCCCTTGGCCTGCTGAGAGAACCTATATATTCGGATGGAGTCAGTTGATCTATGTTCTCTGCCACCTGGATGGCTGTCTGGGTCGACGTGTGTTGTATTGCCAGGGCTGCTAGGCCGGAGAGATGGGGCCTATTCCAGGCACATCTGGCAGCTAGGCTGTCTGAGGGCCTATCCAGAAGCAAGAGAGCAGTGCAGGGTTGGGGATTGCAGCTTGCAGTCCAACCAGAAGTGACAGTTCTGCTGGCCGGAGAACCTGTTGTGGTGGTAGAGGGGAAGCTGTCGCCAGTCAGGGACTATCCACCTTATTACCAGGGACCACCGTGAGTAACTGAAGCAAGTACCGGAGCAACATTCTCACCAAGGTTGAATAATCGGAAAACTTTAGTGGGACTCAAGCCAGGGACCCAGCCAGTGGAGGTGACTCTTGCAGAGCAGCCTTGTGTGTCAAGCTAGGGACCGAGTGGGCCAGCATGGGTGAGGCTTGAGAGGTATCTACAGTGCCAAGCTAGGGAACCAGCAGAGAAGCGGGGGTGACGCTTGAGGAAGATATCACCGTGAAGATTGGAGGAGCTCAAGGGATTCAGTGACAGTGAATCAGAGGGTCAAGTGAGAGACCGGGAGCTAGACATGTGCACACTGAAATATTTCGTTTCAGAATTTCGTTTTCGTCCGAAAAATAAATTTATTTAGTTACTCCCGAAATTCGTTTTTCTTTATTTCATTTTTCGTTAAAAACTTGCATTCGTCCGAAAATCCAAATTAATCAAGATCGAATCTGACATTGAAGGCTTATGGCGTCTGTCGAATGTTCAAAGAAGATTCGACGGAGCAGCTAAACTGTATGACACCGTATAGTTTAGCTGTTCCGTTGAATCTTCTTAGAACTTCCAACAGACACCATAAACCATAATCCTCTTTGGTTACAATCAGCCAATAACATTCATCATCATCATTATTTTTATTTTACTTCCCCCACCCAATTCCAGCAGCTATCTTTTCTCCCCTATGTTGAATCTTTTCTCTCTATGTCGAATGTTTACTCTATATGTCGAATCTTTTCTCTCTGTGTCGAATCTTTTCTCTCTGTGTCGAATCTTTTCTCTCTGTGTCGAATCTTTTCTCTCTATGTAGAATAATCTTGGACTAATAGAGTTAAGGTTAGGCACATTCGACCACAGGTTTGATGGACACAGATTGTTATTGTCAGCATCATGTCGAATCTCCTATCTATATCGAACTGTTGTATGAACGAAAATGAAAATAAAGCATTTGTTTTTGTTGGATCTTTTGTTTTTCGGATTCTGCACTTTCGTTATCGTTTGTTAAAACGATAATGAAAATACCTGAAATTCGGATGAAAATGAATGCACATATCTAGAGCTCAGTGTATGGAAGAACTACAAGGAGAAGTTGTAGTGAAGCTGAAAGGACGGTTACGCTTTGTGCTAGGAACTGTTAAAGACTGTTGCCATAGGAGACAGCATTCCTGCACGGCTGTCTTCCTATTGAAGTCTCAGAGTCTGCTAATTGAGTTTTTAACTATCTAAGGGTGTCCTGGCCCTAACCCTTTCTCCCCCAAAATACAAAAAAGGACTGTTGAAAGAAATAAAACCTGTTTTACACCAAAGAAATGTCTAGCGCCCAATGACTTTCACCATCTTTGCACCCACTATGCCTGGCCCTGGAGGTTCTCATTAGACTGAAAAAGGCCTGGGACATTGCTACATTTGGTGACCAACCTGGGGCTAAGGCGTTATCTCTGCAGACGTCGCCCTTCGCAACCAGCCTTAGCTCCATTGGGATTTGGTCTGGCTCTGTGGGAAGGTGGCAAGTAACTTTTACACTTGTAATGTACTGTGTTATCGTGTGTACTATTGATGTGGGGAAGAACCACCAAGTCTCACTGCTCGGGGGAGAGGATCAGCCTTTGACACTTCCCTTTAGCGCTGTGAGGGTTAATTCAGACTCCAAAATGGACTCCAGTACAGCATGAAGAAGGCGGGTACCATAGTTGGCAGAGGGAGGGGTTTTTCACTTTGCAGAGGAGGATAAGGAAGTGCTGCCAGGTGTGTCTGATTGTGGGTTGAAGAGAGAGATGGCGCATTTCGTGAGCAAGATGGCGGATTTGAGAAAGTATGCTCCGGGTTTTGGTTTTAGTCAAGTGAAACCAGTCCTGACGGACCCCGGAGTGCTGAATACACCGAAGGGCAAGCTTGCCTTGTGTACGGCTGGATGCTACGAGTCTCTGGGACTGATTTGTGAAAAAATGCTCGACTACGCAGTTGAGGCCTTAGATCATCTGTGGACGCTGTGGAGAGCATCTGTTTGAGGCTGTCCCTCCAACTCTACCTCCATGGATCCTATAAGTTGATTAGGATAAGAATGTTGTTATCCCGGCTGGGAGTGATATTCAGAGCTTGCCGGTTATCAAAAGAATCGTGCAGGAAGCTGCTCCCCTGGCCCGGTGACTACCCCAGGACCCAGTGCATCGTCCGCTCCCCGAGACCGTGGTCAGGCCCAACTGCTCACCCTGATGTCCAAGACACCTGGGAGGAAAGTACCAGAGCTGGGTAAGCCAGCGAGAAGTGAGAGTGGTGTGTCTGTGGGGGAAGTGATGCCAGTGGCCATCAAAGGGGATGCCATAGTGGTGCCAGCTAGGGATGGGTGAATGGTTCAGCCAGAGCATAAGTTTGTTCGGCCCCCTGAAACGACCACAATGCATTGCGGCGCTGAACAGTGCATTGCAAGCCCTGATTGGCTGAAGCAGTGAAAGCTTCAGCAAATCAGGGCACAGAGCACTGTCAGAGTCATAATTGGACACTGTCATCATGACTTTATCTAATAATGGCTCATTCCTGCCCCACAGTAAAAAGTATCCTTTTAATGGCAGCAATTTTCAGTGTGATTTCGGCATGGAGAGAGATAGAACAGGGCTCTGTTCGGTGCTATTAGTTAGTTAGTGTGCTATACTGTGCTACTTTTTTTTCAATTGTCAGTGTAGAACATTAGTGTGGGGGCATAGCTCCCAACTGTCCCTGACTTCGAGGGACTGTCCCTGATTTAATGCAATGTCCCTCATTCCTCCTCATTTGTCCCTCATTTTGGTCTGATCTATATCGTTGTATATAAAATACACTTTTTATCTATCAAAGCGCTAAACCTTTCATCTGATTTATAAATTGCTGCATTTGTAAATTCCAAAAGCCAATATAACGTAATATGAGTGGTAAAAAAAGCATTTGTGGATTTAACAAATCTTGTTTTTTTGTACTATTCTCCTTTAAGGGGGCATGGCAAGGGGTGTGTCCTATGCCTGCATACTTTTGCTGATGGGTGTCCCTCATTCCTATCTCAAAAAGTTGGGAGGCATGGTCTAGGGATAGTGTAGTGCGGAGGATCATCATTCAGCTTTGCATAGTGTGCAGATAGATTAGGGACAGTTCAGACTGTGTCATTCATACATACATTAGTGTAGAGTAGGGACAGCTCAGATAATTTCATTGTAGTGTAGTGAGACCATGTCAGTAATCTTGACATTAGTGTACAGCTAGAGTAGGAACAGTTCAGATAGCGTCAGTGTAGTCACGGTTGAACACCATCTATTTGATTGCGTTACTGCCAGTTTAATGCCATTTACTTCTTCGTGCGTTGCTGTCAGTTTAACACTATTTACTTCTGTGTGCGCTACTGCCAGTTTAACACCATATAGTTTTGCGTGCTTTACTGCCATTTTAATGCCATATCGTTTTGTGTGCGTTACTGCCAGCTTAACGCCATATCGTTTTGTGTGCGTTACTGCCAGTTTAACTCCAAATAGTTCTGTGTGCGTTACCGCCAACTTAATGCCATATCGTTTTGTGTGCGTTACTGCCAGTTTAACGCCATATAGTTCTGTGTGCATTACTGCCAGTTTAACGCCATTTACTTCTGTGTGCGAACCGTAGCCAGTATACAATCAGGATGAATCACAGGAACCGGAACAGATTCCATCTTGGAAGTGGAGGAAAATTGTTGTGATAAAGCTTCAGCCCTTACATTCTTAGTACCAGGTGAGAATGAGACAATGTAATTGACACTTGACAAGAAAAGAGCCCATCGCGCCCTTCTGGGAGAGAGGCGTTTAGCCTCAGACAAGAATGTGCGATTCTTATGGTCAGTAAGAATGAGAACCAGCACAGTGGTACCTTCGAGGAGATGTCTCCATTCTTTCAGGGCTAAAATGATCGCTAACAGCTCTCTGTCACCAATCTCGTAATTGCACTCCGCAGGTGACAATTTCTTGGAAAAGTAGCCACAAGGATGCATAGCGCTCTCAGAGATAGGACGTTGAGAAAGAAGGGCGCCAACTCCAGTCTCAGATGCATCAACCTCAGGGATAAAAGGTAATGTAGGATCAGGATGTGCCAACACAGGAGCAGAAACAAAGGAAGCCTTGAGACTCTCAAAGGCCTTAATGGACTCCGGAGACCAACTCTATGTGTTACCGTCCTTTCTGGTTATATCAGTGAGAGGCTTGAACAGAGACGAGAAGTTATGAATAAACGCTGCAGAGGACGTAAACCCACGGGTCGAGGCCACTGTAGGGCTGCTGAAAGTTTATCTGGGTCCATCGAAAAACCAACAGTGGAGTGAGGAGGACCATCATTCAGCTTTGCATAGTGTGCAGCTAGAGTAGGGACAGCTCAGATAGTTTCACTGTAGTGTAGTGAGACTGTGTCATTCATACATACATTAGTGTAGAGTAGGGACAGCTCAGATAATTTCAGTGTAGTGTAGTGAGACCGTGTCAGTAATCTTGACATTAGTGTACAGCTAGAGTAGGGACAGTTCAGATAGTGTCGGTGTAGTGACGGTTGAACACCGTCCATTTCATTGCATTACTGCCGGTTTAATACCACTTACTTCTGTGTGCGCTACTGCCAGTTTAACACCATATACTGTAGTTTTGTGTGCGTTACTGCCAGTTTAATGCCATATAGTTTTGTGTGCGTTACTGCCAGCTTAACGCCATATAGTTTTGTGTGCATTTGTCACGTACCTGGTAGGTTTTGAGCCTGAAGTGCAGAGAAAGACCTCCCTTACAGCTCCCACTCCCGTTTCCCCTGGAATGGAGACAGAGGGCCCAGGAGTGAAGAGTGGTATGGGTGCCTGGCAGGATCAACAGTCACCGGAAGTTCAGGAGTGGTGGCACCCTCTGGAACCTGAAGCTGAAGAGGAGACTGGAGACTGGAATGCAGAGAGGACCAGAAACCACAGCAGGTAAGTAAGTAGGGTCGAAGAGCTGGACTGGAACCAGGAACAAAGCAGAAGGTAGTAGTCTGGAACGCTGGGCTGGAACCAGGAACAAGCAGCAGGTAGTAGACTGGAATGCTGGACTGGAACCAGGAACAAGCAGCAGGTAGTGGACTGGAACACTGGACTGGAACCAGGAACAAGCAGCAGGTAATAGACTGGAACGCTGGACTGGAACCAGGAACAAGGCAGCAGGTAGGAGACTGGAACGCTGAACTGGAACCAGGAACAAAGCAGCAGGTAGTAGCCTGGAACGCTGAACTGGAACCAGGAACAAAGCAGCAGGTAGTAGCCTGGAATGCTGGACTGGAACCAGGAACAAGCAGCAGGTAAACAGACTGGATACTGGTATAGACAGAGGGATGGTCAAACAAGCCAATGGTCGGTATCAGTCGAGCAGCAGAGGTACCAGGGATTACACAGAGGGATGGTCAGGCAAGCCAAGAGGGTCTGGTGCAGGCGGATAGCAGGATGGTCTAACAGGAAGCTGGGTCGGATAACAGAGAACACAGGTCAGATCAGGTTAAGGCACACGGAACGCTGTAGAGCAGACAGCGGGGATTGAGTGTGACAGGCCGGTTTAAATAGCCGCCTGGCGCCAGCGGGAGTGCGCGCGCGCATGCCCGTGCGTGAGAGCACCCGTGAACGCATGCGCAGTGGAACCCATGGCCGTGTTCCCGTGCGTCTGGATCGCCGATTACTGGCAGGATCTTCATGACATTGCCCCCCCCCCCCAGGGGCAGCCTCCGGATGCCCTTTTGAAGCAATTTCTCTGGATGGGACCTTTTAAAAGATTGCAACAGATCTTCAGCATGAATATTGTCCTCAGGTTCCCAAGAATTTTATTCTGGGCCAAACCCCCTCCATTTTATCAGAAACTGATTTTGGTTACCTCTTTTCCTATGGTCCATGATAGCCTCCACCTCGAATTGCTCCTCCCCATCTACCAAAATTGGATCAGGAGGATCCGTACTTCGGCCTGGAAATGGATTAGAAACAGAGGGTCTGAGCAGGGACACATGAAATACTGGATAAACTTTTAGTGAATCCGGGAGTTCAAGTTCGTATGCCACCTCATTAATTCTCCGCTTGACAGGAAACGGTCCAAGAAACTTGGGACCCAATTTCTTTGAAGGGCAAGCCATCCTGAGATTTACTGTAGATAACCATACCTGGTCCCCGGGTGTAAGTAACAGCTCACCTCGCCTCATCTTATTGAAGATTGCTTTATTATATTCCTGGGTCATGGTCATGGTCTCCTGTAAAACTTGGTTGTTGGAAGTAAAGAAGTCCAACCTCTCCTGAACTGCGGGTACTGTACACTGTGGAAGAGAATTAGGCAGAAATGAAGGGTGGAAACCATAATTCGCAAAAAATGGAGTTTGTTTGATAGCGGAATTAATAGAATTGTTGTAGGCGAATTCAGCCAATGGGAGAACAGAAATCCAATCATCTTGGGCAAAAGAAGAAAAACAGCATAAATATTGTTCAAGAGTCTGGTTTGTTCTCTCTGTTTGCCCATTAGTCTGGGGATGATAAGCAGATGAAAATGAGAGCTCAATGTTCAGTGTTTTGCACAGAGACCTCCAGAATCGGGAGGTAAACTGTACCCCCCGATCTGAAACGATATTAACTGGTACCCCATGGAGCCTAATGACTTCTTTAATGAATGCCTGTGCCGTTTCTGTAGCTGAAGGAGTGCCCTTCATTGGGACAAAGTGGGCCATCTTCGACAACCGGTCCACTATGACAAAAATTGAGGTGAAGCCCCCAGCCGGAGGTAAATCTACAATAAAGTCTATAGAAAGCATTTTCCAAGGCCTATGTGGGACAGGCAATGGTTTTAGCAATCCCCATGCCTTGGTTCTGTGCCCCTTGTTCCTGATATAGGTGGTACAGGACTCAACAAACTTCCTACAATCTTTGCGTAACTGAGGCCACCAGAAGGTACGCTGTACCAGATCAGTGGTCTTAGCCACACTAAAATGCCCAGCCAATGCATGATCATGACAGAGTTCTAGTACTGCAACTCGTAGTGTTTCAGGTATAAAGATCCTATTCTCGTGCCACAGTAACCGATCCTTAACTTGGAGTTCTGACCTAATGGAAGATCCCAATTCCGCGGAAGCCTGCTTAATCTGGGAAAGCAGGTCTCCCTGAAGCAAAAGAAAATTCCCCGGGGACAGAATGGTGTCCGGAGGAGAAATCTCTTGGGATTTGTGAAACATCCTGGATAGGGCACCAGGTTTGGTATTTTTGGAGCCAGGGCGGTAAGTGACATGAAAGGAGAACCTGGAGAAAAAGAGAGCCCACCTGGCCTGACGTGGCTTCAACCTTTTTGCAGATCTCAAATACTCCAGGTTCTTATGATCTGTAAAAATTAAGACTGGATGAGCGGCACCCTCCAGCAGATAGCGCCACTCCTCCAACGCTTGTTTGATTGCCAACAACTCTCTGTCACCTAAATCATAATTTCTCTCTGCCGTGGACAATTTACGAGAGAAGAAGGCCACAGGATATAACAGGGCCTTAGTTCCCTGTCTTTGGGACAACACTGCCCCTACTGCAATTTCAGATGCGTCCACTTCTAGTACGAACGGCAGAGAGGAATCTGGATGCTTTAGTACGGAGGCAGAAGTAAAAAGGCCCTTGAGAGTCTCAAAAGCCTTTTGGGCTTCAGCAGACCAGTGCAAGCGTGTACCTTGTTTAGTTAGCTGTGTGATGATGGCTGAGAACCCCTTAATAAATTTACGGTAAAAATTAGCGAATCCAACGAATCGCTGGATTCCCTTCTTGTCTGTCGGGACTGGCCTATCTAAAACTGCAGCGACCTTTTGAGGGTCCATCTTAATGCCCCTACTGGAAATGATTAACCCCAAAAATTGAATACTTTCCTGTTCAAATTCACACTTCTCAGGCTTTGCATATAGACCGTGTTGTTGAAGCCGGCCCAACACACTTCTGACGTGCCTGCGGTGGGATTCAAGGGAACAAGAAAAAATTAATATGTCGTCTAAATAGACGATGACAAACAGATCTAGAAAGTCTCGTAACACATCATTGATGAAGTACTGAAATGTAGCAGGGGCATTGCACAAACCGAAAGGCATCACTAGGTGCTCAAAATGTCCATAAGGGGTACGAAAGGAGGTCTTCCATTCGTCTCCGTCCCTAATACGAACTAAATTGTAGGCTCTGTGGAGGTCAAGCTTAGTGAATATGGTAGCCGTCCCAAGTCTTTGGAACAACTCTGGTACCAGAGGAAGAGGGTAACGGTTCTTTACAGTGATTTTATTTAGTTTGCGGTAATCCACACAAGGTCTGAGGGTCTTATCTTTCTTCTCTACAAAGAAGATGCCTGCACCTGCTGGAGACGTGGACGGACGAATGAAGCCTTTCTTTATGTTCTCATCGATATATTCCTTTAAAGCCCCTTGTTCTACTTCAGTCAAAGAGAAGATTCTTCGAAAAGGAATCTCAGCACCGGGAAGTAATTTGATAGGACAGTCATAGGCCCGGTGAGGGGGTAAGACCTCTGCCCCCTGCTTGCTGAATACATCTAAGAAATCATGATAGGCAGAAGGGATGGAGAGGTGTAGACTAGGATCTGTATCTAGGCAGAGCAAGGTAGGGTTCTCCTGAGCGTTCTGAATTCTGCAAGACTGTTGGCAATATGAAGAAGAAAAGGTAACTTTACCTGTGATCCAATTAATGTCAGGATTGTGAGCCTGTAACCATGGCATGCCGAGGATTATGGGAAACAGGGGTGAGGCGATGATATCCAGGCGTAGCAGTTCTTGATGGGAATTAGAGATGGAGACGGGTATTGGAACAGTCTCTTGGGTAACAGGTCCAGATTTAATGGCAGTTCCATCAGCTAGATGGATGGAAAGTCCATGAGCCTTAGGCAACAAAGGTATCTGGTGTTGGGTAGCAAAAAGAGAATCCATGAAACAGCTGCAAGCTCCAGAGTCAATAATGGCGGTTATTTGCAGAGTCTCTCCTGGAAGCTGTAACAGGATAGAGAGAGCAAGGGGAGTAGTATTCTTAGCCAGAGGTGTAACATAGTCAGTGGACAGGGATAGGCACTTACGGAGTTTAAGGGGACAGTTCCTGACATAGTGCCCAGGTTCCCCACAATACAGACACAAATTATTCACTTGACGACATTGTCGTTCCTCCTGGGTAAGAGAAGGCCGCAGGACCCCTAATTGCATTGGCTCAGGTAGGTTAAACGTGGAGGTAGGTGGTGTTGGTGACGTATGATGAAGAACTTTAGGGGTAACCCAAGTTGGGCGAGAAGATCCCATAGCTCTCTCAGTCCTACGTTCTCTTAGGCGTCAATCGATCTGGATGGCTAGATCGATCAAGGCATTTAAAGTCTGTGGTGTACCCACCCTGGCCAATTCATGCTTCAGAGAGTCAGAGAGTCCCATCCGAAACTGATAGCGGAGAGCCGCATCATTCCAATTTGTGTCCGCACTCCACTTCCTGAATTCAGCCACATAGTCCTCTGCTGCCTTGCGACCCTGTTGAAGGGTGTGCAGAGCCGCTTCTGCAGTCACGGACAGCTGGGGGTCATTGTACAACTGACCCAATGCGTCAAAGAAGGTGGAGAGATTGGTCAGGGATACGTCCTTTTGCTCCAATAGGCGATGGGCCCAGGTTTGGGGGTCACCAGAAAGCAGAGAAATTACGTAGCCCACCTTGGTAGCCTCCAGGGAAAAGGTACGTGGCTGAAGAGCAAAGAACAATTCACAGGAGTTGCGGAAGGTCCTGGAATGGAGACAGAAGGCCCAGGAGTGAAGAGTGGTATGGGTGCCTGGCAGGATCAACAGTCACCAGAAGTTCAGGAGTGGTGGCACCCTCTGGAACCTGAAGCTGAAGAGTAGACTGGAGACTGGAATGCAGAGAGGACCAGGAACCACAGCAGGTAAGTAAGCAGGGTCGAAGAGCTGGACTGGAACCAGGAACAAAGCAGCAGGTAGTAGTCTGGAACGCTGGGCTGGAACCAGGAACAAGCAGCAGGTAGTAGACTGAAACGCTGGACTGGAACCAGCAACAAGCAGCAGGTAGTAGCCTGGAACACTGGACTGGAACCAGGAACAAGCAGCAGGTAATAGACTGGAACGCTGGACTGGAACCAGGAACAAGGCAGCAGGTAGTAGCCTGGAAAGCTGGACTGGAACCAGGAACAAGGCAGCAGGTAGGAGCCTGGAACGCTGGGCTGGAACCAGGAACAAAGCAGCAGGTAGTAGCCTGGAACGCTGGACTGGAACCAGGAACAAGCAGCAGGTAAACAGACTGGATACTGGTATAGACAGAGGGATGGTCAAACAAGCCGGTGGTCAGTATCAGTCGAGCAGCAGAGGTACAAGGGATTACACAGAGGGATGGTCAGGCAAGCCAAGAGGGTCTGGTGCAGGCGGATAGCAGGATGGTCTAACAGGAAGCCTGGTCGGATAACAGAAAACACAGGTCAGATCAGGTTAAGGCACACGGAACGCTGTAGAGCAGACAGTGGGGATTGAGTGTGACAGGCCGGTTTAAATAGCCCGCCTGGCACCAGCAGGAGTGCGCGCGTGCCCATGCGTGACAGCACCCGTGAACGCCATGTTCCTGTGCGTCTGGATCGCCGATTACTGGCAGGATCTTCATAACAGCATTACTGCCAGTTTAACGCCATATAGTTCTATGTGCGTTACTGCCAGTTTAACGTATATAGTTCTGTGTGCGTTACTGCCAGTTTAACGCCATATAGTTTTGTGCGTTACTGCAAGTTTAACACCATTTACTTCTGTGTGCGTTACTGCCAGTTTAACGGCATATAGTTCTGTGTGCATTACTGCCAGTTTAACACCAATAGTTTTGTGTGTTAATGCAAGTTTAACGCCATTTACTTCTGTGTGTGTTACTGCCAGTTTAACGCCATTTACTTCTGTGTGCGCTACTGCCAGTTTAATGCCATATAGTTTTGTGTGTGTTACTGCCAGTTTAATGATGTATAGTTTTGTGTGCTTTACTGCCAGTTTAATGGTTTGATGCCATATCGTTTTGTGTGCGTTACTGCCAGTTTAACGCCAAATAGTTCTGTGTGCGTTACTGCCAGTTTAACACCATATCGTTTTGTGTGCATTACTGCCAGTTTAACGCCATATAGTTCTATGTGCGTTACTGCCAGTTTAACGCCATTTACTTCTGTGTGCGAACCGTAGCCAGAATGCGATCAGGAGAAATCACAGGTATTGGAAACGACTCCATCTTAGAAGTGGAGGAAAATTGTCGTGACAAAGCTTCAGCCCTTACATTCTTAGTTTCAGGTGAGAATGAGACAAAGTAATTGACACTTGACAAGAAAAGAGCCCATTGCGCCCTTCTGGGAGAGAGGCGTTTAGCCTCAGACAAGTATATGCAATTCTTATGGTCAGTAAGAATGAGAACCAGCACAGTGGTACCTTCGAGGGGATGTCTCCATTCTTTCAGGGCTAAAATGATCGCTAACAGCTCTCTGTCACCAATCTCGTAATTGCACTCCGCAGGTGACAATTTCTTGGAAAACTAGCCACAAGGATGCATAGCACTCTCAGAAATAGGACATTGAGACAGAAGGGCGCCAACTCCAGTCTCAGAAGCATCAACCTCAAGGATAAAAGGTAATGTAGGATCAGGATGTGCCAACACAGGAGCAGAAACAAAGGCAGCCTTGAGACTCTCAAAGGCCTTAATGGACTCTGGAGACCAACTCTGTGGGTTACCGTCCTTTCTGGTCGTATCAGTCAGAGGCTTGAACAGAGACGAGAAGTTACGAATAAACTTCCGATAATAGTTGGCAAAGCCAAGAAAATGCTGCAGAGGACATAGACCCACGGGTCGGGCCACTGTAGGACTGCTGAAAGTTTCTCTGGGTCAATCGAAAAACCAACAGTGGAAATGACATAACCCAGGAATTTAACCTGTTCACAATGGAATTCGCACATCTCCAATTTACAATAGAGATTGTTCTCTCTTAGTTTCTGAAGCACACTACAGACATCTGTGTGGTGGCGTTTTAGGGACTTGGAAAATATGAGGATATCGTCAAAATAAACCACCACACATAACTGCAACAAATCTCGGAGGACATCCTTAATAAATTCCTGGAAAACTGCCGGGGCATTACAAAGGCCAAAAGGCATTACAAGGTACCCATAATGACCTGTTCTGGTATTAAACGCAGTTTTCCACTCAAATTTTCCACTCGTCGCCCTCCTTAATCCTCACGAGATTATATGCCCCTTTCAAATCAAGCTTCGTGAAAACCGTTGCTCCCTTGAGGTAGTCAAATAACTCCGTAATCAACCGAATCGAATAGGCATTCTTAATCGTGAAACAATTGAGACCCCTATAATCAATACAAGGTCTCAGTTTACCACTCTTCACAAAGAAGAAACCAGCACCAGCAGGAGACGAGGATTTGCGTATAAAAACCTCGAGAAAGTGAGTCTGCAACATACTCCTCCATGGCCTTATCCTCCAAGACCAACAAAGGGTAAACCTGGCCACAAGCGGGTATGGCACCAGGTTGAAGGTCAATTGCGCAATCATACGACTGGTGTGGAGGCAAACTACCGGCTTGACCTTTGTCAAAGACATAGCTAAAATCGCTGTAATCCTCTGGCAGGGAAGAGAGTGAAGAGGCGCACAGGACCTTGGATGCCTTCTGGAAGCATGTCTTACTGCATTGTGGTGACCAGGAGAGAGCCTCAGCACGGAGCCAATCAAAAGAGGGGTTGTGCCTCTGTAACCAAGGATAACCAATAACCAACGGAAATTTAGGTGAGGAAATAACTTGGAATTGGATTATCTCATGATGAAGAGCCCCTACAACCATGGATAATGGAACAGTCTCATGAGTCACAAGGGCAGACTGTAGAGGTCTCCCATCAAGAGCCTCAATGGCCAGTGGAGTATCACGCAGCTGCAGCGGAATCGAGTGCTTCGATACAAAGGCAGCATCAATGAACAGGCCTGCAGCCCCAGAGCTAATTAGAGCCTGTATCTCGACGGATGACTCAGCCCAAGAAAGGGTAACCGAAACCAGGGGCTTATCCTTCTGGATAACTGGGGATGAAACAACGCCATCTAAGGTCTGTCCGTGACAGGACCTCAAGGTTCAGGCATTCCCTGGACAGGTAGGACAAGACTTCAAAAAGTGACCTGCCTGGCCACAATAAAGGCACAATCTCTCCCTCCTCCTAAGGGTTCTCTTATCCGTGGAGAGATGCATGAAGCCCAAGTGCATGGGTTCATCTTCACTGACCGACTCAGTACCAGGAGGCATGGGAGGTGAGGGAGGCAAGGGTGGGATTACAAAGCTCGGAGACAAATCTACAGGAAGCTTACGCAAGCGCTCCTTAAAAGAGAGTCTTTCTCTGAGTCTGGAGTCAATGAGGATGGCAAATGTGATCAACTTCTCCAGCTCAGTGGGTATATCTCGGGCTGCTATCTCATCCTTGATGGTATCTGAGAGACCATGAGAAAAAGCAGCCATGAGGGCCTCATTGTTCCAAGCAACCTCTGTTGCCAGAGTACGGAATTCAATGGCATAATCGGCAACAGTTCTTGTACTCTGTTTGATGGACATGAGACACTTGGCAGCAGAAGTGGAGCATGCGGGAACATAAAAAAAAAGCCACAAACTCAGGGTAACTCAAGACAACAGGCTTTTACGTCTCCCATAGAGGGTTTGCCCAGGCCAAGGCTCTCTCAGAAAGCAAAGATATCATGAAACCTACTTTGCTAGTGTCCGTGGGAAACACCTGGGGCAGCATCTCAAAGTATATCTCAATCTGGTTGAGAAACCCTCTGTATTGGACTGGATTGCCCCCAAATCGCTGGGGAAGTGGAGCAGAATCAGACATACCTCTTATAGAGGTAATACTCGAGGCGGGTGCCTGCACAGAGACTGGAGCAGCAGAAGGGACTGCCTGCAACACAGGTTGTACTGGAGCAGCAACAGTGGGAAATTCTAGTTACGACTCAGGAGTGTTTGTAACGCCATGGCAACCTGATCCATGCAGTGATCCTGCTTATCCAATCTGGAAAAAATATTACCAACAGTGGATTGGCTGCATCTTCTGAATTCATGGCCTTCGTCTACTGTCAGAAACCATGAATCAGACCGAGACAGAAGTACAATTAAATCACACTTGTTTAATAATAAAAGTAAATAGAACAAATGTAGTCAAAACATAGCCAAAGTTCAGTAACTGGAATGGATAGTCAGACAAGCCAGAAAGTCAAGAAGCCAGAGATCAGCGTAGTGGAACAGCAAGCAGGATCTGGAGCCAGAAGGAATGTCAGCCAAGCATGTCTTTAACAGGAATGCAGGAGATAGTTTTTGTGATGTTGACCAAGGCTGGATTGCTTAAGTAGGCAGAGCTGACGAGCAGGATATCATCAACAGGTGAGACAGTGTGGAGAGATAGGAGCTGACAATTAGCAGACAGCTGAGCAGCCAGTTCAGAGGAAGGAAGGGCTGAGCCCAGCCCTGACAGCTGTACCACAATGGCAGGTTTCCAGTCGCTACTACTTTTCACGTAAAGCCATTCCATCTCTCTACCATTACGTGGAAGAGAATGTTCTGGCATCGTTGGGCAAGGCAGTCAGCCGTAAAATCCACCTTACTGCTGACACGTGGTCCAGCAAGCATGGACAGGGACGATATATTTAGTTCACAGCACACTGGGTAACGTTGCTTGCAACTCAAAAGGATGCAGGACAGGGCTCGGTGCTGCAGCTTGTTGTGCCCCCACGTTTTCATACAGCTGCTGGTGATGATGCCAGACCTGTGAGCTCTATCCCCTCCTCCTCCTCCGCCACCTCCATGCCCTCCTCTGCAGAATTGTCCTATGAACATTAGGTACCCCCTAAGCGTTCAAAGGGCTATTCCCAGAGTCAGGCTAAAGGATGCCATGCAGTGCTTCAGTTGGTGTGTTTGGGTAACAGGAACCACACCGCAGCAGAGTTTCTTGCAGCTCTGCAGGGACAGGCCCAGCGATGTGTCACACCACGTCAGCTGGAGCCAGGAATGGTGGTGTGCGATAATAGCTCAAACCTCCTGTCGGCCCTTAGACAGGGAATGTTAACACATGAGCCATGCCTGGCACATGTCCTCAATTTGGTGGTGCAGCGTTTCCTAATTATGTACCCAGAGTTGCAAGGTGTGCTAAAACTGGCCAGAAGAGTCTGTAGCTATTTCAGGCGGTCATACACAGCCAGTGCTCGGCCGGCTGAAATTCAGCGGGAAATCCACCTACCCGTAAACCGCCTGATTTGTGACATGCCCACCAGGTGGAACTCGACTTTGTCAATGCTGCAGTGGCTATACATGCAGCAGAGGGCCGTCAATGAGTACCTGTGCAAATACAGCAGGACGACAGGCTCAGGCCTCCTTGGCTTTTTTTCCCCACACCAATGGCTGATCATTAAGAATGCATGCACTGTATTGTCACCTTTTGAGGAGGCTACAAGGATGGTGAGCCGTGACAGTGCATGCAGCAGTGACACAATCCCTGTTGTGTTCCTGCTGGAGCAAATTCTGCGTGGCATTATGAACAGGGCACTGAAGGCAGAGCAGCAGGAGGAAGAGGAGTTCCTTTCCTCTCAAGGCCCACTTTATCCAGACACCATCATTCCTATGTCACAGAACACACAGGAGGAGAAAGGGGAGGAGGATGAGGAGGAGGATTCTGGCACTTTCATAGGCTTCGAAGAAGAGGAAGACATGCGTCAATCTGTAAGCGATGGCTTTCTAACCCCAGGACCCTTGGGAGCAGTATGTGGCTGGGAGGAGGAAGTTCCAGATGCTGTCATCCTGAGTGACCCTGAGGAGTCTGCTTCTCAAGCCTCTGCAAATTTGAGGCGCATGGGCAACCTCATGCTTCAAAGCCTGCGAAAGGACCCAAGAATACGTGGCATAAAGGAGAAGAATGATTACTGGTTGGCAACCCTCCTTGACCACCGTTATAAGGGGAAGATCTCAGAACTCATCCCATCCCCACAGAGAGTGCAGAAGATAAAATCTCTTGAGGACAAGTTAAAGAGGATTTTATTGAACAATTTTCCTCACTCCAGTAGGTTACAGTGTCGTGGAAAACGTAGTTTTGAGTTTTCTGTTGGTCAAGAGAGGAGCTTTGGAGAAGGCGTCCGCTTAAGTGAGGCATTTTAGTCCTTGCTGCCCAGGGCTGTCAGCTTCCACATCCCATCGGCAGCATCTGTATCACATGGTGGACGATTACCTCGGAGCCAAAACAGGGATGGAGAGCTTTCCAGCTGACGATCCACTGACTTACTGGGTCATGAGACTAGACCACTGGCCAGAACTTGCCCAGTATGCTATTGAGTTGTTGGGCTGCCCTGCATCCAGCATGCTTTCAAAACGGGCTTTCAGTGCTGCAGGAGGTTTCGTTACTGATCATAGAACGCATCTGTCCACAGACTCCATGGACCATTTGAGTTTTATAACAATGAATCAGTCCTGGATTACCAGCTATGAAGCCCCTAATGTCGATGTCACTGATTAAGTCTTTTTCGGATGTGGAATCTCTGCAGGACTTCGAAGCTGCCTAGCTTTGAGGGTGTTCAATAATTTCATCTGGAAGAATGTTTTTCTTTTTGGTTTTTCATGGGCACAAGTAACACCCAAAGACCAATTTTTCAGCACCTGTTTGACAGTTGCATATAATTGCAAATTTTTTTGCCTTCATCAAGAGCACCTCTATAGGGTTACGGTGGGAAGGCGCCCCCAACACCCAAAGAGTAATTTTTCTGCACCTGTTTAACAGGTGAATATCATTGCAATTTTTTAAAGCAGGGCCAATTCTTGCTTTCATCAAGAGTACCTCTATAGGGTTACGGTGGGAAGGTGCCCCCAACACCCAAAGACCAATTTTCCTGCAGCTGTTTTACAGGTGCATATCATTGCAATATTTCTCAGCAAGGCCAATTCTTGCTTTCATCAAGAATACCTCTATAGGGTTATGGTGGGAAGGCGCCACTGACACCCAAAGACCAATTTTTCTGCGCCTGTTTGACAGGTGCATATCATTGCCATTTTTTACAGCAAGGCCCTTTCATCAAGATTACCTCTATAGGGTTACGGTGGGAAGGCGCCACCGAGACCCAAAGACCAATTTTTATGCATCCGTTACTTCTATCCAAAGTCAAAGTGACACCAGAATGTATCCAAAAAATCTCTAATCTTGTTCCCAGTGCACTACATTGTGGCCTCATCATACACACTAGCTCCCTAGCTGTTGCTGAGCAAAATAAAGGCAGCTTGTAGGGAAAATGGCATTTTTTTGGCTTTATTTGGCTTAGTTTCATAATCAGCCGTAGTCAAAAAGTATTCAACCCAAAGGATCAACAAGACAGCTAGACAGCTAGCATCATTTGATGGAGAGGTTGGAAATAACAACCTATATATTTATTTTTTCTAAAATATTGTATATATCAAGCTTCTAAGTAAAATAATCAAATATTAAACAGAAATGATTAACAACCACTTTCCTTTTGACAGTTGAATGATTACCCTTAGTGTATAACTCAAACACCACAAATATAGATTTATGAACCACTTGAAAGCAGGATGATTGACAATGCAGATAGGTTGGTGTAAAAGTATAAACAGAGAAGAATTAACAGATGGAACAAATGTATACAGTAACAGATAAGCCAGAAAGAGCTCTTACCACTAGCAGCATAGAAAAACAGGTTTGCAAACACTAACTAAACCCCCCCCCATCCTATATAGTCAAAGACGCTGCCATTTTAGCCACTGTTTGATCGACATTTTATGGCCTGACAATTTGGTTGAAAACACAAGCAACTGTGACAAGTATCATTCATGGCATGCCATGAATGCAACTGTTTTGGGAAGCCATTAAATCAAAGGTTTAGTTCCACTTTAACTGAACAAAGTCTGTACAGTAGTCAAATTCTTGCAGCTCCTTGAACGAGGTGGCCGAACATCTCCCTCTTTTATCAGGGCACCAGCTGAAGAAGGGGTTATGCAGTTAGATGATGACAGAAACCCCCACAACAGGCTGTACACAGGTATGGCTGAAGAAGTCTCTGGCAGAGCAGACCATGCATGAGAGAAACTCCACAGCGCCCACCAATCGGAATAGAGCTTAGGTCAATATGGGGTGGTGTTGTGTCTTTCTGTGGTCTGGGCACCATCTCTGATGTAGGTGGGACCTGTGCCTGCTTGCATTTAGCTAGCCTAATCACCACTGCTCTATCAGGGATGATCCCACTGGCCACAGGAAGAAGGGAGGAACTGCAATATATATCCCCTGGGAGAGTCCAGAAGTCCAGGGAAGACCAGGGACTGATTGGAGCCCAGGGGATTGTAGGAGCCTATGGATCTTGGATAAAGGAATTAAAGTGGAAATCCAGTCAAATCCTAACTATACTTAAACCTGTTCCCACCCTCATTCTATGCCTAATCTATCTACCTGGTAAATGAAAGATGTATATACTTACCTATGCTGAGAGCATTCTGGACTGGTCACATGATCAGCTCCCAGCACTTGCTTTAGTGTAACAGAGGGACAGTCAAAAATGGATGCCCCATAGTAAGCCTATGGTCGACATTACTGCATAGGCTCTGCGGCCGTCGGCAATGTCTCCTCTTCACTGAAGCCAGGCCCTGGACAGCTATGTGCCCTCAGCATAGGTAAGCATAGGCATCTTTGGGGGTGTGTGGCCAGGATGTAAGCCTGACTGCACGCTTGGTGCTGCAGGTTCGATACTCTTTTTTCCACAGAGCTCTTTACAGCCTTCTTGCATTGGGAACATTGCCTGCATCCTCTGGTGAGTCCACGTGGAAATTTGAGAGACTCTGATGCCCCCACCCAAGCTCTGTACAGCCCGGGCCCAGAGGGGTACTCCCTGCCCATCCTCTACAGGTGGCCAACTTGGCCACGTGTTCTCTGTCTACAGCCATGTCAGTCAGCACACAGACTTTCCCGGAAAAGGGAATGGAGGGGGACATTCTGGCTGCGATAACTGCATGTAAGGAGACACTGACTGCCAAAATGAACTTTTTGGCCAAGGACATGTTTTTTTTTTTTTTTTGGAAAATTCTTTTTATTCACATATTTTTGAACAACAATAACAGTACATAAAGTATCCCTTAAAACATACCCCCTCCCTCCTCCCTCCTCCCTCCTCCCTCCCCCCTATTGTGCAATGTCTCAAATATTACATATACATAGTTGCTTGCCCTTCTGGCATACTCAGATTAGTTCAACAGTACGGACTCAGGTTAGGTCTAAAGCAATGACTACAATTGCTTGATTGCCCTGGTGCCAGTTAGGCACCTCGATTAATGCATGTTTCCTTCATACGACAATTAGTCAAGGACATAATTTTAACACGATTTAGATAAATTTCACTCCCGTGTATCTGAGGCAGAGGACCGTCTTTCAGCAGTGAAGGACACTGTGGGGTTCTATTCCAGGGAGCTACATGTCCTTCAGCTTCAGGTCAAGGCGCTACAGGCTACAGGCCACAAGGCTTCACTTCCTGTTTTCCTTAGTAAGAATGCCGGTGCCTGCACCCGGAGACGATGGACGGGTCGGCTTCAGATGCCGACATTGCAGGCTCCCTGGACAGGTAAGTGCCTTATAATAAAAGTCAGCAGCTACAGTATTTGTATTTTTTTCACCCAGGCTGGAACTCCTCTTTAACTAAAAGTTAACCTTTATTGTAATCATAAAAGGTATGTAAATGACCATAACAGGTATACCTATAGGGTGAGGTCATTGCCACTATATATAAACCAATGTTCTATCTCAATGTGGTAATATTAACATCTACCAAGTTTAATTGGTGAAATTTCTCTTGCTATATACATATGGACAATATGAGGGTTATAATCTCCTCTTACATTCAATATAAAGGCTCCAGGCTGTTTAGAGGGTATATAAATTCAAGGTCTACTCACCAACATCCAATTAACCTACCAGCATGTCTTTGGAGTGCGGGAGGAAACTGGACTGCCCTGAGGAAACCCATGCAGGCACAAGAAGAACATGCAAATTCCCTTCCATTTATTTAAATATCGCTTTGCTTGCTTTGGAGTCCCGAAGCCAGTAAAGTGCTAAGCACATTTATAAAGTTTACTGCTGTGCTTTAACCACTTCAGCCCCCTTAACGACCAAGCCATTTCTTGCGATACAACGCTGCATCACTTTAACTGGCAATTGCACGGTCGTGTCAACGTTGTACCCACACAAAATTGATATCCTTTTTTTCTCACAAATAGAGCTTTCTTTTGGTGGTATTTGATCACCTCTGCGGTTTTTATTTTTTCTGCTATAAACAAAAAAAGCGACAATTTTGAAAAAAAAAACAAATATGTTTTACTTTCTGCTATAATACATATTCCAAAAATATATAAAAAAAACAAATTCATCAGTTTAGGCCAAAATGTATTCTTCTACATATTTTTAGTAAAAAAAATTGCAATAGGCGTATATTAAAGAAGATAATAAAGTGAATGTGACAGTCACATTCACTTTATTATCTTCTTTTTCTTGTGAGAACACTTAGGTGGCAGCAGCAGCATTCATTCACTTTTACAGTAGTTTCTTTTTAGTGTTAGTTTATTAATTAGCAGCGCGCAACTACCTTTCTTTTTAATAGGCGTATATTGATTGGTTTGCGCAAAAGTTTTCGCATCTACAAACAATGGGATAGATTTAGGAACTTTTATTTTTTTTTAATAGTTTTTACTGGTTATGGCGGCAATCTGCAATTTTTAGCGGGACCACGACATTGTGGTAGACAAGTCTGACCCCAAATGACACTTTTTGAGGACCAGTGACATTATTACTTTGATCAGTGCTATAAAAATGCACTGATCAATGTATAAATGACACTGGCAGGGAAGGGGTTAACATTAAGGGGAGATCAAGGGGTTAAATGTGTTCCCTCAGCGTGTTCTAACTGTAGGGGGGTGGGCTGCCTGGGACATGACAGAGATAGCTGTTCCCGATCACTGGGAACAGCAGATCTCTGAGATGTCCCCTGTCAGAACGGGGATCTGCCTTGTTTACAATGGCAGATCCCCATTCTGCCTCTGTATACAGCGATCCTGGGCGGCTGGCGGACATCGTGTCCCTGCAATTTCACATGCATGGACCGACGTACAGGTACATCGGTTCTCGCAGGAGACCCAACCTGCTGCCGTATAAGTACAGGGGCTGGTCGGCAAGTGATTAAAATATGTGAAGCGTTTTGTTTTTTTTAAGCAGTAGTAAGACTGCTGACCAGCCCCCGTACTTATACGGAGGCAGGTTGGGTCTCCTGTTGGGTCTCACTGCTTTTTAAATATGCCCCTATTGTAAGTTTAATGGTTTTTAGCCATATTCCCATACAATGTAAAAGAAATGCCATAATAAGTATTTTGTCATTATTAATTTCCCTTATTATAGAAGGTACACTGCTTATTTATACAACAGGCTTTTGACTACAGGCTACAGCATAATTTATTTCACCTACTTTTCCTATCAGAAACATGTTATACATTAATGGTAAATAATATATCAATACATACTTGTTACTAAGAGTCAATAATCGTTCTGCTCCCAGTAAAATTACAAAGGATTTTTTTCTAAAATGTGTTTTATCCTTGAGTTGGAAAGAATTACATATAAAGATTTAAAATACAAGTAATATATATATATATATATATATATATATATATATATATATATATATATATACTGTATATATATATATATATATATATATATAAACTGTAAAAGCAGTGTACCTGGAAACACAATAAAGACAGTCAGAAAGGAGGGAATTATTTGGTGGGACTTTAAGGGTGCCAACGAAAAAGGGAGATAGTCATATAATGCTCAACAATAGGTATGTAAGGGTTAATCATTTTATTGTTACATACAAGACATCATTAAAATTCAAATATAAATTATGCGCACATGTTCAGAAGTACATCTAGACATTTAAAACAGATGATAAAATGTAATCACTCGGTAGTAGCGTTGGAGTGATTGGACAATCACTCCAACGCTACTACCGAGTGATTACATTTTATCATCTGTATTATAGGACTCCCTTTTTCGTTGGCACCCTTAAAGTCCCGCCAAATAATTCCCTCCTTTCTGACATTTATATACAGGGATGTTGGTGCCTTTTATTTGCCATTGCCGCCCACCCATATAATTACTCACAATAAAGACAGTATAAATATTTAAAACTGTTATGTAACTGAAATATATTTTTTCATTGCAGCAATTTTAACAAACTTTGTTGCAGATTCCTACCTTTTGTTGTTCTGAATAAATAGCTGTTTGTTTGTTTGTGTCCATGTGGAAAGTGAATCTAATGGGAGTGATTTTTATAATTATCAATCAGCTTCTGCACTTGCATGGTTCTAATGAAGAAAGTTGCAGGGTCTGCATCCTTTTAGATGTGAGTTCCCTTTGGGCGTATTTCACCAAAAATAAAAAACATTTTGCAGAGGATATCCAAAATCTGATTTTTATCTTAGTGCAGACTTCTGCCAATTTCAGTGAGCCAATCGCACAAACATGACATTATTTTTCTAGGGAGGGGCATTCTGTACACCATCTGTGTACAGAACACCTCCAGGTAGCCATACTGCATTGCATTTTACAGAAAATTACGGAGCTGCAGATTGAAAAGAAAAGGTAATTTTTAATAACAATAACATTACATTTAATTACAATATGACTTGTGTCTCAATTGTATATGTTGTAATTATATATTATATTATTGTTATATTTTTTTCCCAAGAAAGTGGAGTTACCCTTTCCTTTCCTTTTGTATATATTGTTTAAGAAAAAAACAGTTATATGTTATATGATATATTGATGCCTAAATCCATGTGCTTCTACGGCTATAGTTACTAGATAGATAAATAGATAGATATGTAGCGCTATCCCCATAGGAGTCGCTGGATGATGCTTGTCCTCTGGTGCTGCCTTCACCCCGTAAACTCCTCAACCTGTCTGACATTCTAGGCTCAGACATATTTAGACAAATAATGTTCATCAATAATACCGAGCACAGAATAAAAGGTCAACAGACACAATAATTCAATAGCCACAGTTGTATTGAATACATTTAAAAAATGGGTCAAGTTACTTTTTAGGGGTTTACTAGTTACAATACACACAGTTCAATGGGCTTTAACAGTAATTATATAAGATGGGTAACACTACATGAATGATATCAGCAGACTGAATAAAAGCAATATGCATAAGTGCTGCCTGTTGAGAGAGCAACACTGATTGTAGGGGGAGAGACTCAGAAACCCATCAGTTCCCTCAAGACCACTGGAGCATTGTGATAGAACCACATTAATACCTTTTGACAAGTATTTAATATAGGGGTAGAGTGCCTCTTTAAGAAAATTAAAAGTTATAAATGATTTGGGGTAGAGTCAACCCAAGTTGTCTTTTGCTAGCAGTTGAGGCCTTTAATGATGAAGAGCAATAAAGGACTGTGATGTCAGGCCTTTAGACAAACTGATGTGGTAGCAGAAAAAAAATCCTCTATGGGCTGGGTTATAACAACGTCTACTAGCAGTATACCACTTAGTCCTGAAAGGTGGGTAACTGCTCACCAATCCCCGTACAGATGAAGTCTCCAAAAGTGCAGGATAAGCTGTGCAGGTCCCTGGGTCTCCGCTGGGAGAGAACAATGGTCACACAGCAGACTGACAGCTGTAGCGGATGAGTGAAGAAGAGCTATGAGGATTGATGGGCGAGAGGCTGCAGACCCTCAGCGTGGCGATCTGCGACATGTTTATGTGCAAAATGATTAATTTATTTTTCTTGTTTGACTCCACAGTTTCCTTCCAACCCACAGGAATGGCAGACTGTGGCCTCCCACTTTGCCCAGACTTTCCTAACTGCAGAGGGGCAATTGATGGGAAACACGTCCACATAGTCCCACCACCCAACTCGGGGTCATACTATTACAACTATAAGGGGTTCAATAGTATTGTTATGTTGGCGGTGGTGTCGGCTACTTATGAGTTCCTGTATGTGGACGTGGGGAAGAATGTCTGGATGTCAGATGGTGGAGTCATCACCCAGACGGAGTTCTACAGGTGTCTCCAGATTGGCAGCTTGGACTTGCCACCTCCAAAAGACAATGTGGAAGGACTCCCATTCGTCTTCGCTGCGGATGAAGCATTTGCGCTGGGGGACCATCTTATGCGGCCATTCCCGATGAGGACCCTCACCCTGGACCAGAGGGTTTTTAATTACCGGCTGGCCAGTAAGTACACCCATACACATGGCGGAGTATAAACTGAATCATATCATCCTGGCGTGCTGTGTTCTCCACAACTTTTAAAGGCGAAATTCTGCCAACTATGCTGCCTCAGTGGGGCCTGAGGCCAGAATTCATGGAAATGAACCAAACCTGACGGCGCTTGAGGCTGGCCGTCCTAGCTTGCACCCCCTGAGTGCCCACGAGGTCCGTCTAAGATACCTTGAATACTTTGCAGGTAGGGGGGCCATCAATATGCCAGACAATGTCTGAGCCTTTTTTTAGATAAAAAGATTACCTACTAAAATATTTGGTGACATTTATTACTGCTTGTGTTTCTTTTAGCTGACCCTGACTGAAATGTGGGTAGTCCTAAAAATGGCGTGATTGTGTAACATTCAAAAGCACTGTTGGGTGTTATGTACTAAAGGCAAAGACACTTTGCACTACAAGTGCACTTGAGACTGCACTGAAACTGCACTTGTAGTGCAAAGTGGATTTTCCCTTAGGAAATAACCCCCATTGTCACAGAAAACCACAATTTAACTACAAAAGAAGTTTTCGAGCATTGAAACAGTAATCCACACATTCTTGATTATCAATCTTTTTAATACCAGCACAATCACATGTGCATTTATAAAAGGTGTTTAAAACAAACCAACATGTTTGTTGTATAACAATTTTTTGGTCACATTAATAAAAGTAGAAATGTCCATTTAAGGTAAAACAGGCATGTTTAAAACCAACAAGAAATATACAAATCTGGAACTTACAAAGTTCAACTTTGTTATAAATTGAAGGCAATATCAGACATGAGTATTTACAAACTGTGTTTGATATTGTGTTCAGATGGGGTGAAGTCACCCCTGGAAAAGCCAAATTTTGAAGATGCACACAAATTGCCGAATGTCAACATGTGCTAGCTGCTATCACGTGGGATCAAGGGACGTGTTTTGTGGGTGCAACCCCTTCCTCTCAGCTACTTTATTATTGAGGAAGGGGTTGCACCCCCAAAACGCATACATTGATCTCCCATGATGACAGATAGCACATGTTGACACACTGTGTGCATCTTCAAAATTTGGCTTTTCGAGAATATGTAAAAAAAATGTGAGAAATTTTTAGATTCCAAAAAGCACAAAAAAGGGAAGGGATTTGAAGTTGTTTTAAACTCTCCCTGAAACATCAATGATGTTCTTCATTTTGTTTTGAACATCATTGATGTTTTTCAGGATGTTTTTAAAGTCCCTATTACACCCCATGATCTCCCCGATCAGGATCTGTGCACTTTCACTGGTGAAATGACCTGGATCCACAACATCACGATCACCTAAAAATATAGAAACAAAAACACACCATGTATTAGAAATATGCCAGCATCCATCTCTTACCTGAGCCTGTGGTCACAGACACTCACCTGTTGTGGTGACTATTTCGATTATGTCTCCTTCCTCCTCCTCTTCCTGTTGGCTTTGGGGGATTTCACCTTCTTCCAGAGGTGGGGGGTCTGTGGTCTCCTCGGATGAGTGGTGTCCTCCGAGTATTTTCTCCCCTATGTAAATTAAAACTTGGTATACTTAGCACACAGATATTTCATGGCATAAATAGGAATCTGAAACATTGCTTGGAAGTGGGGTACAATTGTCTATTTTGGCAGAGTTCCAAGATGAAGAAATATTTTTGTCCTTTGTCAAGCTTGAATACTTAACTGTTTTGTAAGGCTTCACAGATGGAGACACCCATATAGTATACACTGGAGCACCTGTGTGAACCCCCTAATAAAAAGGGTGTTCTGGTGTCCCACACTAGTGCTCCAGCGTCCAGATGTGTAAACAGCTGCTGAGTGTCCTCTCCTTACATAGAATCTAGTTTGCATTTCATTCTTGTTACAAACCCATCTACACAACAAAAATATTTTAAGAGAAGTAGGCTAGCAAAAATGTATTCAAATGCATATGCCCAAAACAATGGTGTTTTCTAGGCCGAACGAACAATGTTTCATACGAACGAATAATGTGCCCATGAACATGAAAGTTGCTATTTTAAACTGTACTCCAGTTAAGAAAAGCACGAACGTAATAAAAATAAAGAATAGGAATACAGTACAACTACTTACTTTTTTGCAGCACTCTCCTGATCCTTCTGTACTGCTCGTGCTCCCTTAATTTGAGGTCTGACCACTGCTTCCTGAGCTGATCCTTGGACTGCCATACCCCAAAATTCCGGTGCAGACTCTTCACAACTTTCGCCATGATCTTGGCCTTTCTGACATTGGGGTCAGGGTAAGGTCCATACTTCCAATCATAGTCGGCCCTCTTCAGGATGTCGAACATCTCCAACATCTCCCCAAAGGACATATTTGAGGCCTTAAATCGTCTCCTCTGGGACGTTTCTGGCTCCGGGCTTTCCTCCTCCTCCTCGTTTGTGTAATTAGCACGCACCTGTTGTGTCTCCGCCATGTGCTCTTCCCCCACTGCCCCGAACGAGAAGGGGTGGGGAATAGACTAGAAAGAACGTCAGGGGCGGGCGGAGCTTCACGCATGCGCAGTGTATATAAAGCGTAAGACGCGTGCGTAGTACGTATGATCTGTGAGCAGAGGAAGGAGTATCGGAGGCCCGATCGTGATAACGAAGGTAAGATTTTAAATTGGGCCTATACTGCTTATAGATTGAGGCCTGTATTTGGTTTAGAAGACTTTAGGCTGACATTAGGGTTTGTCTGGTGTTGTGTCTTGCAGTGAAAATGGATCTAGTCAATGATCAAGACTTTATGCCAATCTTCATAGATATGTTCAGGGAGCTGCCCTGTCTGTGGCAGGTAAACCACCCTGATTATAAGAATCAAACAAAGAGGAAGGCAGCGCTGGATAATTTGCTGCAATTTGTGAAGCCAGTGATCCCCACGGCAGACATCACCTATTTGAAGATCCTAATTGGTGGCCTGAGGAGCACTTATCTAAGGGAGCACAAGAAGGTCCAGGATTCACAGAGATCAGGAGCAGCAGATGACATTTATCTCCCCAAGCTGTGGTACTATGACAGCCTGCATTTTCTGGCAGGCCAGACTGAACCCAGGCCACAATCTCCACTCTTCCTTCCACGCTTCCTTCCACCTCAGCTGAGGCTTCTGAGGACCAACCTGGGCCTTCCAGGCAGCAACATGTGGAGGAGCCCAGATTGAGCCAGGTATAGCATTCTTCAAAATATTTCTGGTTGTCCAATCAATGATGTTAAATAGATGTTAGTTTGGAGTACTAATTTATGATTGTGATTGGTGAACCAAAAACTAAAACCATGTCCTTTTTTCATACACAGGAAAGTCTCAGCCAGGAGGTGGCCAGGCCAACCAGGCTGCCTAATACACAGGTCCCTCTCCTCCGCCTTCAAAGACAAAGTGGCAGGAAGAGGAGTAACCTGGAGGAGGCTGCAATAGGCCTATTTTGGAAGGCTACTGAGGCCCTCAGAACACCCCACAGTGTGGAAGAGGATTTTGATGAGCTAACTGCATGCAAAATGATGCAAATGAAGGAGGGCCAACGCCTCTTATGCGAGTTTATAATTTTAGAAGCTCTAAATAAGGGGTTGAGGGGCCAACTCACATGCCAAAGCCACATTTGTGAGCTCACCCATGGTCCTCCTCC
Organism: Aquarana catesbeiana; assembly: GCF_042186555.1. NCBI lineage: Eukaryota > Metazoa > Chordata > Amphibia > Anura > Ranidae > Aquarana > Aquarana catesbeiana. The sequence continues at coordinate 604,358,939 of NC_133325.1, forward strand.
TCCAGGTCCTACTCCTCCTCCTGCCACACCTCCAACACCAGAGCCACAGCCGGGAAGGAAGCGTGTAAGGAAGACCAGAGAGTGATGGCCCTGGGTTCAGTCTGGTCTGGTCTGGCAAAAGATGCAGCCTCTTGTATGTCCACAGCCTGGGGACAATAAATGTCATCTGCTGCGTTCATGATCTCTTGGACTTCTGGACCAGACTGTACTCCCTTAGATAAGGACTCCTCAGGCCACCAATTTTGCAGTAAAATAATTGATGTGTGCCCTGGGGGTCAAAGGCTTCGCCAATTTCTGATGTTTATCCAGCATTGCCTCCCTCTTTGTTTGGTTCTGAGCCCTTAATAAAGTATTTTTTGTTTTATTATACTTGCCTATGTGTGTTTTCCTTCAAAAAGGACAGTTTGTTTGTGAGGAGGCAAGTACATTTCAAAAATACATTGTGAAATTAACAAGAGACACCAACACCAAGCAACCTTCTTGAGATTAAATAATACAAGATAATAATGGTGTTGTGGTAACTTGACACAAATCAAAATATATTGATGCAATCATGATAAATAATAAAGAAAGAAGTTTGTGAGAAGTCTGTGTGAATATGAGCAGCAAAACGACTTTATTCTTCTAGCATTATAAAGAAGAAGAGAGTGCGGTGCATGAAACAATTTAAAACATTGCAGCCTGACGAAAGTGCTATATCCATTCCGAATGCTAATTTTACCAGACCGAGCTGTTCCGTCTCGGAATTTATTCTGAGCATGCGGGGCACTTTGTGCGTCGGAATTGGCCACACACGGTCGGAATTGACGGGATCGGATTTTGTTGTCAGAAAATTTTATAGCCTGCTCTCAAACTTTGTGTGTCGGAAATTCCAATGGAAAATGTCCGATGGAGCCCACACACAGTCGGAATTTCCGACAACAAGCTCCAATCGCACATTTTCCGTCGGAAAATCTGACCGTGTGTACAGGGCATTAGTCTGTAGGGTTCAATATTGAGTTGGATATGGTAAGTGGTCTGGGAGAAAGAGTGGCGCTGCCCTATTATACAATGAAGTATTTGATGGTGGATAGATTACAACCTCTGTTCATTAACCTAAGTGATTATAGGGGCTATCCCCTTGATGTACCTGAATGTGGTCAGACCTCCGCCAATGACCATGTATATGAAAAAACCAAAGAGCAAGTGACAACAGAGGGTTAAAATACTAACCCCCAGTTTGAAAAAATGTGCTTCATGTATTCAAATTAACGTAAACACTATGGTAGTGGCAAGTGTTTCTTTAAATATCAAATAAATTAAGACTTAACCCCAGAGTTCAAAAGTATTGTGACACTTTGCCATCCTAAAATACAATACAAAAGAGTGCTACATATGTTCAGATTAACATAAATACTGTGGGAGTGACAAGTGTTCCTTAAAAAATCAAATAAAATAAAAATTCAGAAAAATGGAGGGGACAATAGGGAGGGGAAAAGAGAATTGCTGCTCACCCCTTAAAAATTAGAACAAAAAAAGAAGATTTCCCCACATTGGGGTTTTTAGGCAGCACAAAAACAAATGTAGTCAATGTTGTATGCAAAAATATAACACTTTTATTGGATAATAATATATATCATCAGAGTTAAAAACAATGAGCTCCAGTGGGAATTATTTAAAAGAATAATTAGCTGAACATACAAAAGCAGACATTAGTTCATAGCAATACTTTATGTCATGAACATTAAACCTGACGCGTTTCAACCCCTATAATTCGGGTCTTCTTCAGAGGATCAGTCTGCTGGGGAGAACATGAAAATGGAGTTGATATACATATACATGTTCCATTCATATAAGTATAATATGAGCTACATTGATTGTGCAATACATCGGTACAGTATAGTATAGTTACCAAGTCAATGTATGTCCAACGAAAAACACAAGTTCCCACATGGAGATCCCTTTAAAAATTATATTGCTTTGTCCTCTTCTCCAGAGGGGGATTCCGGCCTCCTCTACCGCCGCCACAGCCTAGACCAGGGTAGTGAGAAACAACGTGGCTTACGAGAGGTCACACTTTTGAGCACCACCCGCCAGAGCAGACAACCAGCCGGAAGGCACCAAATTACCTGTGATAGAGATTTGCAAGGAAAAAATAATAATGACTAAAAAACCTATATGTGGGTAATTAGGTTTGATCTTTGGGCTAACAAGGCCTCTAAGAAGACAAGGGCATTATAGGTATGATATATATGGCCCAAACCAATAGAGGAGTTCTGAACCATATTTTTCTGGTGTATGTTTGAAAAGGATTACCATATAAGAAAAACCAAATATGGTAAGAGCGATAGATATTGTATCTGTGCTGGAAAAGAAATAGTAGTGGCAAAGTAAGGGGAGTAGGAAAAAGTGAGATAAAGTATACAATCTAGGTGTGGTAGGATGTGAACAAGAGCATGTAAGGTGCACGCTAATGCCGGTGAATGGAAGGGGGAAGGGTGGGGGGAAAAGGGGAGGAGGGAAAAAGGGGAGAGGGGAGAGAAGGGGAAGGAAAGGAAGACCATAGGGGGAATGGTGATGTAACAGGGTAATAGGTTATTATTACCTCAAACGGATGCTAAAAGGCACATGTGGATGCATCAAGTTGTCCCATATACCCAAACTGTTGCTTGTTGGCCAACCCGGGATTGGTCATAAGCTGTATAGGACTCAGGTGATAGTATCCAAAGCCTGAGTCAACCAGTCTGGAAGTAAGCAAAATATATAATTGTAAGGAGTATGACCACATATATTATCAGTGGTCGAAAAATATCAATCATAGGGGTCGGTAACCCCGATTATTTGGGGCAACGCGGTGCTATATAACACATGGCTGAAAAGGTGTACTTACTATGTGGTATCCGAAAATGACAGCAGAAGTAGTGACAGGCAGCAGGGTGTGTTGGCAGTTCACCAGACAGAAGGAGATTAAAACATATATCAAGTATAGGCTTTTATACCCATAGTTAGAGGGGCGTGTGTACCTTGCCTCTTATCTATCCAGGTGTGCGCAATCCGGTGATGATCCCATGACGGGCGGCAAGGCGGCCAACATGGCAGCCAAGTGTGGTCTCCCCGGCGTTCCGGAAGAGCGACGCTCCGAACTCTCGTCATCCTCGCCGAAATCTCGCGATGTCTATGACGTCACGTCGCTCGCGCGGGGCCCCGCGCATGCGCAGTGACGAAAGGCATCCGAGGATGTTCCGGAATGCCGCCGGCAAGGAGAAAAAATTCCCGACGTGACGCCCGGTGGCCAGCCGAACGTACAAGGGGAAAACATGGGGGGGGGGAGCCGCCTAAACGCGGGTGGGCCCGTCCCACCCCCCTCACCTTGCCGGGAAGGCACGTCATAAATCACTCCTGCCCCGGAGATGACAGCAGGGAGAGTGCCAGAGCTCCCCCAGTGGTGGAAAAAAGCAACTTCAAAAGGGGAAAAAACAAATACAGATTATAAGGATTACATTTTTCACAGTTCAAAGTTGACAACATTGTTGCATATCTTATGTATACAAAGTCACATAGAGAGCTTCAGTAAAGAATAGGAGCAACTCAATCACATGTATAGATATCTTTACACCATCAATTAGGGATAAATAAAATAAGAACAGCAAAAACAAGTCAATGGAATGTAGTAACAAATGTAAAAGGGAAGAGGGGAGAAGTTGGAAAGAACAGAAGGGGAACGGGACATGATCACTGATACCAAGTATTTTCTATTATTTTGGACTGTATTATATTGTAGTCGAACGAAGGGGGACATGATTACTGTGTTTTGCCAGAGACAAAGCCTTTTAAGAATGGAGCAAACGAAATGGCCTCGTTCAATCCTGGGAAAAGGGTGGAATTTAGTTTAAATATCCACCTCTGCTCGTGCTGCAATAGAATTTTATTCCAGTCGCCGCCTCGCACTGGTATATGAATTCGGTCGAGAGCGACGAATGATACTGTGGGCATTCTGTAGTTGTGAATTTCCATCACATGTCTCCCGAGCGGCACATAGGGGTTACCAATTTGCATATGGTAAATGTGTTTAGATATGCGCTGGTGGTCTTGTTTAGTCTTTCCGACGTAGTGTGCTCCACATTCGCAAGACATGAGGTACACTACGCCACGTGTTTGAAAGTTGGTGAAATGTGACGGTTTAAAGGTTGTCCCATTTGGGAGGTTAAAGGTCTTTTCACGTCTTATATATGGGCAGCAAGAGCAGTGTCCACAAGGGAAGGATCCCAGGATGGAACAATGCCTACGTCTTTTTTGTGCCGTTTTGAACTCACTCTGAATTAATTTATCCTTTAGTGAGGTTGCTCGTCTGAAAGTGATAGAGGGAGTATCTGCAATAAACCTACTAACTTTTGGGTCATCTCGAAGTATGGGCCAATGCTTACGGATGATGTTTCTGATCTCGTGTTGTTTGGAGAAGCGCAGGATCACCCTGGTGTGATCCATACCGGGGTCGCCCCTGGTTCTTTCCCCAAACAGTAGTGTATGTCTAGATTGTGCAGCTGCGCGATTGTACGCTTTGCATAGGGTTGAACGGCTGTAACCCCGTGCTAGTAGTCTGATTTGTAACTTCTGTGCTTCTTGTTTGAAGAGGACCTCGTCGGAACAATTCCTGCGTAAACGCAGGTACTGTCCATATGGAATAGACCTCTTCAAACCTATAGGATGAAAGCTATCCGCATGGAGGATGGTGTTTCCTGCGGTGCTTTTCCGAAATAAGGTGCTAGAGATGAGATCCTCAGACGTACGTCTTAGCTGCACATCCAGGAAGTTTATTTGATCACGATCATAAATCATAGTGAACTTGAGATTGCGTTCATTATGATTGATGTGGTCAAAAAACTTCAATAATGATTCCTCGGGTCCCTCCCAAACTAGGAGGACATCATCGATGTATCGTCGCCACAAACGTATACAGCTCACATATGTGGCGAGTCCCTCATCCTCTCCAAGTGCCCTCTCCCACTCCCCCAGGTACAGGTTGGCGTAGGCTGGGGCGCAGCACGTGCCCATAGCCACACCCTGTACCTGGAGGTAGTGGGAGTTGTCAAAAAGGAAAAAGTTATGATTCAAGATATAATCAAGGCCATCGATGATGAACTCATTCAGAGCTCCATCATATCTGTTGGTTCTCTGGAGGAGTGCCCGTACCGCCTCGATCCCCTTGTTGTGGGGGATCGAGCTGTACAGGGCTTCAACATCGATGGCCACAAAAAATGAATTGGGTGGAAGGGATACTTCCTGAATCAATTGAAGTAGATGCATTGTATCCTTAAGGAAAGAGGGCATACTCGTGACAAAAGGTTGTAAAAATGAGTCAATCATTTTGCTCAAGTTTTCTGAGATTCCTCCATTCCCGGAGACAATTGGTCGTCCGGGAGGTTTTGTTTGGTTCTTATGGATTTTGGGCAAGCTATAAAAAGTGGCCATACGTGGGTGTTTAGTTCGAATGAATTCATACTGGTCTCTAGTAATAACTTCCTTGTCCAAAGCGGACTGTATTAGATCATAAAATTTGGTATAGGACCTCTGTATGAATTTACTCAGAATGGTCTTGTACCATTCATCATTGTCCAAGATGTCTTGGCACATCCGTACGTAGTCCTGATTGTCCATCAGGACTACGTTGCCTCCTTTGTCAGAAGGTTTTATTGTGATATCTACATTGTTACACAGAGAATCAATGGCTGCTGATTCCTCAGCAGTTAGGTTTTGGGAACATACTTTCTTGTGTGTGAGTTTAGATATATCTCTAATTGTTTGTTTTACAAAGAGCTCTATGTTTGAATTCAAACTAAAGGGTGGAAATTTTCCAGAGGATTTTTTAAGATTCATAGCAGGGTTCTGAGTAGGTTCATTGGCACTTTCAAGTAAAGTTTCTAGATCAATTAGGTCTATGAGGTCTAGAGTGTTATTTTCTTGGAACAAGAGCGTTAGGTCACGTAAGGCTTTGAATTCCTTCATACTGAAGGTGGCCCACTCCGTCATGTCCAAGTTAGTATCAGTTTTTGCATGCAGGCTCTTCAGAAGTAGCCGACGTGCAAATAACTGTAGGTCAGTGACCACTTCGAATAAATCGAAGTTTTCTTGTGGACAAAAGGTCAAACCGCGTGACAGCACGTCGATTTCTGCTGCAGATAACAAGTGAGAAGACAAATTGATCACGCTGAAGGATTCATTGGAATCCGCGTGACATATGCGTCCAGGTTCCCTACTCCCCTGTTTGTTTGGGATGGAGAGAATCCCTGTGCTTGGTTTAAAGGGGACTGTGATCCAAGTTTTTGATATCCTAACGGTGGATTTGAGTATGTTTTAGTTGCTGGGATGTTTAATGAGGAATCTATTTCATTTATAGCTGTGTTCGTTATGTCAGATTTAGGTCCGACATGTTTCACTTCATCCATATGGACCCCCAGGTTGGGCTCCAAATTAGCCTCCATGGTCCGTTTTTTACTTTCTTGTTCTGGGGAGCCCTTGTGTTTGCGGTTTCTCTTAAATTTACCGCGTTCTTTGGGTGTTTTTGAATTCTGATTTGAGTCAAGGTCTTTTTTGGGCTTCAAAATGTTGCTATTCTGTTTAGGATGTTGTTGTGCCACATATTGTTTGTTTTTTTGAGAATTTATTTGGGACTTATTATTCCATCTGTATGCTCGTCCTTCAGAGAAGGCGGCATGATCCCTCCAGAACTTCGACTCCTTTTTCCTGCAGCACATTCCTGTTATAGGTCGACAGGCCATTCCGAAGATTTGCCTGTAGATCCGAATACAGGGTGTGCTGCATAAAGGGTCTCAGAGAGGTATCTATGCTGTCAATTTCCTTATCCAATGATATCATTTGTTTGTTATATTCCCTAGTGAGGATGGCCATCATTTCCTGGGAACAGGCATTTAGATTAGCCTCCCATTCATTTTTGCATTCAGCACTGATCTGGTCCAAATTAGGAAATATTTGGATCCGTAGACCTAGAGGATTAATTTTATCTTCTTTGTATCTATTTAAAGTTTTAATATGCCAAAATAATGCTGATTTTTTCTCAAGTGTTCTATTAAGTTTGTGGAAGAGGGATGAGATCTGAGTTTTTGCTCGATCCCCCTGTTCAAAATCTGTTTCATAGCCTGACATTAGATTTACCCATTCTGTACCTTGGAAATGACTCATGTTGACAACAAAACCAATTACTTTTGCAAAGATTATCACAACATATAGACGATCAATCCTATATCCTGAAGCTCATGTTTCCACTCTCATGTGTCATTGGGGAAGGGGTGTTTAACCACCCAAATATATTTCAGAAAAATAGAGGGGACAATAGGGAGGGGAAAAGAGAATTGCTGCTCACCCCTTAAAAATTAGAACAAAAAAGGAAGATTTCCCCACCTTGGGGTTTTTAGGCAGCACAAAAACAAATGTAGTCAATGTTGTATGAAAAAATATAACACTTATATTGGATAATAATATATATCATCAGAGTTAAAAACAATGAACTCCAGTGGGAATTATTTAAAAGAATAATTAGCTGAACATACAAAAGCAGACATTAGTTCATAGCAATACTTTATGTCATGAACATTAAATCTGACGCGTTTCAACCCCTATAATTCGGGTCTTCTTCAGAGGATCAGTCTGCTGGGGAGAACATGAAAATGGAGTTGATATACATATACATGTTCCATTCATATAAGTATAATATGAGCTACATTGATTGTGCAATACATCGGTACAGTATAGTATAGTTACCAAGTCAACGTTCACACGTCATACCCGGAAGTGTTACGCTGGAACGCAAGGTGGGACGCACGCTTGCTTTGTGTTCCTGGTCCCATCCTTGCATACAGCACTGCCTAACTACTCAATTTATCTTCTTTTCTATATGTATGGACTTTGGTATTGTTACATGCACCAATAAACTGGACATACTTCACAAAGGAAGCCCCTGTTTTTTCTTTCTCTGGGTTACTGGAGAGTTTAACAGTAATAGTTGGCAAGCGGTGGAGGAGCCTGGTTTTTGGAACGCACAGCCTAATCTACAACCACTGGAGGTACCATACAGATCAGTGGAACAGCAGCAGGATCGGAGTGACCAATACCCATCCCTAAAGGCACCCACTCTATCGCTCGGTACCCCTGCAGGGGTGTTTCTTTCTGGTGAGTGGGGGAGCACGGGGGGGCGAGCACCTCAAGTCACCGTTTGAAATACGCACAGAAATCACTGCTTTATGCTCCTGAGGCTGTTAAATTGCATAATTTATTGAACTTTGCTATCTACACCATCTGGCTTTAGTCACCTTTTGTTTGTAAATGGACAATATATTCTGAGAAGCTTACTGCATTTGCGGACATTTTATAATTTAAGGGGTCTCATGAACCTCATGCGACTTGGGTTGAGTGATATCTTAATATAACCTCATTCTGTGGATAACATCACTAATTCCCCCAGGAATTTAACATATACAATCTGGCACTGACACTTTATAATTATTAGACACATTTTTTCACTGTCAAAGGAAGTTTTCCCCTAATAGGGCGCCACATTGTCACAGTAGTTTTGGTTTTTTAATTTAAGTAATAAATTAACTTGCATTTGTTTATTTTCTCACATATGCAACCTTTGGCACTGACTTTTCATAATTATTACACATACTTCTACCCAAAAGGGAATTTTGCACTTTATAGGAAGCTATAGTGTCACAATACTTTAGAACTCTGGGGTTAATTTTTATTTTATTTGATTTTTTAAGGAACACTTGTCACTCCCACAGTATTTATGTTAATCTGAACATATGTAGCACTCTTTTGTATTGTATTTTAGGATGGCAAAGTGTCACAATACTTTTGAACTCTGGGGTTAAGTCTTAATTTATTTGATATTTAAAGAAACACTTGCCACTACCATATTGTTTACGTTAATTTGAATACATGAAGCACATTTTTTCAAACTGGGGGTTAGTATTTTAACCCTCTGTTGTCACTTGCTCTTTGGTTTTTTCATATACATGGTCATTGGCGGAGGTCTGACCACATTCAGGTACATCAAGGGGATAGCCCCTATAATCACTTAGGTTAATGAACAGAGGTTGTAATCTATCTACCATCAAATACTTCATTGTATAATAGGGTAGCGCTACTCTTTCTCCCAGACCACTTACCATATCTAAGCAATTGGGCCCCTTGGGGAACTAATTAGGGAGAGGCTGCAGCTCGTATATTGTCCTAAGCGCGGATTTATCTATCTATTTTTATCAATATTGAGTTGGCCCATCCTTTGCAGCTATAACAACTTTAACTCTTTTGGGAAGGCTGTCCACAAGGTTTAGGAATGTGTCTATTGGAATGTTTGAATATTCTTCCAGAAGTGCATTTGTGAGGTTAGGCACTGATGTGGACAAGATGGCCTGGCTCGCAGTTTCCGCTCTAATTCATCCCAAAGGTTTTCTATTGGGTTGAGGTCAAGACTCTGTGAAGGCCAGTCAAGTTCCTCCACCCCAAACTCGCTCATCCATGTCTTCAACCAGAGAGGGGGCACTCTAATACAGAAGGTATGTTATTGGCCAGATCACCAAACAGAGGGAGAAAAAAGCCTAAACAAAATGGCTAATGCAGCCACTGCATCTAAGGATTGGTAAGCTGCAATATATTACATTTTTGGTTTGGGGTTTAATACCACTTTAAAGTCCATTTATAACGAAATATCCCTATTAAAACGACTCTGTTCAGCGACTGATAATGCTGCTGTGCAATTTCACAGCAGAATGAAAAATGATATCTCACTGTTACAGGAAGTAAACAGTCAAAAGGCCCGGTGCCGAATTAACCAGTAATAAAACAATATCTCAGTGTGAATAAAAATAAATCTTCTGTGTCAATGCTGTTGGCAGACTGCATGTTAAAGCTATTGGCAGACTACAACATATATATAATTTTTGTCTTTGCCCTTAGTTTTGCATTAGGACTGAGTGCTTTGACCTGCTCTGACTGGGGAAATAGTGGTGGCATTGCACTAAAATATTACATAATACAAATAATGTTGATTGATGGAAGGTTTAAAGGAAGTAGTATAAGGCATGCACAGTGGGGGACACTAAATGGATAGCAGTGAGGAACCCTGGAGTAGAATGCGAAGGGAATAGCATGGCATAGGTCAGAAGTGTAGGTGCAATATTTTAGCCAGTGGGGTATTCTGATAGTTGCAGCAGATATTTGAGCCTGGAGTGGAGGAAAAGGGAGAAGCCCACATAAATCCATGCTATTCAGAGTTCATGGTTACTTAAGCATTCTCACAAATGAGTGGCCAGTTCCATGGCTATTCCTGCCATTTTACTGCCATCAGTGCATATTAACATTGGATGGCTTTTCCATAATCTCCATAGCTCTTCGGCTCTATGTGGCTGCTAGTCAGCTGAGTGAAAGTGCATTTCATTTGTCCTGAACTGGAGGAAAATGTGGGAAATGGTAAAACTTGCTGGTAGTAGGTAGGACATTGTGCAATTTAGCATTAGTTTTAAAGTGGGAGAAAGGGAAATGTCTGCAGTAATGCTTTAAGTAAGTTTCAAAGACACTTATCTTACATATTTTCATGAGTAATTGTTGCATGATTCTGAATCAAATTGCAGTGTAGCATGCTTTAGCTGAAATTGCTCTGTACATATCTAAAGACACATACAGAGAAAAAAAAAATCTTATCTTTTTAACTTATTACTGTACTTTTTTGTCTAGTAGGCCTGTTACAACCAAAAGTGTGCTTGTTTAGCAGGCTATAATACATCATTCTTGCAGATTGAAATGTGTTCTCCATTAAATAGCCACCACCACCATCACTGTTTGATTTTGCCAGAGGCTACGGCAATATGTCTATTGTGCTGTTACAAATAGTCTCTCTCTCTCTCTCTCTTTCTCTCTTTCTCTTTCTCTCTCTCTCTCTCTCTCTCTCTCTCTTTCTCTCTCTTTCTCTCTTTCTCTCTCTCTTTCTTTCTCTTTCTTTCTCTCTCTTTCTTTCACTTTCTTTCTCTCTCTTTCTTTCTTTGTCTTTCTTTCTCTCTTTTTCTTTCTTTCTTTCTTTCTTTCTTTCTTTCTTTCTTTCTTTCTTTCTTTCTTTCTTTCTTTCTTTCTTTCTTTCTTTCTTTCTTTCTTTCTTTCCTTTCTTTCTTTCTTTCTTTCTTTCTTTCTTTCTTTCTTTCTTTCTTTCTTTCTTTCTTTCTTTCTTTCTTTCTTTCTTTCTTTCTTTCTTTCTTTCTTTCTTTCTTTCTTTCTTTCTTTCTTTCTTTCTTTCTTTCTTTTCCCCATATACTGTATTCTAGCTGCTACAACTGTTGGGTAATCTGGAACATGGCTTCAGTCAGCCTGGTGGCTATAGTCTTGCCCCCTCCAGAGATTCCAACCTTGTAAAGAGGTACTAAACACGAATGTGTGGATGTGTTACAGATATAGTTTTTTTATGAGAAGACTGGGAAGCTGTTTTTGAGAGTAATATCAGTGTTGGCAAATGAAGTGATGGTACAAAAAAGTACATGTAAACAATGGCAGAATTCTAATCTCATTGAGATAGGGAAGGAACAAATCTGTAGTGGGTCAGCTAATCTGTGGATAAGGTTATCCTGTTAGTATAGCAGGACTAACAGAAGACATGCAGTTGAGAACGAAATTAAGGGCATGCGACATATAGCATGGGCAATGCCAAAAGGAACTTCAGTCTTGGCAGTGTAACACTCTCTAGTGTGTGCTAGTTGGCAGTGTAGGTTTGTAGTGTAGATCTGTTAGTGTAGGAAAATTTAGTTTGGCACAGGGCTAAGCCTGAGCTGTGAATCTGGGTCAAGGTTTAGTGGGTCAGGGCTGGATGACTCATCCTGACAGCTCCTCTGGTGCCTCCCCCTGGTCTAGAAAGTTGTAGAAACTTTGAGAGCTTGTGGGTGAAGGTTAGGAGGAGCTGTTTGGAATATTTATAAGGGCCTTAGCCCATACCCAGTAAAGGGCAGGCAGAGGACAGGTTTACCTCATAAATAGGCATGAGCCATGAGCCATGCAAGCAGGGGCAGTCAGTGGAAGATGGACATATAGCACTGTGGAGACTGTCGGTGGTCCTCTGGGGTGGGTAGTGTGGGGGGGTGACCTTGGGCCGGGGCTTGGGTGCTGGAATGATCCTGCCACAACACATGGAGAAAGCCCTTCCTGGAGGCATGGTAGCAAGTGTGAGGACAGTGTGAGTACAGCAGCGCTACTGGGGATTTACAATGGGAGAGACTGCCACATGTAGCCAGTTCTCTCTGAAGACTGCATTGTGGCAAGTCTTCAACCCTCTCCCTGGGAGATCTCCTGCAGAGTCAGCTGGGTGGGCTGGTGAAAGAGTCAGTCTGGAGGACTATTGTGAGAAGTTAACCTGGAGGGCTAGTGAAAGAGACAGCTGCAGCCGCGTGGGCTGACATTGCCTGAAGATGTGGTGCTGGGCTCAGTAACCACGGAAAGGAAGTGAAGGAGAAAGTGTAAGCTGTGTCATTCTGTCACTCCAGTGTGCTGCTGTTAAGGGACTGCCAGTTCCTGCTTGTGACGGGCTGTTGCTGAACTGACAATCAGGCCTTGTCAGCTTCCCTAAAGGAGTGAGCCAGCATGAAACCAAGTGTGTGCAGGAGGCTGAAGAAGAGGAGGCTGTATATAGAGATTGTGTATAGAAAGCTGTCCCTGACGTTGTTGAAGTCGAGTGGGCATCCCATAACCTCCCATCCATTTTTAAGTTGAAACTCCCTAATAAAACATAAAAACAAAGCTACGGATTGTTCTTGGTCTCTAAAGTCTAAAGTGCTGAAGATTTGCTGTGAAGATTTGGTGTGCCTAGCTGTGCAGGGTGGGGGATTTCAGTTCATCTGCGACCCTTAACGGATTGCGCTTCAGCAGTCAGAGGGAAAAATCTCTCTTTGGGTGGAGCTCCACTTTAACATACCTTTCTGAAAGTTTAATTCTCATTGGTCCAACAGATCCTTAGCTTCTTCTTCTTGATAACTTTTTTCCTGTGCGGAAGGAATACCCTAAAATGGCTTATTTTAATTAAATTGGTAACTGTACTTTAGTTTAAGTACCTGCCATATATGTAAAGAAAATCTTTATTATTTCCCAATATGCCCCTGGCCTTCAAGTTAAAACGGAACTGAAACGGTCCCTCATTGGTGGCAGCATTTTCTTCTGTGTGCTGGTATTCATTAGCCAGCATGAGATAACATCACATTGCATGTCTCTTCTGCAATAAAAGCCTGCCTGCTCACTGTTTGCTACAGCAGAACTTCAGTTCCTCTTTAACAGTTTCCCAAAACAGTTATGCCACGTACACACGGTCGGACTTTTTGGCTACAAAAGTCCGACAGCCCGTCCGACAGACTTTCGACGGACATTTGGTGGACTTTTGGCGGACTTGAGGCAGACTTTCTAACGAACGGACTTGCCTACATACGATCACACAAAAGTCCGACGGATTCGTACGTGATGACGTACACCGGACTAAAATAAGGAAGTTGATAGCCAGTAGCCAATAGCTGCCCTAGCGTGGGTTTTTGTCCGTCGGACTAGCATACAGACAAGCGGATTTCTGGGTCCGGCGTAGTTACGATGTAAAGATTTGAAGCATGTTTCAAATCTAAATTCCGTCAAATTTGCGGCTGGAAAAGTCCGCTGAAAGTCCGGGGAAGCCCACACACGATCGGATTGTCAGCCGGCTTTAGTCCGTCGGCGTCCGTCGGACTTTTGTAGACGTGTGTACGCGGCATTACATTCAAGGCATGAATGAAAACTGTCACATTTGTTTGTACTCTCAACTGTCCTTTTAAACCATCAAATGGATGGTGCCATAACTGGTCACACGTTCAGCACCATGGCAACTGCATATCAAACAGGAGCTAAGATGGCACCTTTCTTGGTGGTAAAGGATGAGTATTATGTTCTGTTTAACAATGCTCCTTATTCAATATGTGTTGGCAAACCAATCAATATTTTTTCAGTATGTGCTTGATGTACTTTTGCTGTTATGGCACATTGGAATCTGTCTACATAAATAGAAAAACAGATGTATTATTATCATGCACACTACTGTTACAATAGAAATTTGGACCATCTGCTAAAATGTTGCAGAATAGATAATCTGTGGATTTTACATACAGTAATTGAATGCAAGTAATACATTTTTTCATTTATTATATTACACTGTATGGAGAATCATATATACAGACCTTATAGCCTGAGGCAGATATGAATAATGACATCATTAAAAGCACTTTATAGTTCTCATTGCTGACATTCAATGTCAACGAGAAGTTCCTCTGCTTTATTTTTAGAGAGAAAGACAATTATCCGTCCCAAATTTTTTAAAACAAAGTTTACCGCAGTTGCTGTCCATGCATTCAGATGCTCTCCTTTGGATGGTAAGGCGGAGTATGGGTTAGATGCCATTTGCACAGAGACATTATTGTGGATCAATGATCTGAATCTTTAGCTGAAAGTAAGTAACGTACTTAACGCAGCAAATTACTGCCTGCTATAGTCTCACATTTTATATTTGCTTCTAAGGCTAAACACTTCTGGCCTGGGAGGAAAACACAACCAACTAGTCTGGCCATGGTGATGGATGGGGGTTTATTATTGCAATAATTGAGATATGAGTGAGGAAGATGACTCCTGCTCTTTGAAAGTGACATGGACTCAACTAAATAAAATATTAAATAAAATAACAAGCTATCATGGCCAATAACCCCTTTCTTTCAGCTTCCTTTAACAAATGAGCACAACACATTAATGCTTTTGCATTCTTTGAAGCTCTCTGAACTTGGGCACTAGAGATGGGCCGAACACCCCCCTGTTCAGTTCACATCAGAACTCCCGAACAGAGAAAAAGTTCTGACTCGAACGGTGAACCCTATTACAGTCTATTGAACCCGAACTTAAAAAATCAAAGGTCTCCATTTTGAAGGCTTATATGCAAGTAATTGGCCATAAAAAGGGTATGGGGGACTGGGAACTGCCCCGGGGGACATGAATCAATTGCAAAAATTATTTTTAAAGAAGATCGTTTTTACAGGAGCAGTGATTTTAATGATGCTTAAAGTACACAATAAAAATGAAAAATTCCTTTAAATATAGAGTCCGGGGGTTTCCTTAGTCTGCCTGCAAAGTGGTGCATATGTACCAGCCAGCAATGGAAGAATGTTAAAAAAAAAGGCGTAAATTTCTGCGGAACCCTATACCAAAATTAAAAAAAAAAAACGGAGTGGGGCCCCCCAAAATCCACACCATATCTGAGAATGCAGCAGGGCAGGTCAGGAAAGGGGGGGGAGTGAGTGCCCCCTCGAACCATACCAGGCCACGTGCTCTTAACATGGCTCTGCCCCCCCCACCCTAAAGCTCCTCGTGTTGATGGGTACAAGGGCTCCTACTCATTCACCAAAAAGTGTAAAAATAAATAAAAACAGGAGGCAGTATTTGACAATTCCTTTATTAAAAATAAAAAAACAGTGCCCCCTATGTAAATTATTATTCCGATAAGCCCCCTTCCCGCGGACCCCCACAACCGCAGCTCAGGGTGCACAAGGTGCTTTGGGGTGGAGGGGCAGAGCCAAAAGCTCCAAAGCACCCACCCCCCATCTTAAGGGCAAGTGGCCGGGTATGGTTCAGGAGGGGGGGGCCTTGCTTGCCCCCCCTTTCCTGGCCTACCAGTCTGCATGCTCAGATAAGGGTCTGGCATAGACTTTGGGGAAGTCCCTGCGCTATTTTGCTTTTTAAATTTTGGAATGGGGCCCGAAGGGCTTTGCCCAATCAGGGGTTAGAATGCACTGTGCAGTGCACAATGCATTGCAGGGCACCATGCAAACTCGGGTGTTCACCGTACAGGCGAACAGACAATGTTTGGGCCGAGCAAAAGTTTGGCTCGAACATAGCCTTTTCGCCCATTTGCCCAACTCTATTTATCACATATCATCTCACAAAGGAAATTAATGCCGGAAGATTTCTGGCAGGTGTTGTGATCGGAGGTCTGAACAGGAAGCATATAGCTATATAATTTCCAGGAACTAACGACAGGTCCCAATTTCATTAATACTGTATATTATTTGTACTAGCTTGGGGCAAAAGGCCCCCCCCCCCGTGGTTTCTAATAAGAGATAAGTAATGTAAACTTACCTTCTCAAGATTACAATAATGATCTGAGATAAATATATGTCTCTCTGTAATTTACCAATTGAATTTGCCTCTATAGCTGGATGCATCTCTGTAGCTAAATAGTAAGGCAGTCCCTTTAATATGGCAGCTCACATTTGTAATGTGGCAGTGGTAAAGAAAGCGAGACTCGAGGATACATACTCTGCAGGTCAGATTGCAGTTACAGGTTGGTTTGAAAGAGGATTACTGTACATGTAAGGTTGTGGACTACAGTTCTTAGAGGTTAGTCAACAGAAGCAGACCAACACAAAACTCTAGCCCAATTTATGTTGAGTTACAGAGATACATCCAGCTATAGCGGCAACTTAGATTGGTAAATTATAGAGAGACACACAAGAGAATGCAAGAAATGAGTGCAGGAATGAAAGCTAGTCTTGTCATAAACGGGCAGATGTGGGAGATATTTACCTATCCTCTCTAGAGTGCCAAGAAGCAACCCTTTTCAAAACTAACAGGAGTTCACATGCAGTATTGCTGATCTTTCAGTTTTTTCATAAAAAAGGTTGGTCAAGACCAATTGGCTTCATACTTCTGTAAGGGCACAAGGACATTTGAGCACTCTAATTATATACAGTAAGTGAAAGTGGACTGAACGACAAATTGTGTTTGCGTTGCCTATAAAAAAAAAATCAACATTTTAGCTGTTATTTTAATTATAATCCAGATTGAAGGTAAACATTTTATGATTATTTTATATACTATATATTGAGTTTTCTACATATTGTGACTCGCCCAACAGGAGCTAACATGTAACAAAAAAAAAAAAGATAAAAAGGTAAAAATGCTGACTAGCAACAATATTTTTAAAATACATTTTCATACTTGCACATAAAAACCGATAGGTGGAATTCCATTGCCATTCAATCTTCCTTTTGCACACTATTTTGCAAGTGCCCATCAGTATGTTAACATTCATTTTTAGTACCGACAAACTACATAAACAGAAAAAAGTCTATTTGTCAATGGGGTTTATTACCCCCAATATATTGCATTACAGCAGTCTTTCTCGACCTCTTTTTCTTTGAATAACCCTTGAAAAAACATTTGGGTCTCAGGAAACCCCTGAAATAATTTTCAGTTCTATAGCTCAGTGTATTTTAGCATGATCAGTGTGTTGCTATAAAAACAAATATAGGCCCTCTAATGACCAATGCTGGAAGGGACAGGCTAATGAAGTACAGAGGACATATAATGGGTTCTGGTTTTCTGTATTACCGGCTGCTGGTCTCTAGCAGACTCACCCTCCAAAGAAGTCAAGGCCTTTACTGTCAAGTATCCCAGCATAGTCAGCCCCCCCAAACACATCTGCCTGTACTTCAAAAATTTTGCTCCCTCCAACAGGCTCGGCACATCACTCCTCCTTGGCACTTCTTCTCCTCCTGCTCTGCCACCTCTAGTGGGGGAACCCCATGGGGGCTTCTTGTGAAGCCCCAGATAAGAAACCCCACGTAGTGGTGTGTTGGGTAAAAGTCCTGCATGCTGCGTTTTGTGTGTTCATCTGCAATTTGCGCTTCAAGTCAATTAAAAGGGACACCTAGAAATGCATCATAACACAATTGAAAATGCACATCATCTCATGTTGTACATTCATGCATGCAGTCTGGCATGGAAAAGCCTTTACATAACAAGCTCTCACACAGCTCTGGTCAATACAGTCATAGCTTACCACTAAACTCAGCTGTGCTAACATCACTAAAGACACCTGTTCAATATTTGACATGCAAATAATGGTAGATTTAATTTTCACTGTGACTAACCAGGTCACCAGCAGTCATGTTTACTGTGTGCAGTAACAGCTGCACAGAGGTAAATAGAGATAGGCATTTCACACCAGGCTACATCATAAATTGGAGGAATAATTGCATATTCCTGCATCACAGTGTGAAAAATTTAGATCTACAGGTTAGAACTAAAAGCTGTAGCTAAATCAAGACAGAACATAAGCTTTGAAAATCATGTAGTTACCACCCCCTCTTAAAATATTAGACTTTAAAATATTAATTTAATTTACCATCATGTATACAAGGCATTCAACTGCCATTTTGTATAAATAATTTAATCACTTTCATTTGTTTGGAACAACTATACGCTGACCAGTGAAAATTTCATACATTTTAATTATAATTGTAATTATATAACAGGCTCAGGTTTGGTATTCTGTCCATATAGCTGTATGTTTTAGTTTATTTTAAGTCTTTTGTGCATGATGCACCTTTGTTGCCACTCCACAGGCTATCATCATAGTTTTTAACACTGCATTAAGCTACACACTTCCAAATTAGTCTCTTTAGGGCTCAGAGCGTGTACCTTCCTGCTAATAGGGGCACTGGAGACAAGTTGCAGAAGTGTAGATAGATCAATACTGTAGGTGAAGGAAAGCAGCTGTCAGGCTCCAGAGAGCAAGGGGGCACAATGGGACACATACAGTATATAAATGATAAAACATCCATATGTAAATAAGACAATGTTAATAGCTTTTGCTAGTTATGAATTGATGAGTGGTTACCATTTTTGGCTTAATATATTTGGTACTAATTAGACACACACTTGGTGTCTAGTCTTTATATGCCTTAAGCCTAGTACACACGGGCCAAATGGCGGGCGCTATTGACCGGCCAACATACAGCCCTTGTGTACTGAAGTCGGTCCAACAGAAGCCAGAACTATCGAAGGGGCATGACCTGAAAAAGGTCTGCCGATTGGCATCCAATCAGCACTCTCAGCCAATGGCTGAGAGCGCTGACTGGAGTGTTCTAGCTGTCCCCCTGTCACTCAATAGCACAGCAGGGTAGATCCCTGTACTAACATCAGATAGTTAATAAAGCGGCTCCTCCCGAGCTGTAAGGTTTTTTTTCTTTGATCAGTCCTGCTTTGAATGAAAAAAAAAAAAACTACTGGTGTGTACTAGGTTTTAAGTAGGTCTGTACGTATAGAGTATTGTTGACGGTAACTGTAACGAAACGTTCCACACTCCACTTGAGTTCTTTCGTCATATACCACTTCCTCCCAGTCTGAATATAGATATCAGATATTCCAACCGCTCACAAGCACAAAACAAGACGATACTTGTTTAGTTGCTGAACATGGACTCTTTTATTAGAACCAAAATACAAATCCTATATACAGTAAATGAGGAGGTTCCTCCCTCCTGCTCACATTACTCTAATAATACACCTGTAACCAGAAACCTAATGAACATGAGCTAGTTTACTAAATCATTTACCCAGACTAGGTGACTCAGAGATATGACCAATCAGGGTAGACTTCACGTTTCCTAGCTCACTGACAATACAATACACATTATCATAAATATCAACACAGAACGCCTTCAAACAATAGCAAGGTTAATTAGCACAAACAACAATGGGTGAAATACTCTTAAAAGCCACACTAGTAGACAACAGGAGACCCAGGGCTTTCCAGATCTCATTAATCAGCATTCCTTTCAAATACATCTGCTATATGAGTCCCAAGCATGCAGAGACCACCATGGACTCCTTAATAATGTCCTTTTGCATTACATAACAGAATATCTTCCTAAATGCTTATAGCTCGCTCAAATGCCAGGGCCGATAGTTGGTAGGCAAGAGGCTAGCATTCAGTCCCCTGCAAAAGCCTCTGTCCAGGGTAAGTCTGTCACAGTAAGCTTCGAGATAAGCTTTCTCTCTCAATGCGATCTAAACAACTTTAGCCAATGTTTGAAGCAAAAGGCTTTATATGACCTCTGTCTTCTGCGGGTTATTTTACTGAGGTAAGAGAACATCTTAATTGAAGCACTGCAGTACAGCAGGAGTTGAGTGAAGAACTGGGGATATTTGCACAGAGTAATACGAAGAAGTGTTTTTTTTCCAGTACTTTAGACTGATTTAATTGTTGTTTTGGATTTTTATTTTGTATACTGTATAATTATTTGGTGCTTGTGGCACTGAACTAGTTAATATGTTTGTCACCATATAAGCACACACAGTATATTTTTTAAAAATGTTTTGGTTTTATGTATAATATATAAATAATTATATTAGGCGTAGCGCTGAGCTTACATACAGTATATATAGTACACACTTAGTACATACTGCATTTTTGTGTGTGAAACACATGATGGCGTGAGCTGGCTAAGTATAAATATTCAAGGAAGAAACAACAGCACGTACGTTTAATAACTCAATATTCTGCCCTGTCTTTGTTATTATTTCACATGCACAGTTCCAGATAGCTAGGTCTGTGCTAGCGCAGAGAAGATAGGCTGACTCTAAATCCACTACCTCAGTTCCAGACCCACATCACAGTTCCTGCCATCAGAAGCTCTGTTCCATGCTGGTTGGACAACAGTTGAGGATCTCCCTATGACCACAGATCTTGTCTTCAGGTCTCCGACACAAAGATGGATGTCGCATCATCCTCGGGGGCCCCTGCAACTTGACTTTGCTGCAACATTCATCAGAGGTATCCCTTTAATAACTATATATACCTGGGTAAATGTGCATAATTCCACCGGGATTCCTATTGGGCGCTTTGTTCATAATACCTGTTTTTACATTTAATGCTGTAATTAATTTCTTCCTATAAAAGCTTGTATTATTTCTATAGTGGTGTGCTACCATATGCTTATGGTTAATGATATATGTTGGTTGCAGGAGTTTCTCTGCTCCCAATTACTTTGTTTAAATTACTGATTCATTTTCCAGGAAAGGAATCCTCTCTGTTCACAGAGGCCCTGTCCTGGATGGACTTTATTGTCAAACCCACTTTTCAAGGCACTGTCAACTTTATTGTCAAACCCACTTTTCCACTTAGCGAAAGTCCTGGTTCTCTTATATACAAACAGGTTTAGTGCAATATTTTACTTAGGTAGGACCATTTCTCATAAACCTCCAAAAGAGGGCTACACACACATATGCAGGGAACTGAAAATAGTAAGTGGACTAGGAGTTTTTTTCAGGTAACACATCAACTATAATGACCTCATGGCTAACAACAAATATGCTAAAAAAATGTAGGGTGGGGTAAAATTCACAAATCAAAAAATGGGGGGATTGAGGGATAAGGGAGGGGGGGGGGCTAGCGTGAGTACACCTGTACTGGATCATGAAATTATGTATGCCAGCACTTGGTGCTTAACCCGTTAGGGTATTGTTGCTGTAACCATGACTTGTACAATATTAAATGGAGGGTTGGGGGAGGGGAGAACCCAAAGGGATGGGTTCGTAGAAAGGGGTTACTTAGTGCAACAATGGAGTCTAAAGTTGGTATAGTGATAAAATCAATTTTTATTCATCTTATACATAAAAAAGAAACACAATTACTGGAACTATGAATATCAAAAAATATAATATAGTTAGGCCTTGAACAAACCAGACAAGACAGACTTGACAAACAATACATCTAAGAAACATATATTGCTACCCAGTCAGGGCATATCGCATTATGCCACATTGGCCTAGTGGTTTGGTCAATTGGTCAAATGGTGGTGGATTATGGTCAACCCAGAGTATTGGGTTCCAATTCAAAATTGAATCTATAGTATGGGCCCCTGTGGCATTATGCAATGGGAGAGTGGTAGATGCAGTGGAACAGAAACACCTATGATGTGATAGAGCAGGATTAAGATTCCTATTGTTATATTTGTAGTGGAGGTTTAGCTATTCTTCTAAGTTAAGTATAGGGCAGTATAGACAAGTCGTCCTGTAACCGTGTTGGCCCCTATATAATTATCTGGAAGTCCTTAGTAACCTGCAGAGATGTTAAAGATGCTGGTTCAAGCTGGTATCTGGTATGTGGTGGAACCATAAACAATCAGTCAGCAGTTAACTAGGTGTTCAGGTGGCAGTGCAGTCACTAAACGATCTAGTAGTATAATTAAGATGCAATTGCAGTTATATTTAACTGTGTTGTTTTTGGCTGTACATTACCACCATCTTCCGCGCTGCTCTACTCAGGGGTGCTGTAGTCCATTAGTCCTAAAAGCCATAGCGACTGTAGCGTTCCTGTATCAAGCGCGGGGTAACCTCAGAGTCCTGCAGTGGGTTGCGGTGTTCCGCTTGTTAAGTCGCTCTTAATTGGCTCGTCCACTGTAATCCCAGACACTGAGGGGGGGATTCCCGTACCTCGGAAACGCCTGGCGGGCCTTTTGTTTCCCCTTTCCGAGCTGCGGCTATGTCTTCCTCATATCAGCTGGTTGCTGTGCATCTCTGTCTTGTCTGGTTTGTTCAAGGCCTAACTATATTATATTTTTTGATATTCATAGTTCCAGTAATTGTTTCTTTTTTATGTATAAGATGAATAAAAATTGATTTTATCACTATACCAACTTTAGACTCCATTGTTGCACTAAGTAACCCCTTTCTATGAACCCATCCCTTTGGGTTCTCCCCTCCCCCAACCCTCCATTTAATATTGTTAAAATTCACAAATGCCTGGAAGTTATCAAGCGTACCAAGCCAATCTTTTTTGATCATTGCACACAAACATAGTTTGAAATGGATGATATAGTGATGCAAAAAGGATTTAGAACAAAGGCGACTGTAGCAATGGCTATTATATAACCTCTGATGTCTAAGGTAAACACAATCATTCAGTTATTTCCCCATTTCTGATAACTGTGTCACTTAGAAAAAACTTATACCCACAAACCCATGTAAAATTATTCCTATCTATGAATTTAAGCAGATTGAGGGGTTCAGGCTGGAGCAGTGCAACAGCTGATTGCCATCAGTTGGTTTGACATAAAGATTGCTATCCAGTGATTCATTACCTGGAGGTCTGAGTGTCAAGAAAGGCAATCAGTTCAGCACTGTAGGGCAAACTGAATCTCAAATCATGCATTTTTATTTCAAGAAGCTGTGAAGCTGTGGGAAGACTTGATACATTAAATGTCAAATCCTTAAGTTCCAAACAGATCATCAATAAATCTGTACCAATTAATATGTGCAACTCAGAGAAAAATATGTACTGCATACGTATCTTTACGTTCCTTTTTACCTGTTTACCATGTGTTAATGCAAAAGCTGAGCTCTGGGCACATTAAGCCTCAACTAATTGCTGTTAGCCTAAGCCAGGGATAGGCAACCTCTGATCTCCAGCTGTTTTGAAACTACAAATCCCATGAAACATTGCAAGACCCTGACAATCACAGGCATGACTCCTAGAGGCAGAGGCATGATGGAATTTGTAGTTTCACCACAGCTGGAGGGCCGATGTTGCCTACCCCTGGCCTAAGCTAAAGCCCCCTATTACTCACTATAAACATGGTCACATGCAAGTTCAGATTCTTCTATCATGACGACTTCTTCAGATGCCCACTTCATTGCCTGGGGGATGGGGACACTTCCTATTGGTTGTTCAGCAGTGGCTGTTGTCATTGTCCAAAAGACTGTACAGCATGATAACATTATGAGGAGGTGAGGGTTTATCGAAGGAGGAAGAATTTAACTAAACAAGGAGACACTAGCACAAGAGACACATCACACTGATGGTAAGTAATGTTCTATGTGCTCTTTTTAAAAAAAATGTAAGTTTTATCTACAGTTATGAAAACGGAAAGAAGGATTCCTCTTTGTTTCACTAATCAGCAATTGTACCTACTTTAGTCCAGTGCTCTGGTAATATGTAAATGTAGCGCATCCCCTAAGGAGCTGCAGATGAACTGGGTCTCCCACTCCTGCAGAGCCAGGCACACCAAATTTTCACAGGTACTCCAGAGACAGAGAACAGTCCGTGACTTTGTTTTTGTTATTTATTGAGGGTTAATAACTTGGATAGGGATGGGAGGTTATGGGATGTCCACTTCAACCTCAGATAAACTTCAGGGACATTCTTCTTATATACAGTCTCTATATACAGCTTCAACTTCTTCCTTCAGCACAAGTTGCTTGTTCCATCTATGTCACTCTGTGATAGTCTGACAGCCTCCAGTCAGAGGTAGCAACAGCACATTACAGGCAGGGACTAGCAGCCCCTATGAGTGTAGAACATTAGAGTGACTCAGCTTGTACTTTCACATCACTTCCTCTCTGTGGTCACCACATCTTCCGGCACTGCCAACCCACTGGCCGCTACTGCTCCTTTCATTAGCCCTCCAGGCTAACTCTTCACCAGCCCACCCAGCTAACTCTCTCTTCAGCCCACCCAGGGTGACTCTCAGGAGATCTCCTGGGGAAGGACAAACACTGTCTTCAGGGATAATTGGCTACATGTGTCTCCCCCTTGTAAATCCCCAGTAGTGCTGACTTACTCACGTTGTCCCCTCCCTTGCTTCCGTGCCTCCAGGAAGGGCTTCCTCTGTGTATTGTGGCAGGATCCTTCCAGCACCAGAGCCCTGGCCCAAATCAGCACACTCTCCCCACCCCCCCCCCAGACTAGGGGGTATCCTTGAGAGCCACTGACAGCCTCCTGAACACTATATCTCCATCCTCCACTGACTGCCCTTGCTGGCATGGCTCATGCCTATTTAAGAGGTGAGCTCTACCCCCTGCCAGCCCACTCCTGGAGATTGGCCTCATAAATATTCCAGCCAACTCCTCCTAACATCCTCCCACTAGCTCTAGAACATTCTCAATGTCCTAGAAACAGGGGGAGGCACCAGAAGAGTTGACAGGATGAGTCATCCAGCCCTGAGTCAATGAACCCTGACCCAGATTCACAGCTCAGGCTTAGCCCTGAGCTAAAAACATTTACCTACACTGACAGAAACCTATACTACATTTAGCACACACTGGAGGGTGCTACATAAAGAATTAGATGGGAACCAATGGGCCTTTCACTCATCAAGTGGACTTCACAATAGCCAGATATCTTACCTTGGTAAGATTCCCCTGATGAACCCTGATTCCAACACACTAGACTCATTTTTGGCAAAAAAAATGTTGAAAGAATCATGCAGGGCTTGATTTGTCAATGTTTTCTCTTTACTGAAGTAAAACATGTAAATAGTTAATGTTAATGTTAACCACTTAAGGACCGAAGATTTTCCCCCTTAATGACCAGGCCATTTTTTGCGATATGGCACTGCGTCACTTTAACTGACAATTACGATGCTGTACCCAAAACAAAATTTATATTCTTTTTTTCCCACAAATAGAGCTTTCTTTTGGTGGTATTTGTTCACCGCTGTGGTTTTTATTTTTTGCGTTATAAAAAAAAAAAGGGCGACTATTTTGAAAAAAAAAATAAAATTTTTTTCTTTTTGCATTTTTATTATTTTTTTATTTATTACTAGTAATGGTGGCGATCAGTGATTTTTAGCAGGACTGGGACATTGCGGAGGACAGATCGGACACCTAACTGACATTTTTGAAACTTTTTGGGAACCAGTGACATTATTACAGTAATCAGTGCTAAAAATATGCACTGTTCTTGTACTACTAACACTGGCAGGGAAGGGGTTAACACTAGGGGCGATCAAGGGGTTAAATGTGTTCCCTCAGTGTGTTTACTAACTGTATGGGGGACTGTGTGACTGGGGAAATACACAGATCCTTCTTCCTGCATAGCAGAAAGACAGGATCTATGTGATCTCCCCTATCAGAACAGAGATTTGCCTTGTTTACACAGGCAAATGCCCATTCTGTCACTGCAGGTAATGATCGAGGGGGGTCGGTGGACATCGAGTCGGCCCCACCCGCTGATTGCCACCCCCGCTGGCCAGTGGGCGGCATGCGTGCCAACATATCGCCGCGTACGAGCCGAGGTACAATGACGGCAATTCTCACTAACCAGCCACATTGCGGCAGTACAACTGCGGTGGCTGGTCCTTAAGCGGTTAATGTTCTTAAATGAGGTGTTATGGGCTCAGCAGGGCTTATTGTGGCATGGTGTGTACTCTGGCATGGTAAGTGCTTGTCCGAAAAATCCATTATTTAACTCCAAGGTGTCCCAGTTAGGGTTGCCACCTGTCCGGTTTTGACCCAGACAGTACGGGTTTAGAATGCTGTGCCCGGGTTTCCCTCTGCCTGACACCTGGACACCAGTGCCGCTGACAGGGGGTATCATGGGGCCTCCTGTAGGGGCCTCAGCCTACAGGAGCACCCGGACAGCAGGGGGATTGGAGTGGCAGGTGGGGGGAGTGGGGCAATTACAGAGGAGTCAAAACATAAGGGAGAGAGAGAGGCGACAGGCAGCTGCTGGTGCAGTAGTTCTTAATAAATTAAATGTTTAAAAACAATCCACTCACTCTCCATGTCAGAGCTGTAGGCATGTCAGTCTGTGAAGTCCGCTGCCCCATTTTCCCTATCCACGCTGCTGTTTCACTGAATCGCTGGAGGAAGCCAAGGGTACAGAGCCACGGGGAAACTGCAGTGAGCTGTCAGCTAGCCTGGGACGCTGTGACCAATCAGAGCTTTCCAGAGGCTTGACCAAGCCTCCATTATCAGAGGCTGACAGTTTATATGAGTTTCCCATGGTTCTCTGTTTCCTCCAGCGATTCAGTGAAACAGCGGCGTGGATCGGAGGGGAGATTGGGGCAGCGGACTTCACAGACTGACATGCCTAAAGCTTTGACATGGAGAATGAGTGGATTTTAAAAATGTAATTTATTAAAAACTACCGCACCAGCAGCTACCTGGCGCCTCTTTCTCTCCCTTATGTTTTGACTCCTCTGTAATTGCCCCCCCCCCCCGCTCCAATCCCCCTGCTGTCCAGGTCCCCCTGTGTGCTGGGGCCCCTAAAGGAGGCCCTGTGGTACCCCCTGTCAGCTGCCATTGGGGTATTGGGGGGAGGAGGATTTGTGCTGGTAGGGGAAGAAGATTTGTAATAAGAGGGGGTGGGGATAATGGCATCCCAATCACGAAGCAAAATTCTTTTGGGTGACAGGCATCCCATAATTCTGTTCACGCAATTTTGCAGCGATTTGTCGGGTGAAAATCGCAGCAAAATCGTGTCGCAGTTGGGGTGCCATGCTGTGCGCCGCTAAAGTGTTCGGGTTTGGCTTGAAGTAAAGGTGGCAACCCTAGTCCCAGTCCCTGTATTCAGCATCTGGGGGAGTACCAGTAAGGGTCTATGACAGTCCCCCATTCACTGCCCAAGCCTGAGGGGGTGTCTAAAATAGGGTTGTTACCATAGGCATAGCATAAGGGGTTGCAGCGGTCACAATCACAACCCCGCCCCTAGCTCCAGGGGGGGCCTGCAGCCTGCCTGTCATATTATTATATCCTCCACAAAATCCAGCTCCATTTGCCCTAGGGCCCTACAGCCACGCTCCAGTACTGGGCTTCTGCTTTACCTTCCACAGTCCACACCCCTCTGTTCCCATTGGCTGGGGAGAAGCTGTGAGCCATTTCCTGAATGGAGAGGAGCATGGGGTGAGAACAGCCCAGGATGAGGAAGTGTCTGTGCTGTGTACTGGCAACATGGAATGGTAACCAAGCTCAGCGAGGCAAGAGGAGGAGAGTGCCGTCCTGTAGCCACGATGGGACCAATGTCACTGGTGAGGTATGACACTGCTCAGTGTCTCCTAGTCACCAGCTGGGATTCTCTGTACTCCCCCATTCGGGGATGTCTACTTACCCCACTTCCCTGACAACTGGGGAAAAGAGGTGACCTTCCCAACACCTGCCAATACTGACAGAGAAACCTTCACAAATTGCTAAAACAAATCCCTTAACATCTCTTCGGGGGGGGGTCATAAGAGGGCTGCAGGCTCCAGATTTTGTGTCACATGGCTTTGCCCTCCCAGATCTAAGTTGCCCCCCCAAAGCCCCCTGACCACCCCCTCCACCCTGCACGCTATGCCTGCTGCTGAGCTTATTTCCATTACAGCACTCTATACTGTTCCTTCTCCGCAGGGCTGAAATCACATTCCTTTATAACACAGCCAGTTAGCCACGATCTGCATAGGGTGTATCTGTCTACTGCAACTACACTGCCGTTCTGACCAGAGAATTTCACAGGTCAGAAGGGCAACATAAAGGTCAGATACACCCTGTGAAGACTGACAGACTGTGTGTAAAGGAATGTGATTTCAGCCCTGTGTAGGGGGGGGCGGGGGCTGTATACAGTGCTGTGATGAGAAAGGAGCTCTGCCAAGTGACCTGCCAGGGGTCCCTGTCCTCTGATTCCCAGCGGTAATCCCTGTCCTCTGATTCTCCAGCGGTAACCCCTGTCCTCTGATGTACAGAGGAACTCTGGGAACTCAAAACTCTGAAGCCACTTTGAGTACCTTGGCGTACGGTGGATGTATTTGCACACACGGTGGAAGGAGTGGGTGGGGGGCCCAGGTCAACTTTTGCATCAGAGCCCACAAGCTTCATGCTATGCCTCTGGTTGTTACACTTATTGATGTTTTAAGCAGCCTGCACATGAAAAGATCTGTAGAGAACAAGTCTCTCAGTTTACTTCCCAAGCACCAGTGAAATCTCCAGCTCACAGCAATCACCTCAGGTGTTCCCATCTCCTAGCTGATTTCCTGAAACTAGCGTAACCATCTTGTATTTTAGTGGGTGCCTAAATCTTGTTTTCCTAGGTAGTAGTTTACCTAAGACAATTTCTGGTTTCTCATTTGGCTTCTCCCCTGTTTCAGAATTGTTGCAGTACCCTACTGTTGCCATTGGGTGTCACTGGCACTATAATTATGGGACAATAGCAAATCTTTTGCTATTGAGCATTTGTGTCCGCCCCGGCTTCCACTAGTACTTTCTGGCAGTGGTGTATGCTGAGGAAGGCTATAAAAGTTTAGGGAGTGGCCTGGTGAGGTCTCTCTCCCCCAGGCCGTGGCCTATGGAGGATGTTTGCTGAGTTTGTGCTGTGTATGCCTGAGTCACATGGGCCCTAGTACAGGATTGTTTAAAGTAGAACTATAGGCACAACTTTTTTTTTTATTTTGGGTAGAGCAAGGGAGGGTTATAACCCCTGACAGATTATTCAACATCTGTGTCCCCTTGCGGAGTTTCCCTTAACTTCCTGTCCCATAGCCAAACAGGAAGTGAGAGGAAATCCCTGCAAATTAAAGGAATTCCTTGTCCCCATTGGAAGATTTCCCCTCTATTACTTTTCTGGAGACAACCCAAAATTTGGGATTTTCTTTACATTCACTTTCAATGATAATGATAAACAGAACAAATAGAGATGATAAATCTTGTTAAGGGGGTACAGACCACAATAAAAACTTTCCTGATGGCACCATATTTGGTGAAATGCGTTGAGGTCGGGTCGCTGTCGTTTGTTCCGGTTTGCTTGTGACGTAATTTCCGGGATAGGTGGAATGCACACTGGGGACTGTGGTGAGAACGGCAGAGCGAGCTCATTTACATACACACATGAGTCATTTGAGCAGGCGACGTATGCTCACAGGCTGATTTAGCTGGTGCCGGTCTGGGCACTGTCAAATGTAAGCGCAATTACTGCAGGTATTTTTTAATTAGCAAGATTTTAAGAAATATATTGCACGATCGCTTTGTCATTTGTCTTTTTGGGTACTTTTCCACTATTTGAAGGAAGTGAGATACTATGTGTTGAAATATACATAAGGAGATCCCACTACATGGAGCATCTA
Organism: Aquarana catesbeiana; assembly: GCF_042186555.1. Classification (NCBI taxonomy): domain Eukaryota; kingdom Metazoa; phylum Chordata; class Amphibia; order Anura; family Ranidae; genus Aquarana; species Aquarana catesbeiana. The sequence continues at coordinate 604,388,625 of NC_133325.1, forward strand.
CCCCATTGTTTCAGCAGGTTTAATTATTAAAAGGCTGTATTGGTCTTTATGACCGAGGGGATCTGGTGAGTGTATCTCTATTATCACATGGGAGTGGAGAGAATTTTTCACCAATATCACACAGCATAAAGTATACCAAGTAATTACAATTATATAATTTATATTATTTTTTATGCATATTGTTTTGATAAATATATGCTTAAATTGTGGTGATGAGAACCATATGGCACTAATTTTTTTTTACACACTGCAAAGTCTTTGGAGAGTATAAGTCACAGATAATTATGTAATGGTTTATATATATATTTTTTTATACTGGTTTTAGCCTTTAAGCCTAAACAGGTTCAGCGCCTTACTTTATTCACCATCCATTAGCAATAAATACCTGACAGGGGTTCTAATCCCTCTGCACTCTATCCAAAACTAAAAAAAAACTTTTGCCTTTAGTTTTTCTTTAAGCTGCCCTGTCTGTTTGAGGCAGCCTGATGGATGTCTGCTGGAGGGGAACTAGTGTGTCTGCTAATCAGAGAATCTTGCCACTATCTTGGATTGATGGAATCTGGAAGCCCTGATTGCTACTGGAGACCTAACTCTAATGCCGCGTACACACGGTCGGACTTTTCGTCTACAAAAGTCCGACAGCCTGTCCGACAGACTTCCGACGTACCTTCGGCGGACTTGCGGCAGACTTTCTTACGAACGGACTTGCCTACACACGACCACACAAAAGTCCGACGGATTCGTACGTGATGACGTACACCGGACTAAAATAAGGAAGTTCATAGCCAGTAGCCAATAGCTGCCCTAGCATGGGTTTTTGTCCGTCGGACTAGCACACAGACGAGCGGATTTCGGGGTCCGTCGTACTTACGACGTAAAGATTTGAAGCATGTTTCAAATCTAAAGTCCGTCGGATTTGAGGCTAAAAAAGTCCGTTGAAAGTCCGGAGAAGCCCACACACGATCGGATTACCAGCCAGCTTTAGTCCGTCAGCGTCCGTTGGACTTTTGTAGACGAAAAGTCCGACCGTGTGTACGCGGCATAACCCTCTCTCCCTGTGAAGCTGGAGCAAATAAATTTACAAAAGACTAAAGTAACTGATGCCCTTTCCTGTCATGGAACACTCTCCACTGGTGCCATTGATCCACCCTAAAGGTAAATGCTAGCATTCCCCCTGCTGGAGGTGGGTCGGCTCCTCTTTCTCCATGCAGGAGTGGTGCTACATTGGCTTAGGGGGCTTGCAGCTGTCTTCCAAGGAATACATTCCAGAAAAGATAGTGCAGGATCTCTCTACAATTGCTGGACAGACTCTGTTCCCTACGCAAATGTAACCCTCCCTTAACACACATGTAGCACCCTGGTGTTTAGGCAGGGTTGCTCCTATATTTTATCTGCCAGGTATAGCTACCTTGGCCCATTGTTAGGGATCAATTGATTTCACTGTCACAGTCTGTAGTTGCTGCACTTCTCTCTTTTGCTGCTAGGTGGCCGGGTACCTGGTGGCATTAGATACAAAAAGGGAAATGCATGCTCAGATTATGGGTATATTGGGTATCCCAGCCAATGGGCTGTTTTCTTAAGTCCCTTGGCCTGCTGGGAGAACCTATATATTTGAGTGGAGTCAGGTGATCAGTGTTCTGTGCCACCTGGACGGCTGTCTGGGTGGACGTGTGTAGTTTGGGCTTATCCCGGGCACATCTGGCTGCTAGGCTGTCTGAGGGCCTATCCAGAAACAAGAGAGCAGCGCAGCATTGGGATTGCGGCTTGCAGTCCAACCAGAAGTGATGGTTCTGTCGGCTGGAGAACCTGTCGTGGTCGGAGGTAGAGTGGAAGCTGTCGCCACTAAGGAACCTACCACCTTATTACCAGGGACCCCAGTGAGTAGCTGAAGCATGTACCGTAGCAGAATTCCCACCAATCGGGGACAGTGAAGAATCGGGAAACTTCAGTGGGTATCAAGCCAGGGACCCAGCCAGCAGGGGTGACGCTCGCAGAGCAGCCTTGTGTGTCAAGCCAGGGACCGAGCAGGCCAGTGGGGTGAAGCTTGAGTGCCAAGCTAGGAACCCAGCAGAAAAGCGGGGGTGACGCTTAAGAAAGATACTACAGTAAAGATTGGAGGAGCTCGCGGGATTCAGTGGCAGTGATTCATCTAGTCTAGTTAGAGAGACTGGGGGCTCAGTGGGCTGAAGAACTACAAGAAGTGATTGTAGTGGAAGTGAAGGAACTGTTACACCTTGTGTTAGAAACTGCTTCAGTATGTCACAGTACATGTTGGCATTCATGGTTCCACAAATGAACTGTAGTTCCCCAGTGCTGTCAGCACTCATGCAGCCCCAGACCGTGACACTTCCACCACAGTGCTTGACTGTAGTCAAGACACACTTGTCTTTGTACTCCTCACCTGGTTGCCGCCACATACGCTTGACACCATCTGAACCATATAAGTTTGTCTTGGTCTCATCAGACCACAGGACATGGTTCCAGTAATCCATGTTCTTAGTCTGCTTGTCTTCAGCAAACTGTTTGCAGGCTTTCTTGTGCATCTTCTATAAAAGAGGCTGTCTTCTGGGACGACAGCCATGCAGACCAATTTGATGCAGTGTGCGGCGTATGGTCTGAGCACTGACAGGCTGATCCCCCACTCCTTCAACCTCTGCAGCAATGCTGGCAGCACTGATACGTCTATTTCCCAAAGACAACTTTTGGATATGACGCTAAGCACGTGCACTCAACTTCTTTGGTCGACCACGGCGAGGCCGGTTCTGAGTGAAACCTGTCCTGTTAAACCTCTGTGTGGTCTTGGCAACTGTGCTGCAGCTCAGTTTTAGGGTCTTGGCAATCTTCTTATAGCCTAGGCCATCTTTATGTAGAGCAGCAATTCTTTTTTTCAGATCCTCAGAGAGTTCTTTGTCATGAGGTGCCATGTTGAACTTCCAGTTACCAGTATGAGAGAGTGAGAGTGATAACACCAAATTTAACACACCTGCTCCCCATTCACACCCGAGAGACCTTGTAACACTAGCGAGTCACATGACACAGGGGAGGGAAAATGGCTAATTGGACCCAATTTGGACATTTTCACTTAGGGGTGCACTCACTTTTGTTGCCAGCGGTTTAGACGTTAATGGTTGTGTGTTGAGTTATTTTGAGGGTACTGAGAATTTACACTGTTATACAAGCTGTACACTTACTACTTTACATTGTAGCAAAGTGTCATTTCTTCAGTGTTGTCACATGAAAAGATATAATAAAATATTTACAAAAATGTGAGGGGTGTACTCACTTTTGTGAGATACTGTACATAGGCAACAGAGATTGCCCCACAGCGAAATAACTGCTTATATGAGGTAAGCAAGAACTTTCAGTCCTTTAGACATAATAAAGAGTTCCTCCTGCAATGGCATCGGTATCTGAATCATTATATCAACATATTGTAGTTATTCTTTATTTACAGCATATCCAAATTTTCCATTTCCATTACCACTAACTTTATAGAGGCAATTACAGTATTGGAATTGGCAGTCTGGATAGGTGGAAAGCATCTTGTAAAAAAAACATTTTTTTATTTAAGAGCAGTGCTTAGCAGACTTAGCTGCTTGACCAACTATTGTTAAGGGCAAATCTTCAACAGGGAAATGCCAAGACAAAGAGAATGATTGCAGCTTTCCGCTAATCGCCACCCTTATTTTAGAGCTGAACATATAATTATATTAAAGTAAGTGGTCTAATAGTGATAGGTTAATACAGAGTATAAATCTGGGGAAACAGGAAAGTCAGTTCAGTATTTCTCACAAGGCACTAACATATCTGTGGTCAAAACAACATTTACACTTTGGGCTGGGCCGTCTTTATTATTGATTGGACCCTGGGCAAACATTTTCTTGCCCCCCCCCCATGCAATATCGCTCTCCATCCTAACATCCCAAAAACTGGTCCAGGCTTACTAATTGGTTGCTGCACATCCTTACTGCTCACTGATTCGGTTACTAGAGGTTACTGCACATTAATACTGCTCACACATTGGTTGCTAGAGGTTACTTAACAGTATTAATGCTCACTGATTGGTTGCTGAAAGTTTCAGCCTTTTATCCATTTTTATCCTTTTATCATCCATTTATTTACAACACATGCCAGCAAAGAAACAATAAGTGCCATACTTACACACCAAAAACACGTCATCAGACAATATATATATTGATATATATATCTATATATAGATATATATTATTAATTACAGAAATTGCAGCTGTTCCCACACCGGCAACCACCCAGGGTCAGAACACAAAAACACGTAGCGGGTGTGTGGGTACAGGTGCAAAAGCATAATGTGACTTCCCAGTGGCTGCATTTAAAAAAGGTGCAGGCACCTTTTTTCCCCTGAAAATGCAGGCACAGCTACCCATACAAATAAATGGGCTGTCGTACCTGGCAGATGCGGGCCTCAAACCCACTCAAGTGTGAGCCTAGCCTTGGGATGCAGGGCAGTGTACACATGTCAGTAGTATGTAGGCCAGTGTATAGAGAAAAGTAGGGCAGAGGACAGGAGATGACAGGACAGAGGACAGGGGGTCAGTAGGGCAGAGGACAGGGGGCAACAAGACAGTGTACAGATGTCAGTGGGATGTAGAGCAGTGTATGGAGTTCATTAGAGCAAAGGGCAGTTTGCAGGGTTTAGCAGGGCAGAGGACTGGGAGACACCAGGGCAAAAGACTGAGCGTCACAAGGGCAGAATACAGGGGGTCTGGAGGGAACAGTACAGGGGGGTCAGCATGGCACAATAAAAGGGGTCAGGAGAGTGCAGGGCACAGTGCAGGGAGTGAGGGCAAAGTACAGGGGGGTCAGGAGGTAAGAGTATGGGGATGGGAGGGCACAGTATGGGCATCAGGAAGGCACAGTACAGGGGCTGGGAGGGCACACACTGGGGGCTGGGAGGGCACATTCTGTAAAAATGGGGCAAACCCCCCCCAATGTTGCAATGCTATTTCCTGTACTGGTCAAATATTTTTTATTGATTTAAAATGGAAAATACCGTATTTGACCACTAGACGGCACTAGGTATCATAAGCAGTTCTTGTGCAACTTATCCAGTGTACAATGCAGTGTTTTTCAGTTTCTCAGTCCTAAACCTAAATTAATTTAATAAAACTGCACAGGAAATAGCCTAATAACATTCCGTTTTTTGCCCCATTCGCACAGAACAAGTGCATATGCACTTTCACTGGGCAGATTGCAATGCAAATGTTTTATTAATATACTCCTTTGGGTTTACTTTTTACTTTTGATATGTGTGTCCATTTCTAAACAATTTTTTGTGTAAACTAAAGTGTATCTAAAGCAAAAAACTTTATTCAAATTTTTAAGAGTAGGAAAGTGATAAAACCTCTGTCAGTTGTTTATTACTGCTTGTGTTCTCTCTGAGTAAACTCTCTTTCTGTTTCTCCTGGTGAGGGATCGGATCCAGGGGGGCAACGGGGCAATTGCCCCCTCCGAGAATGCGGGTGAGTGAGAGAGCCAGTTGGCGGCACCGCTAGTGAGAGAGCTGGTGGGCTAGTCCGTAGGTGAGAGAGCCGGCGGGTGGCTCCGTGGATGAGAGAGCCACCGGGCGGCTCCGTAGGTGAGAGACAGTTGGTGAGCGGGAAGGTGAAAGAGCGGATGAGCAGCTGTGCGGCTCGATGTGTTTGCGGGCTGCTGGCCAATCAGGGAGCCGGCGGGCGGGGGAGCAGAGAGATGACATCATTTCTCACCGCCCGGCGCCTGCCCTGCATCCCTGCAGTTCCCCCCTCACCGTGCAGGCAGCCGTGGCAGCAGAGAGATTACATCATCTCTTTGCTGCCTGACTCTGGGACACAAGAGACCACCTTAGCAGGAAAGTGACACAGCAAGTGACTGTCAATCCACAACGTGTGGCAGGTGACGTGGCAAGTGACAATCTGCATTTGGTGGCAGGCGATGTGGCAAGTGACAATCTGCATCTGGTGACAGGCGACGTGGCAAGTGACGTGGCAAGTGACAATCTGCATTTGGTGGCAGGCGACGTGGCAAGTGACAATCTGCATCTGGTGACAGGCAACGTGGCAAGTGACAATCTGCATCTGGTGACAGGCGATGTGGCAAGTGACAATCCGCATTTGGTGGCAGGCGACGTGGCAAGTGACAATCTGCATCTGGTGACAGGCGACGTGGCAAGTGACAATCTGCATCTGGTGACAGGCGACATGGCAAGTGACATTCTGCATCTGGTGACAGGCGACGTGGCAAGTGACAATCTGCATCTGGTGACAGGCGACGTGGCAAGTGACAATCCGCAACGTGTGGCAGGCGACGTGGCAAGTGACAATCTGCATTGGTGACAGGCGACGTGGCAAGTGACATGGCAAGTGACAATCTGCATTTGGTGGCAGGCGATGTGGCAAAATGACAATCTGCATCTGGTGACAGGTGACGTGGCAAGTGACACACTCAGGGCTCCCACTGATTCTGCATTATGGTGAGTTAAACTATTTAATTTTTTATAACAATGTAATAATAGTAATAATGCGCTTCAATCATCCTGACACCATAACAACCATGTTGCCGTGATGATTGAAGCGCCAACACCAGCCATTTCCCTGATAGATGTACCCCAAAAAAATATATTTTCTGGCAGTGCCCCTCCCGAGACTAGGCTCTGGATCCGCCCCTGCTCCTGGTGACCATTGCCACTGGGACAGAAAATGTTGAAAAATCTAAAATCTTTCAAAGGGGGCAAATATTAGAAGGACAATTACTGTAAGTGGGGATTTCCTCCCACTATTGTAGAGATTTCTTTTCACTTTATGTTGTATCTCTGGGCGAGGAAGTGAAGGGAAATCTTCTCAATAGAACACAGTATAAAAACTAGGTTTTATCCATTCCCTACTAACCACCCTCATTTAATCAAGCCCCATGCTTCAATAAATTGTCACTATTTGATCCTTTTCAAACCCTGATCTCTAAAAATTAGGTTGATGCCGAAAAAAGCCTTGTAAAGCATGGTCCAATTTGCTCCGACAGGGACAAAATTCATTTTCTTTGCCCAAAGGCAACTATATAAATCTAAGGACTTACATTCTTTTTTTTTTCTTTCATTTTTATAATCATATTTTATTAAGGTTTTACAATACAAAAAAAAGTTAAAGCAACAAAAAAACAAAGTAGGCTATATAAAACCATAAATAAAAGGTTTGTATAGAATTTGTTTTGCTTGGTCAAATATATTGTAGTATAAATACCAGATAAACTGTGAAGCACAATCATCAAGATAGCCAATGTAATAACAGTAGGAAGGTTTATCTAAGCTATTCTGACACCCAGATAGAAAAAAAAGGAGAAACTATAAAAGAGACCTACACTAGGGATAAACCCAGGGGATGTGTCTTTCAAATAATCGTCAATAGTGGTCCTTGGTGATACTAGGTATTGGATTGCACTCAGGGCTGCTGTTAGAAAACACGGGTCCCCATACAGCCTACCTGACAGGACCCCCCCCTCCCTGGCCAAAAGTGACTGTGGACACAGATTTATTAGTCCCTTTCTCTACAGCTTCAGCTGCACACACAGATGAATGAATAGGAAGCACTCTGAAGCGTCCTGTTCATTCAAAAACGGAAGCGTAGTAAGCACTCACTGTGTTCATTCAGTAAAGGAAGGGGTCAGTAAATGGCACCCCCTGTGTGCCTGCAGCAGCTGTTGACGGGAGAGGAGGGAAGCTGGCAGAGTTGTGAGGAAAAGGGGCACACAGGGGGACCCGGACAGCAGATGGAAGGATGCATGTGCTAGAACCACTCTCCCTGCAGTGCAGCCAAAGGGAGGGAGAGGAAAAGAAGCTGGAAGAGCTGCAGTAGGAGACAGAAGAGGATCGATGTCTGCAATAAGACATTACAGCTGGCCCTCTTGCTCAGCAGGTGCCTGGGCCCCACTTTAAAAATGATGAGGTCCGGGCCCATTACAGTAGGGCTGGCTGCACTGCCTTATCAGCGACCCTGGTTGCACTGTATCAACCAACATTTATGTAGCAGATATCTCAGTGGAGCAGTACATACAACCTGCCCAAATATCCTTAAATTTATCCTGCTGATTTCTGACCAAGTGCACCCAGCGTTCTACTTCCATGATTTTTATCAACCTCTCTCTTCCAACCTAATGAAGAGGAACAAGTGGCTTGTTTTCAAATGTGTGGAATAAGAGCTTTTACTGCATTAAGCAAGTGGAGATACCCAGAACCTGGGAGCTTCACCCACAGAGATTCAAATGGAGATAGAGTCTTGTGGTCGCAGGTCCCATTTAGTAAAAAATCTACCAGCTGGCGAGACCTCCATCCCGCTATGTTCCGTAAAGGGACTGGAGGAGGTCTAGAGGTAGTAGTTTGGCCCAAGGGGAAAATTTAGCACAAATGGTCTCTCCGTCAATCCCCCAGGAGCAGAAATATAAGATATCTTTCCCCAGCAGGAACCAGAAGAATCCTCCCAAGGGTGCCAAGGGATATTGTGAGGAAGCAAATTGACCTGCCCCATTTAATCTGTTCCACACAGCAAGCGTATTACAAGTCAAAGGAGACGTCCAGTCCGAGATTCCCCTGTCGGCCAAGGGGATACATGGTGCCCCTGCCAAATTTCTACCTACCATTGTTTTTTCTAATGGGATTCAGAGTTAGTTGAGACATCATGGCGCCAATTCAAAATCTGCACGAGGGCCATGGCCTTGTAGTAGAGCATGATATCAGGAAGGCCCACTCCCCCGTCCATTTTACATCTACATAATATGTCAAAAGACAGTCATGGCATTTCCCCTGCCATACAAACTGTAAAAACTGCTGTCGTCATGGCTTAAAAAAAGACCTTGGTAGGGCTATGGGAACAGTATATAACAAGTAAACAATATGTGGTAAGATGGTAATTTTAAAGCCCAGAACTTATCTCTTAGATCCCCCTGAACCACATCAAATGGAAGCCCTGCCATTGCTTCCAGTCCTCCAAAATGCCACTCATTAGGGTACCATAAATAATATTAGATAATAGTTTGAGGTCTGGTAAAATATGAGCTCCCAGGCATGGAAGTTTCCTGAATGAATTATACTGATTGTCTCAAAGACAAAGACATAGCCAATGGAACATGAATAGGCAGAAGTTCAGATTTATTATAATTAATTTTAAAATTTGATGGTAGTCCGAACTGACACGTCTCCTCCATGAGCACTGGCAAGGAAATTTGCAGTGTTAGATCACAACCTTCTATACATATCCAAAATAATGTATATGTAGCGCTGACAACTTTTGTTTCTAGTCATATGCATTGTTGTAAAGGTAATAAGTTGATATAGTGCCATCTAGTGGCTAATTATAAGGATGCAATCTGTTTTATTTTTCATTATTTTGAGAAGTGACATGGAAGTGATTGATTGTTTACTTCTGGACATCAACTATGACCTACCCACAATGCTCAAGGACCAGAGGAAAACTGAACTGCATTGTGGGGAGGATATAAAAGGGCTGGGAGCGGCCATCTTAGGTCTCTTGTTCCTGGGACGCGTGGCCTGCCAGCAGAACTCTGTGGGTGTGTGTCCCCCACAGGGTTGTCGCCTACCTTGTGAAGGAGCGGAGCAGCAGCAAGGATCCGCCATTGTATGACAGTGTGCTGAAGTAACAGAAGTGATCGCTCCGGAGACCCGTGAGGAGGTAACTGAGGACTCCTGGTCGTTAGAAAACGGAACAGCGTGACAGCGTGGTTGGGGCTCCACATGAACTGAGAACTGCTGAAACGGAGACACCCATCTGTCCGGATCCGGTGCGGTGAGAGGGTTAACACCCAGAAGTTTGTTTAACACTACACACATTTAAAACTGTGTTGCTGGGACTGATAGTCCCACGGAACAAGTGAGTTGGAAAACATTACATTTACACAGACTTCAATATCTGATACTGGATGTCTGTCTTCTTCAAATAAGAACACTTAATCAATTTGCTGGATTATAATTGCCTTTGTGTACCACTTTGCACTGCGCAACATTACAGAAGAACTCTCTGTGGATTACAATTACTGATTCATAGCTAACAAAGATTCAAGATGTCAGGACTATTTTTTTTCTATTGCAGGGCCCTGCATCTAGTTATAAAGGATAGTGACTTTACGGTTTAAAGCAGGGGGAGCTCCCTAGTGTATATATATATTTAGGTATATTTGTGTATGTTACAAAGACTGTCATAATTATTCACTATACTGTCACACTACGTTGGTGTGATAGTGTAGCCATTGTAGTAACTTTTATATACATATATCATTTCAGTAAAAAGAAGTTATTTTAGTTATTACAGAAGTCAGTGTGTAGTGTTGTTATTTCTCCTGCAGGTGGAGCTACAAGCAATCAGGTAGAGGTAAATATATGTATAAGTGTATATTGTGGGCTAAAGTTGGCATTAGTGTCATTACAACACTGCACTACAGTTGTGTCAAGGGGAAAAGAACAAGTTTTAAGAGGGTTGAAAAGATCAGAGGACAGGCCCAGTAATAAACCAGCAGCTCCACCGTGAGTTATTGCTACATATATTTTTATAGGATAGGGCAGTAGGAGTGCCCAGCTTGGTTCCCCAAATTGGCCATCAAATGTCACCATAGTTAGTGTCAGAAACATGTCTAGTGAGAGTAGGAGATGTAGATGCGTAGGTAGCCACTAGAGGTCCCCAGAGTAGCGAGTCAATTGTACTATAGGCAGGGCTTTTTTTCTCAAACAATAGGTGCTGGAACTCAACCACGACCCCCCAAAACCCCTCCCCCCACACACCCTTCAAATCACATCAAATAGTGGGTGTGGTCAGTCAAATTTCACAAACAGTAGAAGGGTCTTAAAGGGGCATTAAATACCAGGATTGCATTACATACAGAGTGCAGAGTTCAGGGGGGTTACACACAGAGTGCAGAGCTGTCACATGTAAACACAGAAACCGGACTTCTGTATTTACAAGTGATTGTGGTGAGCAGGCACCAAAGGGTCTGAGCCAGAGGTGGTGGAACTGAGTTCCACCAAGTTCCCCCTGGAAAAAAAGCCCTGACTATAGGTAGTGCCCTGACATTGTTCAGGATCTGGGGTGGAGGGTTTGGTATAGGTAGCAGTGGAAGTTCACCTTTTGATTGGATGACATAGATATAATCTTTGAGGCCCTAGCTCTGAGAGCTTCTCCATCCTATTGGCCCTTGACGACAACCATGGTGATGAAACGGGTTGGTTGGAGCCTAGCAGTGATGTCATCAAGTCCACCCACTATGTATGCCTGTCTCATAACATTGGTTGTAAGTACCTTTCTTTTACAAACAAATGTTTTTTGGATATACTACATGATGCAGTTTCTTGCCTGATCTTGCTTCATATAATCGGAGTTCCTGCACAGGACAGGTTGATTGAAATTGCCCATGTTATGGTCTGTGGAGATAAAGCACTATTTGAATGATTTATTTCAGGTACTAATATAGTACCGTGTATTTAAGCAGCACTTTACATATATTGTATGTTAACATCAGTTCTTGCCATCAATGAGCGTACAATCTGAGGTCCCTAATTCACAGTCATATATACACATACTAGGGCCAATTTAGACAGGATCCAATTAACCTACCAGCATGTCTTTGGAGTGTGGGAGTAAGCCCACGCAGGTACAGGGAGAATATGCAAACTTCAGGCAGGTAGTGTCGTGGTTGCAATTTGAACCGATAACCCTAGTGCTACTAGGCGAAAGTGCAAACCACATAGCCACTGGGTTGACCTCCATTAGTCTTTCCTTCTGGTAAGCAGCATATGCAGGGCTTTTTTTCAGCGGGAACACAGGGGAATGCAGTTCCGGCACCTCTTGGACTGACTATGTAATGGCAAGGGGTGCTGGGGTGTACTGCAGGGTATTGATGTTCACTGCTGGGGATCTATTTTTGCAAGGGGGGTCTATTGTTGCTGAGGAGGTCTATTGTTGCTGGTGGGGGACCTATTGTTGCTGGGGGGGACTTATGTTGCTGGGGATCAGTTGTTGCTGAAAAGATCTACTGTTGGGGGAGGGGTCTATTGTTGATGGCAGCCAGACAGACTATTAATGCTGGCTGTGCGGAGATCTGTTGATGCTGCTGGGAGTCTATTGTTGCTGGCGGGGAAATTTTGTTGTGGTTGGTCCATTGTTGTTAGGGGGATCTATTGTTGCTGGCTGGAGGGGATCTATTTTACTGCTTTTGTTGATATCATTACTATATTCCATACAAATTACTTAGCACCTCAAAATGATACTTGGTTCTATATTGTCTAAAAGGGAGGGTACTGGGAGGTGGGTAGGGGCGGAGAAAAGGGGGGACTCAGAAAGGGGGAGTTCCTGCACCTATTGTCTGAGAAAAAGAGCCCTGAGCATATGTATTGAAAAATGGCGGAGAATTGCAGCACTTACACAGAAGAAAACTGATGTTTGATTTTTGGACTATATATATTTACTGATCACGTTATGTGTTTATTCACATCACTGTTTTTTTAATGGACTTATGTATTTTGAGTATGTTTATTGATTATTTTGCACTATTATTAATTGATTTAAAGGAACATATTTTCTATATACACTTACAAGAGAAGTATGGGAATGGGTTTTTTCAGAATCATACTTACCTAGGTGGATACAGCATCAGTCCCCCACGACTGTAACACTGAGAATTGAGTGATCAAACACTGCCAATTGCCTGGTTCCCAGAGCTCCCTGAGCAGAGAGGCGGTGACTGTCAGTCACCGCCTCTCTGCTCTGCTCCCCCACTCTCACTGGAGCTCTGGGCTGTGGAGGGAGCAGAAGCAGCTGGCTCAGGCTCTCAGTGGCTCACTGAGAGGCTGAGCTGGATGTCAGTCCAGGTATGTGGACAGTTCCCGACAATATGGTCACAATCTTTCCTGGACCGACTCTGTGATGTCAGCCGACAGCGGCTTCAGCTGGAAACTGGAGTACGCGGTGGAAACCCACGCAGACACAACACATTGCACCTCAATGCATGGAAAAATGCACCTGTACTATTTGTAGCAGTGTGTAAATTTGTGCATAGTGGTGCTTTTACATACCTCCCAACAGTATGTAGGCATAGGACACACCCCTGCCATGCCCCCTTAAAGGAGAATTATACAAAAAAATTATTAGTTAAACCCACCTGTGCTTTTTTTACCACTACTATTCCTTTATACTGGCCTTTGAAATTTACAAATGCAGCAATTTAGAAATCGGATGAAAGGTTTAGCACTGGGAAACACTTTTTGATGATAAATAGTTCATTTTATTTACAACTATATAGATCAGCCCAAAATGAGGGACAAATGAGGAGGACAGAGGGACAAATGGACATTGTTAAAATCAGAGACAGTCCCTCAAAATCAGGGAAAGTTGGAAACTATGCACAGTGTGTTTTTTTTTCTGTTACTGTTCATTGCTAACTTACTTTGGCTAATAAAAATTTCAGGTAAGCAGAGGTTTACGTAAACTTTTATGATGTGTATATAAAACATTTGCAAAGCAAGCAAAGCAATTCACCCAATATAAGTGCATGTTTATTTCTATTGTGCGATTTGGGGAAAAAAATAACGTTATTAGGCTATTTCCTGTGCTAGTCCCATTTCTTTTATTGATTTAATATGGAAACACAAAATTTGGCCACTAGATGGTGCTAAGTATTATTGGAATTTCCTATAATACTTTGCCTTTTCTAGTGGTGCCAGATAGAATATTTTTTTACCTTGCCACATTGCAAAGCATCGCAGACGTGGCATGTGTACACCCCCATCTGCTACCTTTGCAACTTAGTGGGGAGTGGTTGGGGGTGGTAAAAACCCATCTCAACCACGTGTTCACCTCCCCCCCGCAAGTGTACACAGGCCTTAGAGTTGAATTTGCCCTTTGGAACTGGTATGTGACCCCAGAGGTTTGTTAAAATGTATGTGGGAGGAACAGATCCCAGAGGAAAGGGAAACTGTAAGCCTTAACTTGGAATCACAGAGGCCTTAGCAGTAACTTAATTTTGTGAGTACAGTGAATGTTTGGTGAATGTTACATTTACTACTTCACTGATTAATTGCACATTCAAATACTCCGAAATCTCACTTGTCAGCTGCTAAATATCACCAGCTTTTAGCAGGAATAACTGAGCTCTCAGTTTTGGAGTTAAATGGGAAGGAAAGACACTCTACTAAGTAACTTTTAAATGTTGTCTTCCTTCTGCCTTTACTAATGCTACATTGTTTCTATTATTAAGCTATGTAAAATACTTTTTTTAATTCTGTTTCCTAGAGGTCTCTTCTTTAAACACCCACTTTAACACCTGGATCTAATTGATGAATGAGCTGTAAAATGCTTAATGCATAAAAATTCATAAGCAAATGTAGAACTTACTCCCGAAGAAGCCAATGGTTATTTGGCCAGGTCCTTCCCTAGTAGATTGCCCCGCAGCCAGGCACACAATCTCAGCCACACTTTTCCTCAATGACCAGTCTAGGGCATTGTTGTTTTTATTTTTGGAAAACTTGGACAGGGTTGAGGGAACTGAGTGGGATACTGCAAAAACAGAACTATGTACAGATTTGAGGACAAAAAATCCTTCCTGAAAAACTGAAGCAGAAGTCCTTGCTTATAGCAAACTGTGGACTTGGCTTTGTAGTAGAAACAGTTATACTCAAACTTCTTTCTTTAGAACCACAAGAGCAGAGTCCCTTTACAGAGAATCAGCTAGACTAAGCTCTTCAGGACACCAGCTAAAGTCTCCTTTGAACTAAAACATGCAACTGACTCTTTAGCACAAGAGGGGTGGCAGCAGCTCAAAAGTTGCTAAGATCTCTCAGCAGTCTGTACTCAGAAAATGTCCAGGGACAGTTGGCTGGATAAGTAATGGTCTTGTTTTTTTCTGGCAAGCAGCTGATTTTTCTACTTTCTCCACGGGTACATTTGAGTGGACTCACACACTGGGTTCTGTGCTAGTATGAAACAGTTGGAAGAATTTGTTGGACGTTCTTTTCTTTGCACTTGCACAGGACTTCTTTGCTTTCTGGATAATTTGGGGGACTTTTCATATTCTTTGCACCTTTTGTGTTCACTAATATATTTATGATTTTGCCTGTGTGCCAACTGAGTGAGTTATGGGGTGTATAGTCCTCTTTGAATCTGCTGCTATGCATCCAGGTACCCTCAGACTACAAATCCCAGGGACCCTTGCATTGGCCTGAAGGTTGCTGGGAGGGATGATAAAAGGAGCTTAGAAGCCCGTGCATGCTCTCTTTCTCCTGGGCCTGATGCACGACAGACCTCTCTATGTGACAGAGAGAGAGGTCGCGGCCTACCACGCTGAACGCTACTTCGACCACGAGGCCCGAGAGGCCTAGTCTTGCTACCCGCTGTCTGACATCCTGTTACTAGCATCATTTACAGCGCCTACCCATCTGTGCGGACATGTGGAGAAAGTCACTACAGAGGATCCGCTGCCGGAGTGTTTCCATCCGTGTTTCTGTCTAAGACTGCACCATTACAGAACACAGTGCGCACACATCTCTACCCAAGCACACTTTACTGCATTGCATTGTTTCATCTGCAACCAAATGGATTACAGTTAACGAGCTCCAACTAGCCAGTGAAGAATAACAGATCTGCCATGTGGAACTCTACTGCAATTACTCATAGGAAGCCTATATACATATATTAGAGCTGCACGATTCTGGCTAAAATGAGAATCACCATTTTTTTGCTTAGAACAAAAAGATCACGATTCTCTCACGATTCTCGCAACGTAAAATCTTCAACATTATGCAAAAAAAAATTGGGCTAACTTTACTGGTTAGTTTTTTTTAATTCATTAAAGTAATTTTTTCCAAAAAAATTGCATTTGAAAGACCGCTGCGCAAATACAGTGTGACATAAAATATTGCAACAACTACCATTTTATTCTCTAAAGTTTCTACTAAAAAAATATATATTGGAGGTTCTAAGTAATTTTCTAGCAAAAAAAAAATGATTTTAACTTGAAACCAACAAATGTCAGAAAAAGGTTTAGTGTTTAACCACTTCAGCCCCGGAAGGATTTGCCCCCTTCCTGACCAGAGCACTTTTCGCGATTCGGCACTGCATCGCTTTAAATGATAATTGCGCCATTGTGCGACGTTGCTCCCAAACAAAATTGACGTTTTTATTTCCCCACAAATAGAGCTTTCTTTTGGTGGTATTTAATCACCTCTGCAGTTTTTATTTTTTGCACTATAAACAAAGAAAAGTGACAATTTTGAAAAAAAAGCAATATTTTTTACTTTTTGCTAGAATAAATATCGCCAAAAAATATATAAGAAACATTTTTTTCCTCAGTTTAGGCCGATACGTATTCTTCTACATATTTTTGGTAAAAAAAAATCACAATAAGCGTTTATTGATTGGTTTGCGCAAAAGTTATAGCGTCTACAAAATAAGGGATAGTTTTATGGCATTTTTATTAATAATTTTTTTTTTTACTAGAAATGGCAGAGATCAGCAATTTTTATAGTGACTGCGACATTATGGCGGACACATCGGACACTTTTGGCGCTATTTTGGGACTGGCAGTGAAGGGGTTACCCAGGAGGGTGTGCTGCAGGGGTTAAGTGTGCCCTAGGGAGTGATTCTAACCGTGGGGGGGGTTATGTATGACATGACACTGATCACCGCTCCCGATTACAGGGAGCTGTGATCAGTCTGCTGTCACTAGGCAGAACGGTGGAATGCTTGTTTACATCAGTATTTCCCCATTCTTCCTCTCCGTGAGATGATCGCCGGTATCCCTGCAGACGTCGAATCCGCGGGACCCGCGGTCGGACTCACGAACCTTCGGCGCCCACGTGCCTGCTATCCAGACCTCGCGAGGTCATGTACAACAACGTAATTTCACGCAGCGGAGCCAACCTGCCGCAATAAAACTGAGGCGGCTGGTCCGCAAGCGGTTAAGTGGTTAAACTTTCCTCATTTACACACAAAGTCTATTCCTTTGACAAATTGTTACAATGTTTATACTTAAGTTCCACTGCTAAAGAATGTTGTTACTCATGGCAGACTGCCCAGGTCTTTTCATCCTTTCTTTTGACAGTTGTCGGCTTCAGAAGAGCAGAGAGAATTCTTTGCACAGAAAAAATCGTGAAACACTTTTGTCAAGATCGCAACCGGGAACGATTGCAATAACGATTCTTGACGATTAATGGTGCAGCTCTAAAATATATATATATACAGTGGGAATGGAAAGCATTCAGACCCCCTTAAATTTTTCACTCTTTGTTATATTGCAGCCATTTGCTAAAATCATTTAGGTTTAATTTTTTTTCCTCATTAATGTACACACAGCACCCCATATTGACAGAAAAACACAGAATTGTTGACATTTTTGCAGATTTATTAAAAAAGAAAAACTGAAATATCACATGGTCCTAAGTATTCAAACCCTTTGCTGTGTCCCTTATATATTTAACTCAGGTGCTGTCCATTTCTTCTGATCATCCTTGAGATGGTTCTACACCTTCATTTGAGTCCAGCTGTGTTTGATTATACTGATTGGACTTGATTAGGAAAGCCACATACCTGTCTATATAAGACCTTACAGCTCACAGTGCATGTCAGAGCAAATGAGAATCATGAGATCAAAGGAAGAGCTCAGAGACAGAATTGTGGCAAGGCACAGATCTGGCCAAGGTTACAAAAAAAAAATTCTGCTGCACTTAAGGTTCCTAAGAGCACAGTGGCCTCCATAATCCTTAAATGGAAGACGTTTGGGACGACCAGAAGCCCTCCAAGAGCTGGCCGTCTGGCCAAACTGAGCTATCGGGGGAGAAGAGCCTTAGTGAGAGAGGTAAAGAAGAACCCAAAGATCACTGTGGCTGAGCTCCAGAGATGCAGTTGGGAGATGGGAGAGAGTTGTAGAAAGTCAACCATCACAGCAGCCCTCCACCAGTCGGGGCTTTATGGCAGAGTGGCCCGATGGAAGCCTCTCCTCAGTGCAAGACACATGAAAGCCCGCATGGAGTTTGCTAAAAAACACCTGAAGGACTCCAAGATGGTGAGAAATAAGATTCTTTGGTCTGATGACACCAAGATAGAACTTTTTGGCCTTAATTCTAAGCGGTATGTGTGGAGAAAACCAGGCACTGGTCATCACCTGTCCAATACAGTCCCAACAGTGAAACATGGTGGTGGCAGCATCATGCTGTGGGGGTGTTTTTCAGCTGCAGGGACAGGATGACTGGTTACAATCGAGGGAAAGATGAATGCGGCCAAGTACAGGGATATCCTGGACGAAAACCTTCACCAGAGTGCTCAGGACCTCAGACTGGGCCGAAGGTTTACCTTCCAACAAGACAATGACCCTAAGCACACAGCTAAAATAACGAAGGAGTGGCTTCACAACAACTCTGTGACTGTTCTTGAATGACCCAGCCAGAGCCCTGACTTAAACCCAATTGAGCATCTCTGGAGAGACCTAAAAATGGCTGTCCACCAACGTTTACCATGCAACCTGACAGAACTGGAGAGGATCTGCAAGGAGGAATGGCAGAGGATCCCCAAATCCAGGTGTGAAAAACTTGTTGCATCTTTCCCAAAAAAACTCATGGCTGTATTAGATCAAAGGGGTGCTTCTACTAAATACTGAGCAAAGGGTCTGAATACTTATGACCATGTGATATTTCAGTTTTTCTTTTTAAATAAATCTGCAAAAATGTCAACAATTCTGTGTTTTTCTGTCAATATGGGGTGCTGTGTGTACATTTATAAAGGAAAAAAAAAATGAACTTAAATGATTTTAGCAAATGGCTCCAATATAACAAAGAGTGAAAAATGTAAGGGGTTCTGAATACTTTCCATCCCCACTGAATATAACACCAGCGGGAGATTAGCTCTCCTATTAAAATAGCATAGTCTGTCTAGACTACATCTATCGCAGCGTGGCCACACGTGTAGTTAACTGAAACATCCACTAGGAGGTACCTTCTGATCTGAATATAGTGTATTTTTGTGTATATAGCATTATCCATTGTTTAAACATTGTTGTGTCTTCGGGAGGAGTCTGTTTGCTGAGTTGGCGCTGTTATCACAGCTCAGCTGATTTACTCTTTTCTTTGTGAAGTAATTTCTCCTATTTGGTCAAGTAAAACTTTTCAAAACCTTATACTACTGAGTTGCTTGATTCTTGCTTTTTGATATTAACAGGATGTCTGAACCCAGAGTGTCAGGTGGGTTGGAGGGTTCCCTTGGTCGTGGCCATGCAGATGAGCAGGCAATTCTCAGCAGTCCCCAAGGGGGCCGTGCTACAATTTTATATGCCATTTGTGGTCAATATTTGTAAAATATTGCTGCACGTTTTGATTTTACGCATGTTCATTGAGGCTTAATATCACAGGCTTTATTTGTGCTAGCAGCTTTCTTTTGGAATTTTACCTAAGTGCAGAAATTGTTTTATTTTTTATGCAGTTTGGTATTTTTATAATAATGTGTTCACAAACATTGCAAGGGCCACATTAAAAATGCAAAATTCCTTTAAGTAACATGCCTGCTTATGAAGTGGCGTTTCTGTACAATATCTACAGCCAACTGCAGGAAAACTGTCATTTACAAAGAAAAAAAGAGTGCCAGTAAGTGACAGGAAAAGAGGAACATAATAGGCACAGAAAAAAGAGAGGAAAGCCTTCCATGGTGAAGTACTGTTTATTAGATAAAAAGTAGGCGTGTACTCCAAGGGGCGCAAATTAATTCACCAGAAACCACCGGGTAGTGTTTGTATCACATTAGAATAGTGTTATAATATTGTTCGAGCAGCGCATTTTGTACAAAGTTTAGGTGGATGGCTCTGTACCTTTCAGAGGTTTATTGTTAATTCACCAAGTTGCCTAGGCACCTTGCAGCAGCTAGTCAGTTTGTTACAAATGTATTTCTATTTTTTTTTTTTTTTTTTGTGCAGTGTGTTTTTTTTAGCATTTCAGAGGGTGTAAACATTCCGTGGCAAGAATTATCCCCCTTTTGCCAGGCAGTAGTACCTGCTGAATGTAACCTATTGAACTCAAGTGGTTGCAAGGGGTGGTGTGGGCTTTTAGGGGTTAAAACAGACAGTGAGCAGGTGACATAATGCCTCTTCACCGCCTGTCAAATGCCCTCTAAAACATGATCCACCACAGATAACTCCTTAGAGGGATAAAGCCAGTGTAAACTAACCCTTATGCCGCGTACACACAAGCAGACTTTTCGACCGGACTGGTCTGACGGACCGAGTCCGGCGGACAATTCGACCATGTGTGGGCTTCATTGGACCTGCAGCGGACTTTTTCGGACGTAAATCTGACGGACTTTAGATTTGGAACATGTCTTAAATCTTTACGTCAGAACTCCGCCGGACCCAGTTCCTATGGCAAAGTCCACTCGTCTGTATGCTAGTCCGACGGACGAAAACCGACACTAGGGCAGCTATTGGCTATCGGCTATCAACTTCCTTATTTTAGTCTGGTCGTACGTCATCACGTACGAATCCATCGGACTTTGGTGTGATCGTGTGTAGGCAAGTCCGTTTGTTCGGAAGGTCCGTCGGAAGATCGCCGAAAGTCCGTCGGATAGACTATCAGACCAGTCCGGTTGAAAAATCCACTCGTGTGTATATGGCATTAGAGCCACACAGGACCCCTTAGTTAAGTGTACCCCACAGGGCCCCACCCTCACAGCTCCCCTTCCTCCTTCTGATCACTGCTTAATCAGTCCTCTTGACACCTCCTACACAGGGACATTTTTCCTTTCTTGTGACCCCACTAATACAGGGCCTTTTTCTCTTTCGAGGGACACCACTGTCGCAGAACCTTTTTCTTTCCAGTGACACCATAGAAACACATGAATGACAGCCATTGTTTATTATTTTTCATGTGAATGCTGTGATTGGTCACAGCGATCACATGGTACCAGGGCCAATCACATCTGTGATCAGCTGTGTCCAGTGGACATAATGGTCACAGATCGCGCTACAACATGATCCTAAGGCTGTGAATAAGTGCCACAAGTGGGGGGATGCACCGGTGCGTCCTCCCAGAATGACGCTTGTCCCACCCAGCCACATCTGTGCATTGGCCAGGCGGGTTAGAGAGTCACTCCTGCTTAGGACAGGGTGGAAACAAGGGTAAGTACAAAATTCATATTTTGTTATATACAGTATCTGTCTGGAGTTCAGCTTTAACTCAGTATTGATAAAGGCAATAAAAAAAGTCTTAAATAAATAGTTCCTTTAAATATTGCAGCAGCGCTTCGTATCCAAAACGCAAGGACACACTTTCATATGTAGTTCTTATATGAGAAATTTTGCAGCAGTAGTGGAGCTCTATAATAGCTTCAGCTGTGTTCTGTAAAGAGGGGGGAGTCTTCCACCAAAAACTTCACCACGTGAGGGGAACCTCCCCAATGGGAATGCACTCACCAGAAATACAGCAAACAAGAGCCTTGGATAATAGTAGTAGTTCTCCACCACTTCTAACCGACCACCAGATGTCAGTAACACTCTTGGTAGCTCCAGTAAAACATATGGGAGGAATAGAATGTCCACATGGTGTAATATTGCTTAAAATGTTTATTCAACTAAAAACATCCAAACAACCCCCCATATGAATATGCGTACCAGAGAGTAAAAAACAGAGCAAGTTGTAAAGTGCACCGTGCCTGTAAAGTCTCACGGTTCCCGGAAAGCCGTCAGGAGCGTTTGCTGTGTGCAGCTACAGCGATATGCTTTCTGGTTCCTCCCTGGTCGTTGGAGCGCACACGTCACTTCCGGAGATCACGTCTCTGCCGCGTTTTGTCACTTCTGGACTTCGTCTGAGGGTGTCAGACGAAGTCCGGAAGTGACGAAACACGTTAGAGACATGATCTACCGGAAGTGACGTGTGCGCTCCATGGATCAGGGAGGAACCAGGAAGCATATCGCTGTAGCTGCACACAGCGAACGCTTCTGATGGCTTTCCGAGAACCGTGAGACTTTACAGGCACGGTGCACTTTACAATTTGCTCTATATTTTTTACTCTCTGGTACGCATATTCATATGGGGGGTTGTTTGGATGTTTTTAGTTGAATAAACGTTTTAAGCAATATTACACTATGTGGACATTCTATTCCTCCCATATGTTTTACTGGAGCTACCAAGAGTGTTACTGACATCTGGTGGTTAGAAGTGGTGGAGAACTACTACTATTATCCAAGGCTCTTGTTTGCTGTATTTCTGGTGAGTGCATTCCCATTGGGGAGGTTCCCCTCACGTGGTGAAGTTTTTGGTGGAAGACTCTCCCCTCTTTACAGAACACAGCTGAAGCTATTATAGAGCTCCACTACTGCTGCAAAATTTCTCATATAAGAACTACATATGAAAGCGCGTCCTTGAGTTTTGGATACGAAGCGCTGCTGCAATATTTAAAGGAACTATTTATTTAAAACTTTTTTTATTGCCTTTATCTGTATTTAACCATTTAAGTAGTTGCTTTTTTTGTTCAGACTACACCAATACCGTTTGTGATTTAGTCCAGGGCTCGGAGTGATGTTTTAGTAGGCGGGCATTATTAACATCTTTTATTGATATTTAACTCAGTATTGTTCATAAACCAAGGCCCAGAATGCTGATGTTTTGCCCTTGTATCAGAGACATAGAACTTCAGATTGTGCAACACTATTTGTGTCTCAAGATCAATGAATTTAAATTGGTCACTGAGGGCTTACTAATTACCTCCTATGTGTAGTAGAAACCAGCGCTACAAATCAATGTGCAATGTACATAGTGTGTGGATTGTTATAGGCCCAAAACAAAATAAAATACGTGTAAAGGCTTAAAAACTAGCAGTCTATAAGGGAAAACAGATTCACAATAGGAAATGTAATATCTATTAACCTCATGAAATAAGTAATGACACAACTAGAAGCATCAAATTATAAACAGCAAAACAACTTTCAGAACGTTTAATATCTAATCAATTAAGCAATATCCAAGTGTGATTTTTGTGGGAATAACTATAAAGAAGAGTACAATGAGTGTCACTTGGCTGCATGTTTGAAGGCATTATTATTATTTGT
This sequence comes from Aquarana catesbeiana, assembly GCF_042186555.1. Lineage (NCBI taxonomy): Eukaryota > Metazoa > Chordata > Amphibia > Anura > Ranidae > Aquarana > Aquarana catesbeiana. The sequence continues at coordinate 604,411,710 of NC_133325.1, forward strand.
TTTGGTGCTTTTGCCATTCTTGTGTATCAGATAACTTGTCCATAGCAATCAGCATTTTGCAGGCATTTGCTGTGAATTAGAATGTAGGCCTTAGTAGCTGAGGCGAGTAATCAGTCAGTAGAGACACCATCACGCCCTAAGGAGAACAAGACAAAACACTGTTATGGAGGAGAAAAAAATGGCAAGTAATCTATAGGATAATTAAGGTCATTGATTAAGATGCATGTCTAGACTGAGGGCTGGTTCACAACACAATTTCTGTGTACCGGATGCGTTTCTGCATGTACGTTTTTGATGCATTTCAGTGTGTTTCTGATGCAGTGTGTCCTTGCCCTTTTTTTTTTCTTCATCTCAATTGAGGACATGTGCGTTCAGGTGCTTTTTTTATGTGTTTTATCATGTTCCTAATGCGTTCCATACAGAAAAAAAAATGTAACATGTTCCATAGCTCCCAACTGTGCCTGATTTTGAGGGACTGTCCCTGATTTGGAGCAATGTCCCTCTGTCCCCCATTCCTCCTCATTTGTCCCTCATTTTGGTCTGATCTAAATAGTTATATATAAAATGCACTTTTTATCTATCAAAAAGTGTTTTCCAGTGCTAAACCTTTCATCTGATTTCTAAATTGCTGAATTTGTAAATTTCAAAAGCCAATATAAAGGAATAGTAGTGGTAAAAAAAGCACATGTGGGTTTAACAAATCTTGTTTTTTTTTGTATAATTCTCCTTTGACCACTTCATTACCCGCCCATAGTCATATGACGTCCGCAGGAGGGATCTCCCATCCTGGGCGGGCGTCATATGACGTCCTCGGCTTCTCGGCCATCTAGGGGCCGCGCACGCACGCGCCGCATTGCTCAGGACCTGGTGCGCGTGCCGGGCGGCCGCGATGTCCGCCGGGCACCCGCGATTGCCCGTGAACACAGCAGGACCGTGGATCTGTGTGTGTAAACGCACAGATCTATGTCCTGTCAGGTGAGAGGAGACCGATGGTGTGTTCTTAGTACAGAGGAACACCGATCGGTCTCCTCCCCTTGTGAGTCCCCTCCCCCTATAGTTAGAATCACTCCCTAGGAAACATAATTAACTCCCTTGATCACCCCCTAGTGTTAACCCCTTCCCTGCCAGTCACATTTACACAGTATTCAGTGCAATTTTAAAGCACTGATTGCTGTATAAATGTGAATGGTCCCAAAAATGTGTCAAAAGTGTCTGATATGTCTGTCGCAACGTCACAGTCACTTAAATCTCAGATCGCCGCCATTACTAGTAAAAGATAAATAAATAAATAAAAATGCCATAAATCTATCCAGTATTTTGTAGACGCTATAACTTTTGCGCAAACCAATCAATATACGCTTATTGCGATTTTTTTTTTTTACCAAAAATATGTAGAAGAATACATATCGGCCTAAACTGGGTAAAAAATGTGTTTTTGTTTTTTTTAAAAATGGGATATTTATTATAGCAAAAAGTCAAAAATATTGTGTTTTTTTTTCCAAATTGTTGCTCTTCTTGTGTTTATAGCGCAAAAAATAAAAACCGCAGAGGTGATCAGATACCACCAAAAGAAATCTCTATTTGTGGGGAAAAAAAACATAAAAATATAATTTGGGTACAGTGTTGCATGACCGCGCAATTGTCATTCAAAGTGCGACAGAGCTGAAAACTAAAAATTGGTCTGGGCTGGAAGGGGGTGAAAATGCCCTGTATTGAAGTGGTTAAGGGGGTGTGTCCTATGCCTGCATGCTTTTTCTGATAGGTGTCCCTCATTCCCATCTCAAAAAGTTGGGTGGTATGCATGTTCTACTTTGGATTGCACTACACTGCTATGAACTAGGGCCATTGCAATCCATGTTAAACACCGTCCATGCTTTTTTTTGATGCAGAATAAAAACATACTGGACTGCATCTGGTGTGAACCAGCCCTCAAGGTTATATTCAGGTAGCTTGATCTTTTATATAACTGGTCAAACTGGGCAAAATATCTGGGTCTTTAGCTAGCTCATGTAGGAAACAATGGAAGTAGTTTTACAGTGATCCCATACAAGGGCTACAGGGGCAGGTGCAGTTTTCCTATGATTTTATATTCTGCCTCGTTTTGTTCTAAGTCCAAGCAGATACTGATCCTCTGGAAGGATGGAAAAGTAGTTGCTACCAATAAGTATTCAATATATGAGCAACTTTAATTCAGATATACTAAATTTTACTTGCTAATACTGCTAATAATTTTGTATAATCTGTGACACAAGTCTGTGGCTACATAAAATGCAGAAGGGCTGGGTGATGTTGCTCTTTAGAATTCAAGGAAATTCTGACTGTCATGGCTGTAGCTGGTCATGTAGATCTTCCAAAGCCTCCAACATGACCTATTTGAGCTTGTACATCATTCTACTCTTGGTCAACTCTCTGTCTTCCTGCTTAATGTCCCCAAGAGATTCCCTTAATTTGCAGAGATTTTCCCCTACTTCCTGTTTTGGCTATGGGACAGGAAGTGAAGGGAAATCTCCGCAATGGGGACAGAGGGCAAAAAAGTAATTTGTTATGACCCTTCCTATCCAAAATTAGAAAAAAGTTGTGCCTATAGTTCTACTTTAAGAACAGTAGGCATGTGGCTATGGTGGCAAAAGACAAAAAGGCTGCTTTTCCCTGTATAATTGTTGACCACACATTTCTGTATTATCTGTAGAAATAGTCATCTCATATAAAATTATTACCATATTCTCTTCCAGCAAAACAAGCAAATGTTTTAAAGCAGAGATTCTAAAGCTGGGTACAAACTATACATTTTTTTTTCCTCCAACCCAGTGGGCTGAACGAAAAAAACACTTACAGATCATCGTACTAACGCATCCAATGTTAGTGCGGCGGTCTCCCTACTGAGCTGTTGTGCTCTTACAGGGGGACTTCCCCCCCCCCTCACTCGCCAGAACACACAGCCACAACCATTGGCTGTGAGTGCGGATGCCTGCCGAACCGACCATTTTCAGACGATTTTCAGCCAGTGTGTATCCAGCCTAACCTTGAGGTAATAATGAAGGTGTCGAAAATTGGACGCCTCCAGGCTACGGTGAAAAAACAAAGGTCCCGTACATTTATGCAAGCCAAAAGCAGTACCTTTATGCAATACCTGCTAATAATCTTTTTTTTGGTTTTGTAGAAGAGTTTTGAATGCATTAAAAACGTATTGCTTTAGTATGCAAAATTAATGATGAGGCAACAGCATGATCTGGAACCGGCTAGTCCCAGATGTATCTGCTGGTTACAAATCATTTAGCTTGTGTAGTACAGTACCATTAAAAACCACACAAACAGTGCTGGCATAGCACAATGCAATCAACCTGTACACGTTCTAAAATAAGTGATGGCAGATCAGTGAATAATGCATTTGGAATCTGAAAGGATTATTAAAAATCATCTCCAGCCAAAACATTTTTTTCAATTTTGTAGTGTGAAGTGGAAAAGTGATACAGTAGATCCTCTGTCTGGTATTAACTGGTGTCGGCATTGGGTAGATTTACGGTCACCTCTTGAGCAGTTGACAAGTTTAACCCAGATTAGGAAGCACATTTATTTATTACAGTGTGTAAGGGTTAGACGCTCTGTCGGGTTTTTATTGCACTGTGTCTTCCTGCTCTCACTCATTTCTTGTTCCAGTGACAATGGAATATTAACTGTGGAGAAACATTCCCCATGGAGGGCACAGACATCAGAATTGCCTTGACATAGATTCCGACTCTTACTCACTCTATTGAAAATGATAAAAGAATTTTCACTATCGTTCAACTTTAAAGTTGAATCAAGGAAGTATGGTATTTTTTGCATAGTTGCACTGGTTTAGCTTGGACCAATGAAGGTATACATATTCCATAGATTTAGGACCGCTGTGGAAATGGAAAATTGCTGTTGCAGCCACCACTACTACAGTGATCCTCAATAACCTCCAGGTCCCATGCACATTCACAAAATGCCTTGTATTTTTCTTAGTGAATACAAGGAATTCTTTGATTGGAGAAGCTCCAACAGATAGATAGATTCTGCAGATGCCCATCATTTACGTCTACCTAAAAAATTCTAAAACCTCCAAACCATTTAAACTGTCTTTATAGCAACAGTACAGTTTGTACACCTAACTTCCTAGCAGGGGCAGCCCGTCCATTAACCACTTCCATACTGGGCCTATTTTGGCACTACTCTCCTACATGTAATCATTTTTTTACTAGGAAATTACTCAGAACCCCCAAATGTTATATATGTTTTTTTATCAGACACCCTGCGGAATAAAACTGTGGTCATTGCAACTTTTTATGTCGCACAGTATTTGCGCAACAACTTTTCAAACGTGTTTTTTGGGGGAAAAAACAGTTTCATGAATTAAAAAATAACAAAACAGTAAAATTAGCCCAATTTTTTTTGTATAATGTGAAAGATGATGTTATGCCGAGTAAATCAATATCCAACATGTCACACTTTAAAATTGCGCACAATCATGGAATGGCATCAAACTTCGGTACTTAAAAATCTCCATAACCGACGCTTTAAATTTTTTTACAGGTTACCAGTTTAGAGCTACAGAGGAGGTCTAGTGCTAGAATTGTTGCTCTCGCTCTAACACACGCGTCGATACCTCACATGTGTGGTTTAAATGGCGTTTACATATGTGGGTGGGACTTATGTGAGCGTTTGCTTCTATGCGGGGGCGCTTTAAATTTTTTACATTTTTTTATTATTGTTTGTTTTACTTTATTTTATTTATTTTTACACTTTCTCTTAAATTTTTTATTTGATCACCCTTATTCCTATTACAAGGAATGTAAACATCCCTTGTAATAGGAATCGTGCGTGACAGGTCCTCTTTATGGTCCCCACATCTCTCCTCCAGGCTGGAAAGCATGAGATCAAAAAAAAAAATTAATGATCCAATGCTTTCCAGCTGCGATTGTGGCTTTGTTTACAATCCCGGCCCAGATGTGAGGTCATAACATCGCGCCTGGGCAGCTGACGGTCATAGAGATGACTAGTGACCATCCGGCGGCGGAGGATTCTTTCTCCGGGTCCCCGATGGCATGGGAGAACCCAGAGAAGCACCGGAGGGCGGCGGGAGGGGGGTTGTCCCCTCTCGTCACCTGTAAGAATGATCAAGCGGCAGGACTGCTGCTATTATCATTCTTATGGTGCACAGAATTGATGGCATTTAAAGATGATATCTGGATGATGCCTGTAGCTGCAGGCATCATTCAGATATCCCCACTGAAAGTCAAGGACGGCATATGAAGTTCTTGGGCTGGAAGTGGTTTTAAGGAAATAGGGGCATCTCCCCCCATCCATCGCCGCCTCCCCCTATCCATGTGTCCGGCCCCTTTCAGGACACTGGATGCATGGATTCCAATGCGGGGTGGGTGTTTTTTTGAAGCAATGATTAGAGCCAGAGGCTCTAATAGCCTTCAAAAAAAGGGGTGGCTCAGGGCGCAGAGAATGCCCACCCAGGTGTGTTACAACAGTGAATGAATATTCGCTATTCTAACACTGATCCTCCTCCAAATAAAGAAAACTAACCGTGAAACATGGTGGTGGCAGCATCATGTGGTGGGCATGCTTTTCTTCAGCAGGGACAGGAAAGCTGGTCAGAGTTGATGGGAAGATGGATGGAGCCAAATACAGAAAAATCTTAGAAGAAAACCTGATATGCCCTGTACACACGGTCGGACATTGATCGGACATTCCGACAACAAAATCAATGGATTTTTTCCGACAGATGTTGGCTCAAACTTGTCTTGCATACACACGGTCACACAAAGTTGTCGGAAAATCCGATCCTTCTGAGCGCGGTGACGTAAAACACGTACGTCGGGACTATAAACAGGGCAGTAGCCAATAGCTTTTGTCTCTTAATTCATTCTGAGCATGCGTGGCACTTTGTGCGTCGGATTTGTGTACACACGATTGGAATTTCTGACGACGGATTTTGTTGTCGAAAAATTTTATAGCAAGCTCTCAAACTTTGTGTGTCGGAAATTCCGATGGAAAATGTGTGATGGAGCTCACACACGGTCGGAATTTCTGACAACAAGGTCCTATCACACATTTTCCGTCGGAAAATCCGACCGTGTGCACAGGGCATTAGAGTCTGCAAAAGAATTGAGACTGGGCCAGAGGTTCGCCTTCCAGCAGGACAATGACCCTAAACATACAGCAAGAGCTACAATGGAATGGTTTAAATCAAAGCATATTCATGTGTTAGAATGGCCCAGTCAAAGTCCAGACCCAAAATCCAATTGAGAATCTGTGGCAAGACTTGAAAATTGCTGTTCACAGATGCTCTCCATCCAATCTGACAGAGCTTGAGCTATTACATAGATATTACATACAAATGCCTGCACATTTATATGTAAAAAAATGTTAAAAAACATTTTTCATTTTCCTTCCACTTCACCATTATGTGCCACTTTGTGTTGGTCTATCACATAAAATCCCAAATACATTTTTGGTTGTAACATGACAAAATGTGGAAATTTCCAAGGGGTGTGAATACTTTTTCAAGGCACTGTATTATGAAGATTTCAAAGGGTGTCTGGAAATGTGTACCCATTAAGCCAAAAGAGTGTTTATAAAGTCAGGAACTGATGTTGAATGAGACCATTTCCAGTTCATTCTGAAAGTGTGCTCGGAGAGTTGTGTAGGTTGCTCAGGACCCTCCACACCAAATTCATCAAACAATATTTTTATAGCCTGACTTTGTGCGCAAGAGCACAGTCATGCTGGAACAAGAAAGGTCCTTCCCCAAAATGTTGCCACAAAGCTGAACATGCACATTTGTCTAAAACATGTCTTTGTACTGGAAACACCTAAACTTGATGATTTGGAGGTGTGCGTGTGTCCACATATTTCTGGCCATATAATGTATTGCATACACTGTGGGGATGTGGAAGGTCTGCTGTCTTATTCAGTGCCTATATAGTATTTGTAATAGCATACCATAAACTCTCCTTACAACTTACAGAAAAAAAAGCAGTTTTTTATTTCAAATTCTATATAGGGTGCAGATAAAGGGTCTATTTACTGAAAAACATTATTTTGCGGAGCCCTCAAAACATTTACGGTAACAATTTGAATAATCAACCTTACTCAATTAGAAACTGCAAAGTGTTAGGGTATATTCAGAATACTGTGTTGCTATTTCTTGCATTATCACAATGGCCATCAACCCACAGCTCTATGTATTGCAGCTCCACTCATTGTGAAAACCACTCCAACTCACAGTACAGTAGCAGCCAATATACATTGGTACCACACACACATGGTACCATACCACAATGTAAATACCATGTGTTGTTGTCCACTCTGGTGAACAAAAAAGGTAATTTCTTTGTCGATTGCAGTGCATTGGGATTTTGTTAATGCAGTGCATTTTAATGTACCACATACCCCACAATGGACCGGACAAGTCTGATTGCACCCCCTAGGGTGGTCTCAAATATTGCTTCACTGGGTGTGACAATAACCAATATGTAAAAAAAGCCAGCTGGATTTGGAGTCTGCCTGTCAAACCCAAAGAAACACTAACAAGTCTATAATGAGATGCTACAAATAGTTGTAGTCAGGGCTTTTTTTCAGTGGGAACGCGGGGGAACGCAGTTCTGGCACCTCCAGCACTAGGGGTCTATTGTTGCTGAGGAGGTTTATTGTTTCTGGTGGGGGATCTATTGTTGCTGGGGCGGGTCTTATATTGCCGGGAGTCAGCTTTACTAGGAGAGATCTACTATTGAGGGAGGGTGTCTATTGTTGCTGGCTGCCATAAATTCTTTTGATGCTGGCTGTGAGAGATCTGTTGTTGATGCTAGGAGTCTATTGTTGCTTGGGGGGAATTTTGTTGTGGGTGGTCCATTGTTGTTGGGGGATCTATTGTTGCTGGCAGGGGGGGCTCTATTGATACTGGCTGCAGGGGATCTATTTTACTGCTTTTGTTGTTATCATTACCAAATTCCATACGAATTACTTAGCACCACAGAATGATACTTGGTTTTGTATTCTCTATAAGGCTCAGTAGAGGGGGGTGGGTAGGGGGTGAAACCAAGAAATGCTCAGAGGTAGGTAGGGGGCGAAGAAGAGGTGATTTAGAAAGGGGGAGTTCCTGCACCTAGTCTCTAAGAAAAAAAGCTCTGGTTGTTGTACAGTACTGTATATGATATATCAGAAGAGGTGCATCATTGCAAACAATATCAGAGTAACTCTATATAGAAATTTTCCAGCTGTAGTCATTCCACTCTGACCAATGCCAGAATAGTAAAATATCTTCTATCAGGACCCCAGTCCAACTTTTTAGTAATGGCCCAGGGAAAAATTACCCCTTACCCCTTTTCTCCCCAGCCCAGTCCTCCCCTGAACAGACCTATGAAAAATCATTTCTAATTAGGTGTGTTTACTGACTGCCTATTTTATAACGGCTTAGGTCTTATTTTCTACAGCTACTGGTGCTATAATTTATGCTTTATTTGAAATGTATCAGAATTACCGCCAAAAAAGCTTGTTAAAGTGGTTCTAAACATATACCCACTGAAATGACAAACCTTAGGTGTTCTGTCCATCAGATGTGTATGCGTTGACTATTTGTACCTGTGTTGTTAAATGTACATGTAAAGCATACAATTTACTTAAGACAATCATATGTGGTGTGCAGGCTCCATCTAGCGTTCCTTTTTGGTATTGCTGCAGTTCTGTTTATTTATTTTAATGTATGTGTAATTTAGGAAGTTGTCAGCAAGCAGGGAATTCTGGGTAGAATCTTAACAGGAAGTGAACCAGTCACCATTCTTTTCAACACATTGCAGGAAGCAAGACATGTCTTTCTCAATGTTATCACCCCTTAGAGAACTTAAAAAGTAAGTTTTTATTATCTCATCTTGTACTGTATATCGTTGTTTATGAAATGTATGCTGTATTGTATGCAATATTATACTTATTGAGGTCTATTTCTGTTATTTTGTAGTTTCACCTGGCTTGTTCTAATAAAACTGAGATCAAAGAAATATGGTAGCTACAGTTATTGGGATAAGAAGGTTTAGCTAGCTTTCCCGGAGACAGAACAGTGACATTTTTAAGCTGACCTCTGAAGGGAAGATAAACCGACTTCGGAAGTCTGTACAGCCTGGGGCTACACAGTATCCATACAGTCAGAAGCCTTAAAGATACAGGCCTACAGCAGGCGAAGCAAGCAGCCACGCTACACAAAGACGCGCTTTGTCAAGCAGCAACGACACTAGAACGGTCTCTATACAGCAAGACAGCTTCTTCCCCGCAGCCATGTCTCACAGTGGGATATCTTCTTACAAAATACGTTCACGAGCAAGCTCATCTAAGTCATCTGTCGCAAATGCAGCAGCTATCGCCCGTTCAAAAGCCGAAGCAGCAAAAGCCAGGGCAGACCAAGAGTTGCAGATGAAAAAAGAAAAGGCCTGCCTTGATGCAGAAAAGGTGAGACGGGAGCAAGAGGGAGAGAATGAAAGAGTACGCTTGGAGCAAGAAAGAGTACGCATGGAACAAGAGAGAAAGATGGAAAGAATACGCCTGGAAGAAGAGCTAGCCCAGCAGGAAGCATCTCTGAAATTGCAGTAAACTATCTTAGAAGCTAACAGTAGAAAGGGACGCTGCCGCCGCCATTGCGGAGGCAGAAGCTTTAGAAGCAGCCGTCTACGATGAACCAAGACTAGGCAGCAGCATACAAGGTCTAGAAGAGGACCAACAAGATTCTTCGCAACGCACGTCAGATTATGTCTACCAGCACTGTGACCCAAGCAGCATCCCACAACAAGAAATTAAACATGACGTCAGTGAGTCATATCAAATAAAGCAGTAACAAGACGACCTGAGACCCCAGTGCTACAAGCAAGAAAAATCTGACAAGAGTTCCAGACTTTCCAGTTCCAACGAAACCTACTCCACAAGGTACCCAGCCTTCATACAAGCATCAAACACCAGTCTTCACTCCAAACGTGTATGCAACGAGCCGGTACGAACTGCCAACCTTAAGCAAGTTTGAACCCAGCGCGCCTACAGAAGAGACTTTTACCAGGTATGCCTTTACACCGCACCACAATACATCAGCAGCCTACCCCAATGCCAATCAGGCTACTGTAGACATTGCCAAGTTCCTGGCCAAGAGAGAGTTAGTTACCCAAGGACTTGTCAAATTCAGTGATTGCCCCCAACACTACAGGGCGTGGTTATCCTCTTTCCAGAGTGCCATTTAAGGTATAGATCTATCTTGCAGGGGCCAGATAGACCTCCTCGTAAAGTGGCTTGGCAATGATTCTGTTGAACATGCCAAAAGGATTAGAGACATTAACATAAACCGCCCTGAGATAGGCCTTGCAAACATCTGGAACAGACTGGATAGATGTTATGGCTCACCAGAAGCTATAGAGAGTACACTGTTTAAAAGGATAGAAGACTTCCCAAAAATACCTAGCAGAGGTTACCAAAGACTTAGAGAATTCAGTGACCTGTGTATGGAGTTACAAGTGGCTAAAGCAGAAGGGGACTTGCCTGGCCTTTCTTATCTTGACTCTGCTAGAGGTATTAACTCCTTAGCACAAAAACTTTCTTATGAGTTACACGAAATATAGATTACTCATGGCTGTAACTACAAACAAAAACACAATGTGCCTTTTCCACCCTTAAGTGAGTTTGTGGACTTTGTAGACAGACAAGCAGGAATGAAAGATGACCCCAGCTTCATTTTTCCAATGTCTTATACCACTTCTTCTGGCCCTAAACAACTCAGAGCTCCAGTAGCAGTGCACAAAACTAACATTTCTTCCCACAGATTTGCAGAGTCTCAGCCAGAGGATCAAGACAGCGACCCTACTAAGTTCTGCCCTCTACATAAGATACCACATCCTCTTCTGGAATGCAGAGCCTTCAGGACAAAGACCATCTAGGATTGCAAAGCTTTCCTCAAAGAGAACAACATCTGTTACAAGTGCTGCTCTTCGTCCGCCCACTTCGCCAAAGACTGTAAGGTCAGTGTCAAATGTACAGAATGTCATAGCAAGAACACAACACAGCTCTACACCCAAGGCCTACTCCAAGAACTTTCCCACCTGTTCATAGGGACAAGGAGCAAGGCGGGGAGACCAAAGACTCTAGTACAGATGCCATAGCAATCACTTCACAGTGCACTGAAGTCTGCAAAGAATGTTCAGGTGGCAGATCCTGCTCTAAAATCTGTCTCGTGAAAGTTTACCCAAAAGGACGCAGGGACAAAGCAGTCAAGCTCTACGTCATCTTGGATGATTAGAGTAACAAGTCAGTTGCTAGATCTATGTTTTTTGACATTATAAACCTTAAAGGCCCCAGCAGTCCTTACTCCCTTAGGCAGTGCCGGGACAAGGTCATCTGGTGCCAAGGGCAAAGATGGAAAACTGCGCGCCCCCCCGTCACTGTGAAAGCTACAACGCCTACAGACGATGGGATCTATACTGGGAATTTGTTAAATACTAGTATTGGTGGCGATCAGTGACTTAGGCGCGGTTCACACTGGGGAAACTTGTCACGCCCCATTCAGTACAATGACACCGTTCTAATTGGAGCGACAGGACACAGCACATCAGGGCACAGGTCACAGTACATCAGGGCACAGCACATCAGGGCACTGCACATCAGGGCACAGGTCACAGTACATCAGGGTACAGAGCCCAGCACATCAGGGTACAGCACACCAGGCCACATCAGGGTACAGCACATCAGGGCACAGAGCCCAGCACATCAGGTCACAGTACATCTGGGCACACAACATTAAGGCGCAGCACATCGGGGCACATAGGACATCAGGGCACATAGCACATTAGGGCACATCCGGGCACATAGCACATAAGGGCATGGGGCACATAGCACATCAGGGCACAGGGCACATCAGGGCACAGCACATCAGGGTACAGAGCACATCAGGGCACAACACATCATGGTACAGGGCACAGCACATCAGGGTACAGGGCACATAGCACATCAGGGTACAGGGCACATAGCACATCAGGGCACGGGGCACAAAGCACATCAGGGCACGGAGCACATCAGGGCACGGAGCACATCAGGGCACGGGGCACATCAGGGTAAGGAGCACATCAGGGCACATGGCACATCATGGCACGGGGCACATCAGGGCACATGGCACGTCAGGGCACGGGGCAAATCAGGGCACGGGGCACATCAGGGCACGGAGCACATCAGGGCACGGAGCACATCAGGGCACGGGGCAAATGGTCCCGCCCAGGGCATCCGCCCCTTCCGCCCCCCCCTTGTACCGGCCCTGCCCTTAGGACTTGTGCAGGTACAGTGGAAACAGGGGGGAAAAGAGCTGACAGCCTACAAATTGAATCTATGGATGGTAAGACATGCCTACCCTTACCGACCATAATAGAGTGCAACCAGATGCCAGACAGCGGATCAGAGATTCCCACACTAGACGCAGCAGCTCAACAGACTCACTTGAATCACATAGCACAGCTCATACCAGAACTAGATGATCAGGCTCAGATAATCTTACTCCTAGGGAGGGATATCTTGCAAGTCCACAAAGTAAGAAAACTGATCAACGGTCCTAAAAATGCCCCATATGCCAAAAAACTGGATCTCGGGTGGGTCATTATAGGTGATGTTTGCCTGGGAGGTGCACACAAACCTGCATCTGTTAATAACCTGTTCACTAGTACTCTCGAGAATGGTCGTCCTTCTCTTTTCCAACCCTGTCAAAATCACTTCCTCATAAAGGAGTTACCACACAACAACCCTGTACCTCTTCCCTTCCTAAGTCCCCTCTGTGACAGCAATACCTATGACAAGAACCAAAGCGACTTAGGAAGCACAGTGTTCAGGAGAACAAAGGAAGACAACCAGGTAGCAATGTCCATCGAGGATAGGCTCTTCCTAGAAGTTATAGAAAGGAGTATGGAGAAAGACGTGACTAATAGCTGGGTTGCACCTCTTCCCTTTAGACCACAAAGACGACGTTTGCCTAACAATAGAGAACTAGCATATAAACGTCTCACTTCCCTAAGACACAATCTTCAAAGGAAACCAGAGATGAAAGAACATTTCTTTTTTCTTCATGGAGAAAATATTCCAGAATGGTCATGCTGAGACTCAGAGGATTGTTGGTATTTACCTATATTTGGGGTCTATTACTCTAAGAAGCCAGGGCAGATTAGAGTGGTGTTCGATTCCAGCGCCAAGCATGAGGGTGTCTCTCTAAAGCAGGGGTCTCAAACTGGTGGCCCTCCAACTGTTGCGAAATTACAAGTCCCATCATGCCTCTGTCTGTAAGAGCCATGCTTGTAACTGTCAGCCTTGCAATACCTCATGGGACTTGTAGTTTCGCAACAGCTGGAGGGCCACCAGTTTGGGACCCCTGCTCTAAAAGATGTCCTTCTCTCTGGCCCTGACCTTAACAACAGACTATTAATAGTACTTCTCCACTTTCGCAAAGATTCAGTCACATTCATGGCAGACACACAACAAATATTCTATTGCTTTCTTGTTAAAGAAGAACACCGTAACTTTCTGAAGTTTTTCTGGTTCAGGGACAACAACCCCTCTGGAGACATCACAGAATACTGCATGAGGGTGCACATATTTGGCAACAGTCCTTCCCCCGCAGTTGCTATATATGGCCTCAGACACTCTGCTAGAGTGGGAGAGTTAGAGTATGGGTCAGATGTCAGACAGTTTGTGGACAAGGATTTCTATGTAGACAATTGCTTGAAATCACTACCCACAAATGAAGCCGCAATCAGTCTCCTCAAAAGAACTCCAGCAATGCTTGCTTGTTCCAACTTAAGACTCCACAAGATTGCTTCCAATAGTAGAGAAGTTTTAGAAGCCTTTTCTGTCCAAGATCGTTCTAACGAGTTAAAGGACTTAGATCTAGGCACAGACTCACTTCCCATGCAACGCAGCCTTGGTTTGCTTTGGGACTTAAGATCTGACACGTTTACTTTCCAAGTAAACACAGAAGAAAAACCCTTTACCCGTAGAGGTGTCCTGTCTACCATAAACAGCCTGTATGATCCCTTACTTAGGGCTTTGCAGCACCTGTCACCATCCAGGGTAAAGCACTACTGAGAGACTTAACCTGTGAGTCGCTAGATTGGGACCACCCTCTCCCCACCGACAAGAAGAACCTATGGCTAGAGTGGAAGGACTCACTAACAGCTCTATCCAACCTTAAAATTCCATGCCCATATGCTCCTATGTCATCTGCAGACATTCAGATGCAAAGACTTTGTGTGTTTTCAGGTGTTTCTGTTAAAGCAATTGCTGCTGTAGCTTACCTGAAAACCATAGACACTAAAGGACAATACCACATAGGGTTTGTAATGGGGAAAGCAAAACTTGCACCACTTCCTGAACACACCATACCCAGGTTGGAACTTTGTGCTGCTGTAAAAGAACTTCAAATTCCTTCTAACTTGGATGTTCTTAGAGTAGAAAGATACTTGAGTGAACAAGACTGCACGTGGATCTTTAACCCACCTCACTCTTCTCACATGGAAGGTGTTTGGGAGAGGATGATAGGCATAGCCCGCAGAATTCTTGACTCTATCTATCTACAAGTAGGAACTGTAAGGCTTACTCATGAATGTTTAGTGACATTTATGGCAGTGGTTACAGCTATCATTACCGCCAGACCTTTGACCTCTATTTCAAATGACTCTGAAGATCCAGTAGTCCTCACATCTGCCATGTTACTCACGCAAAAGACTAGTCTTGCCGGTGCTCCAGCTGGAGAGT